>NC_052152.1:158606841-158912021 GCF_902713615.1 Scyliorhinus canicula
TGCTCGTGGAGCCAAATGGCCTTTTCCTGTTCCTATTTCGTATGGTCTTAAATAGTGGGGGGAGAGGGTTCAAGTGAAGGGAAATTTCAAAATGAAAGGTGGCACAGTGGTTAGCACTGCTGCCTCACAGCTCCATGGTCCCAGGTTCAATTCCGGCCTCAGGTGACTGTGTGGAGTTTGCATGTTCTCCCCGTTTCTGTGTGGGTTTCCTTCGGGTGCTCTGGTTTCCTCCCACAGTCAAAAAATGTGCAGGTTAGGTGGATTGGCCATGCTAAATTGCCCCTTATTGTCCAAAGGTTAGGTGGGGTTGCTGGGTTACGGGGATGGGGTGGAGGCATGGGCTTGAGTAGGGTGCTCTTTCCAAGGGCCGGTTTAGACTCGATGGGCCGAATGGCTTCCTTCTGCACTGTAAGGTTTATGAAAGGACAAGGCAATTAGGGAAGTTCAATTTATTAAATTTAATCATATGAGTTAGGTCTTTACTGTAACTTAGCCCCCAGTCCTAATTCAATCATTTTGTATTTATTGTTTATACAGCAAGCAGCATCGCCAACCCTCTTACAATTGACTTACCCCCTTTGCCAAATTCTCTTACACCCTGGTGAAATCTGCACTCGGGTGAAGCTGCCCTATGCTAACACACTTATCATAAATTAATTTACAGTTTTACTTACTTGCATTGAATTCTTTAATTTCTTTGTACTTAGCTTAAACCAATTCCTAGTTTAGAAAGGAAAAAAAAAGAGAAATACTCATTAATCAATCACTGACTGGCTTTCCTGTGACATCACACTTAGATTTTTCATCCTGATTTTTTTGAACTCTTGATTCACGTATTCCATCTGTCGAGTTATTGACCCTGGGGTAACAAGGACTGCAACTGGATGCAGTTAGACTGGAAAGCAGACACCAAACTTAGACGTTGGTTCAATACGATTTATTGAACATTTGTAACAGTGCAAACAGCTTGCTGTAGGTTGACACTCTACTACTCTAAGTGTTCTAACTCTAACTAACTAGACCAGACTAGCTCTGAGCCAAGTGTAGAAGGTGCTACCTGATATATACACCCTGACTGTCACTACAGTTGTCACCAGTGGAAAGAGATGGAGTGCTGATGCCTCGTGTGTTTTATAGTAGGAAACCCCCCTCTAGTGTTCTGTCTGATGATTGGTTGTGTTCTGTCCTGTGTGTTGATTGGCTAACCTAGGTGTCTGTCACTGCCTGTCTTTACCTCATTATGCGCATGAGTGCATATCATGACACCATCCACTCCTGCTACTCCCAGCGAGCTTGGTCTAGGCCTCAAGCCTTAGGCTTTATTAAAATATTCCATTGCTGTCAGTTCCCTTAGAAGTCCATCCACTTCTGAATACAGTATATTCAATTGACACAAGCATAAACAAGTCTCAGGAAATGCAACATCTGTCCTTTTATGTCCTTGCTTCTCACCTTGGCTGCCACTGTTCGTCGGTTTTTATTGAAGTTTACATTTATACACTACTGGAGATGATTGAAACGATTATTATTTACATGCGGTTCCTTTTTTGGTACCACCTCCCCCTCCTTCAACTTTCCTACTGTTTACGGGCTCTTTCCTCTGCCATAGATGGCTATTATGGCTTTGGGGGGGGGGGGGGGTGGGCCTCAAGCCCCCTCGTCAGTCTCTCCCTAGGTACCCTCCTGGCGTTTCCTTGGGTTTCTCCCCCGTTGCACCCCTCTCGCTTTTCCTGTTTGCTTTCTGTGACCCTGGTGGTTCTCATACGTCCCCCCCCCCCCCCCCCCCCCCCCCCCCCCCCCTTGTATCTGTTATTGGCTTCAAATGAAACAGACTGCTGAATTGCCCCCACACTTTGTGGGAGCCATCGATCACCCTTTGATAGTATATTTGATCTTCTCCAGAGAAGAGATTTTGCCAGGTCTGCCAGCCAGTTTGCAGCTGTGGGTGGTGCTGCTGATAGCCAGCTGATCAGGATTCTCCAGCATGCGATTAAGAAAGCAAATGAAAGTGCGTTGGCCTTCTTCCCACATGAAGTTCTGGCTGGCCCAATATCCCGAAGTCTGCCACTCTCGGACACGCCTCCACCCTCACTCCCACAACTTGGATATTGCCTCGAAGAAGGTTGTCCAAACCCGTCAAGCCTGGGGCGTGCCCAGAACATGTGGGTATGATTGGCTGGGCCTTCCTGGCACCGTTCACATTTGTCCCCCACCTCAGGAAAGAACCTGCTCATTCGGGTTCTGGTCAGGTGTGCTCTGTACACCACTTGAAACTGCATGCGGCTTAGCCGTGCGCAGGAGGAGGTGGAGTCCCCACCCTACTTCCATCCCTAGTTCATCCTTCCACTTCTGTCTTGCTGCGTTCAGTGGTGTTCTCGCCCTTTCTAAAGATTGTCCATATCTGTCCTCGCAGTTTGCTCCACTGATCTTCTCCAGATCCGTGTCCAGTAACTCTTCTAACATTGTGTCTCTCAGGACTAGGGCACCTCGTCATCTCTTTGCGGAGAAAGTTTTTGCTTTGTAAATGTTAGAGTTCCTGTCCATTCGCTGGTTCCAGTCTCTCCATCAGCTCTTCTAAGGCTGCAAATCTGTTCCCCGTGTAGAAGTTCCTGATCGTTCCATCGGAGGTGGAGGCCTGGCTGGGGCCCTCAATTAGATTAATTTCAAATTGAGGGGATCAGCGAAGGGCTTTGAGACACGGTGGACATGGTGGAAACTGTTCATGACCATGTTTAATAATAATAATCTTTATTGTCACAAGTAGGCTTACATTACACTGCAATTAAGTTACCGTGAAAAGCCCCTGGTCGCCACACTCCGGCGCCTGTTCGGGTACACTGAGGCAGAATTCAGGATGTCCAATTCACCTAACGAGCACATCCTTCGGGACTTGTGGGAGGAAACTGGAGCAACTGAAGGAAACCCATCCAGGCACAGGGAAAATGTGCAGACTCCGCACAGACAGTGACCCAAGTGGGAATCTAACCTGGGACCCTGGCGCTGTGAAGCAACATTGCTAACCATGTGCTGAAGAAATATCGTGGGGGAGGGGGTGGAGGAGGGAGGGGGGGGTTAAAAGGGGGAAAAACTTGCACAAACTGAACTGTGAGATGTGGAGAATGTTCTTCGATTTATTTATGCTTGTCTAAATATGCTTGGAATAAAATACATTAAAAAAATATAGCCTACCGCCTTTCACGGCTGGATGTGACAGGACTACAGAACTTGGATCTGACGGGGTCATTGTGGAATCCTGTCTTTTTTGCTGCTCATGCTGTTTGGCGCACATGTAGTCCTGTGGTGTAGCTTCACCAGGTTGACAGGTTTTCATTTTTCAGTGTGCATGATGTTGCTCCTGGCATGCTCTCCTGCACTCTTCATTGAATCAGGATTGATCCCCTGGCTTGGTGACAATGGTAGAGCAAGGAATATGCCGGGCCATGAGTTTACAGATTGTGGTTGAATAAAGTTCTGCTGCTGATGGCCCACAGCGCGTCATGGATGCCCAGTGTTGAGTTGCTAGATCTGTTCAAAGTCTATCCCATGTAGTATGGTGGTAGTGCACACAACACAGTGGAGGGCATCCTCAATTTGTCTCCACAAGGACTGTGCAGTGGTCACTTCTACCGATACAGTCCTGGACAGATGCATCAGGTTGCATAGGAGTGTTGCACTGTTGGAAATGCTGCTTCGGATTGTTGAACTGAGGCCCTGCCTATTCTGTCAAATTGATATAAAATATTACATAGTGCTATTTTGAAACAGAGTTTGGAAGTTACCTAGTATCCTGGTCAATTGGCATCACTAAAAAAAAACCAAATTATCTGGACTTGATCATATTGCTGCTTGTGGGAACTTACTGTTTATAAATTGGCTACTGCCTTTCCGACATTGCAACAATGACTATACTCTATTGGCTGTAAAGAGCTTTGGGATATCCAGAGGTCAAGCAAGGCATGAAATAAATGCAAGTTATCTTCTTTAAACCAATGTCCCCAGTAAAGAAGCTTGGACATGATGCACATTGTGGCAATGACCTAAAGTACTCTAGCACCAATTATATTGGCTTCAGTCAGTGCCTTTAATTAGCTTCATATTTAGAAGAACCAGATCCAGTCTTTACATAAACAGAGTTGTTTGCTTTTAACCTTGGGGGTTCAACAATTACTCAACAGTTCATCAAGTAGTCCTTTCTATAGGGCCTTTCTACATTATTTATTCTCTTCCATCTTACAATAGAATAGAATAGAATTCCTACATTGCGAAAGAGGCCATTTGGCCCATCGAGTCTCCTCTGAAAGAACACCCTACCCAGGCCCACTCCTCCACTCTATCTCCGTAACCCCACTAACTAGAATATCTTTGGACAGTAAGGGGCAATTTAGCATGGTCAATCCATCTAACCTGCACATCTTTTTCGGAGGAAATCAGAGCACCCGGAGGAAACCCACGCAGACACGAGGGGAAAGTACAAACTCCACACAGTCACCCAAGGCTGGAATTGAACCCGGGTCCCTGTGAGGCAACAGTGCTCACCACAGTGCCACTGTGCCACCTTGTTCCATTTGGATTTTGTTCCACTATTTACTGATTCAAGGGTGGCCAGGTTAGCGTTTCTTCTAGTTATGTCAGATTAGTTCAGTTGGTTGCACTTATGCCGTGGAATCAGAAGATTTTGTTGTAATATGCCTTTAAGGCATAGCTGCATGCTGTAGGATAAGGATGTTTAGCAGAGCAAGGGTTATTGTGGGACTGCAGAGTAGTGATGACCATGATTTGATATAGAGAGTCACATTATAGTAGTGTGTGGGGTAGGAGTCTGGAAGGAGCCAGCATGGAGATAGCATCCATGCACGGCAGTACTTTGGATATGTATATAGAATCCTAGAATCCCGACAGTGCAGGAGGTCATTTGGCCCATCAAGTCTGCACCAAACCTCTGAAAGTGTACCCTACCTAGGCCCACACCCCTGCTCTATCCCTATAACCCCACTTAACCTTTGGACACTAAGGGACAATTTGCATGGCCAATCCACCTAACCTGCACATCTTTGGCCTGTGGGAGGAAACTGGAGGAAACCCACACAGACATGGGGAGAATATGCAAACTACACATAGTCACCCCAAGGCCAGAATTGAACCCTGGCACTGTGATGCAGTAGTGCTACCCACTGTGCCGCCATATAGTTATGGATTACCAATAAATGGTTTATGTTCCACTGTGCAAGCCTCCATACCTCTTAGCTAGGGACTAAACTCTCTTTTACAAGAGATTTCACCCCCACTGAAGACTTGATTAATTTAAGTTAACTTAATTTAAGTGACATCCCAGTGCAGTTTGAAGTGAGTGCTGCATTATCAGAGATGCCATTTTTCAGATGAAACATTAAACTGATGTACATCTGCTTTTTCAGGTGAATGTAAAACATTAATTCGCATGATTTGAAGATTAACAGTGAGTTGCCCGTGTCCTGGCCAACATTTATTTTTTCAACACTTGCAAAAAATATTTTTATTTATTTGCTATTTGTACGTAAATTTATCATCACAATAGAAACTGCACTTCAAAGTGTTCCATTGTGCTTAAAGTTTTTTGCGATGTCTTGGGAGTGTGATAAGGTGTTATATAATTGCATCTTCTTTTTTTATTCTTCTTTTCTTTAACTCCTACAAAAATTGTAAGTTGTCTTAATGTCAGAATAAATTCTGTATTTTGTCTTTGCTTGTTGTTCTCGTCAGACCATCTACATTTGAGGACTTTCTATTTGGCAATATCACTGGATTTTTATTGAGAGCCTTAGACTCTTGTACAGTGGCATCGTACTGGAGCACAGGGTGATTGAGTATTGTTGTCCATACTGTGATTTCAATAGTGCCATTGGGTGCAGTTGCTGGGTGAAGGATGGTCATATGCCACATAAAACAGTATATTCATAGTGAATTTTATTTTAATATTATTTACTATTTCAGTAAGGCTGTTTCACCTGCTGCATGGAAACTGGGAGAGTCCGATATAGAACATAGAACATAGAACACTACAGCGCAGTACGGGCCCTTCGGCCCTCGACGTTGCGCCGACCTGTGAAACCATCTGAAGTCTATCTGACCTACACTATTCCATTTTCATCCATATGTCTATCCAGTGACCACTTAAATGCCCTTAAAGTTGGCGAGTCTACTACTGTTGCAGGCAGGGCGTTCCACACCCCTACTACTCTCTGAGTAAAGAAACTGCCTCTGACAT
Source organism: Scyliorhinus canicula (assembly GCF_902713615.1). Taxonomy (NCBI): domain Eukaryota; kingdom Metazoa; phylum Chordata; class Chondrichthyes; order Carcharhiniformes; family Scyliorhinidae; genus Scyliorhinus; species Scyliorhinus canicula. The sequence continues at coordinate 158,613,086 of NC_052152.1, forward strand.
CTGTCCTATATCTATCACCCCTCAATTTAAAGCTATGTCCCCTCATGTTGGTCATCACCATCCGAGGAAAAAGATTCTCACTGTCCACCCTATCTAACCCTCTGACTATCTTATATGTCTCTATTAAGTCACCTCTCAGCCTTCTCCTCTCTAACGAAAACAACCTCAAGTCCCTGAGCCTTTCCTCGGAAGACCTTCCCTCCATACCAGGCAACATCCTAGTAAATCTCCTCTGAACCCTTTCCAAAGCTTCCACATCCTTCCTATAATGTGGTGACCAGAACTGCACGCAGTACTCCAGGTGTGGCCGCACCAGAGTTGTGTACAGCTGCAGCATGACCTTGTGGCTTTGAAACTCAACCCCCTTGCTGATAAAGGCTAGCACACCATATGCCTTCTTAACAGCCCTATTAACCTGGGTGGCAACTTTCAGGGATTTATGTACCTGGATGCCGAGATCTCTCTGTTCATCTACACTACCAAGAATCTTGCCATTAGCCCATTACTCTGCATTCCTGTTACTCCTTCCAAAGTGAACCACCTCACACTTTTCCGCATTAAACTCCATCTGCCACCTCTCAGCCCAGCTCTGCAGCTTATCTATGTCCCTCTGTATCCTATAACATACTTCAGCACTATCCACAACTCCACCGACCTTCGTGTCATCTGCAAATTTACTAACCCATCCTTCTACACCCTCTTCCAGGTCATTTATAAAAATGACAAACAGCAGTGGCCCCAAAACAGATCCTTGCGGTACACCACTAGTAACTGAACTCCAGGATGAACATTTGCCATCAACCACCACCCTCTGTCTTCTTTCAGCTAGCCAATTACTGATCCAAACCGCTAAATCACCTTCAATCCCATACTTCCTTATTTTCTGCAATAGCCTACCATGGGGAACCTTATCAAATGCCTTACTGAAATCCATATACACCACATCAACCGCTTTACCCTGATCCACCTGTTTGGTCACCTTCTCAAAAAACTCAATAAGGTTTGTGAGGCATGACCTACCCTTCACAAAACCGTGTTGACTATCGCTAATCAACTTGTTCTTTTCAAGATGATTATAAACCCTATCTCTTATAACCTTTTCCAACATTTTACCCACAACCGAAGTAAGGCTCACAGGTCTATAATTACCAGGGTTGTCTCTACTCCCCTTCTTGAACAAGGGGACAACATTTGCTATCCTCCAGTCTTCCGGCACTATTCCTGTCGACAAAGACGACATAAAGATCAAGGACAAAGGCTCTGCAATCTCCTCCCTGGCTTCCCAGAGAATCCTAGGATAAATCCCATCTGGCCCAGGGGACTTATCTATTTTGACATTTTCCAAAATTGCTAACACCTCCTCCTTTTGAACCTCAATTCCATCTAGCCTGGTCGACTGAACCTGAGTGTTCTCCTCGACAGCATTGTCTTTCTCCAGTGTAAACACTGACGAAAAATATCCATTTAACGCTTCCCCTATCTCCTCTGATTCCACACACAGCTTTCCACTACTATCCTTGATTGGCCCTAATCTTACTCTAGTCATTCTTTTGTTCCTGATATACCTATAGAAAGCCTTAGGGTTTTCCTTGATCCTATCCGCCAACGACTTTTCGTGTCCTCTCCTCGCTCTTCTTAACTCTCCCTTTAGGTCCTTCCTGGCTAACTTGTAACTCTCAAGTGCCCTAACTGAGCCTTCATGTCTCATCCTAACATAAGCCTTCTTCTTCCTCTTGACAAGTGCTTCAACTTCCTTAGTAAACCACGGTTCCCTTGCTCGACAACTTCCTCCCTGCCTGACAGGTACATACTTATCAAGAACACGCAGTAGCTGTTCCTTCAAAAAGCTCCACATTTCGATTGTACCCATCCCCTGCAGTTTCCTTCCCCATCCTATACATCCTAAATCTTGCCGAATAGCATCATAATTGCCTTTCCCCAGCTATAATTCTTGCCTTGCGGTATATACCTATCCCTGCCCATTGCTAAAGTAAACATAACCGAGTTGTGATCTCTATCACCAAAGTGCTCACCTATATCTAAATCTAACACCTGGCCGGGTTCATTACCCAGTACCAAATCCAATGTGGCCTCGCCCCTTGTTGGCCTGTCTACATACTGTGTCAGAAAACCCTCCTGCACACACTGTACAAAAACTGACCCATCTATAGTACTCGAACTATAGTATTTCCAGTCAATATTTGGAAAGTTAAAGTCCCCCATAACAACTACCCTGTTACTCTCGCTCCTGTCGAGAATCATCTTTGCAATCCTTTCCTCTACATCTCTGGAACTATTCGGAGGTCTATAGACAACTCCCAATAGGGTGACCTCTCCTCTCCTGTTCCTAACCTCGGCCCATACTACCTCAGTAGACGAGTCCTCAAACGTCCTTTCTACCGCCGTAATACTTTCCTTGATTAACAATGCCACCCCCCCCCCCCCCCCCCCCCCCCCCTCTTTTACCATCTTCTCTGTTCTTACAGAAACATCTAAATCCTGGAACCTGCAACAACCATTCCTGTCCCTGCTCTACCCATGTCTCCGAAATTGCCACAACATCGAGATCCCAGGTACCAACCCATGCTGCAAGCTCACCCACCTTATTGCGGATGCTCCTGGCGTTGAAGTAGACACACTTCAAACCAGCGTCTTGCTTGCCGGTGCCCTCTTTCGAACTTTTAACCCTATCCCTGACCTCACTACTCTCAACATCCTGTACACTGGGACTACAATTTAGGTTCCCATCCCCCTGCTGAATTAGTTTAAACCCCCCCGAAGAGCACTAGCAAATCTCCCCCCCAGGATATTGGTACCCCTCTGGTTCAGGTGAAGACCATCCTGTTTGTAGAGGTCCCACCTACCCCAGAATGAGCCCCAATTATCCAGGAAACCAAAACCCTCCCTCCTGCACCATCCCTGTAGCCACGTGTTCAACTCCTCTCTCTCCTTATTTCTCACTTCGCTAGCACATGGCACGGGTAACAACCCAGAGATAACAACTCTGTTTGTTCTAGCTCTCAGCTTCCACCCTAGCTCCCTGAATTTCTGTCTCAAATCCCCATCTCTCTTCCTACCTATGTCGTTGGTACCTATGTGGACCACGAATTGGGGCTGCTCCCCCTCCCCCTTAAGGATCCCAAAAACACGATCAGAGACATCACGAACCCTGGCACCTGGGAGGCAACACACCAACCGTGAGTCTCTTTCATTCCCACAGAACCTCCTGTCTGTTCCTCTATCTATGGAGTCCCCAATGACAAGTGCTCTGTTCCTCTTCTCCCTTCCCTTCTGAGCAACAGGGACAGACTCTGTGCCAGAGACCTGTGCCCTATTGCTTACCCCTGGTAAGTCGTCCCCCGCAACAGTATCCAAAACGGTATACTTGTTATAGAGGGGAACGACCACAGGGGATCCCTGCACTGCCTGCCGGTTCCCTCTCCCTCCCCTGACAGTAACCCATCTACCTTCTTCTTTTACCTGAGGTGTGACTACCTCCCTATAACTCCTCTCAATAACCTCCTCCGCCTCCCGAATGATCCGAAGTTCATCCAGCTCCAGCTCCAGGTCCCTAACGCGGCTCTCGAGGAGCTGGAGTTGGGTGCACTTCCCGCAGATGTAGTCAGCAGGGACACTAGAGGTGACCCTTTCCTCCCACATTCTGCAGGAGGAACATTCAACTGCCCTAGCCTCCATTCCCACTGAACTAACTTCCCAACTACTGAAAAATAAAAATAAAAAACTTGTTAGTAAAAATAAAAAACATATGGTAATGAAGTTCTCTTTAGCCTAATTTGTTGTAGAAGAAAAGGTGAAATGAGGAAACAGGACTCAGGGATAGCACGGTAGAATTGTGGATAGCACAATTGCTTCACAGCTCCAGGGTCCCAGGTTCGATTCCGGCTTGGGTCACTGTCTGTGCGGAGTCTGCACATCCTCCCCGTGTGTGCGTGGGTTTCCTCCGGGTGCTCCGGTTTCCTCCCACAGTCCAAAGATGTGCAGGTTAGGTGGATTGGCCACGATAAATTGCCCTTAGAGTCCAAAATTGTCCTTGATGTTGGGTGGGGTTACTGGGTTATAGGGATAGGGTGGAGGTGTTAACCTTGGGTAGGGTGCTCTTTCCAGGAGCCGGTGCAGACCCGCTGGGCCGAGTGGCCTCCTTCTGCACTGTAAATTCTATGTTCTATGATCTATGAACCTGAGTTCAGTCAATATCCCACAATTAGTTTGTTGTCACCATTGCCTTAGTGGGGTGCCATTGTCTTGATTCGTCCCTGGCTTTCACCAAACTTCTCTCAGTCCATGTCTCAATGTCATCCACCCAGCCGTTTTTTTCTTCTTCCTCTTCTGTTTCTACCTCAATTTTTCATTGAAATGTTGTCAGGACCCTGCTACTAGGAAGGCAGTAAATAGGGGCTCAGTTGGCCATCTACATGTGTACTCCAGATGCAACTGTAAGGTTACAAGGAGGCAAACTGTAAATAGTCCTATATGCCACAACGTGAGCAATATTTCTAGATAAGAGTTATAAAATCTGTTGTCTTCTTACTCTGTTGGTGCGTTGATATGACATGGGCATGATTAGTTTATGGAAATAGTTCAACCGTTACCCATTAAGGAACATCAATGCATTGGAATCAATGCCATTTGTTTAATGAAGGTTTTGCATCTGTCATAGCTTGACGATCCAAATGTTCCAGTTATGTTTCTCAGCGGGATTTATCTTTCAGATACTTCCCAGAAGTCACTGTAAAAATGCTGCACTGTGCCTTTCTAACATTGAAACAAGCAGAAAGAGCACTTAAGAATGTTTAGTTAATGTGTAACCCCAAAAATACAACTTTGTTTACATAACTTCCTTCTAAGTTTTACCAACATCACCAAAAATTCTTCCCTTGCCCATGATCCAAGGAACAGGTCCTGTTTTTATGTGCTGCCTCCTATCTGATGAATTTTTCTTACCTATCTATAGGAATTGTATCAAAATCCCTGGGAATAATGTCTGTGAAACTGCACTTTGCCTCTCCTGCTGATTCTAGTGGGATCAACCGCAGCCGTTCATTTGCCGGTTTTGGTTCAATGCAAAGCAGAAGAACCCAGTGAGTATTAAAGGAGATTACCCAAGTGTGAATACATTATATTCATTTATGTGATAACTGATCAATTTTCTAATGAATAGAAAATTAAAAAGAAAAATCAAAGCAGTGTTTTTTCTCTTCCCAAGCAACACAGCTGGATTCTCGGTCACCAAAAGTGCACACAGGAAGCGCACTCCTGTTGGAATGCCTTGATTCATGTCATTGTCTCCTCCTCTTGAGGTTATTCACCACCTTCAGTCAGCACTGCACGAGTAATGCAGGTGCTGGGTGAGAATGCAAAACAAAGCAAGGGACTGAGCTGGCAACTTGCATCTATATCTCTAAAGTTTACTGCTTTTTGATCGGGAATCAAGCCTTGCATCATGGAACTGTTTTATTATTTGCATGCAAAATGTTAGATTGTTAAAAATAGTACAATATATGAAAGATGACTGGGGCTGTGTTACAATGGCTTGAGCAGGGAGTTTTCACAATGTCAAAACCCATGAAAATGAAGTTCGATGGGCACTTTTGACTTTGTGGTTTATGTATTGACATTTATAATTTGATGGTAAAATTTGAGAGTCTTAAAGTCCAAATTATTCATGCATGTAGGAGGAAGCTGGATGAAGGAGAAAGGAATATGGCTATCTTCTTCTTCGTCGGTCACTCGATAACGAGTGTGATTATCCACCTGAGAAACTGTGTTACTGGACATGGTTTTGGGGTTCTTGCATGACAAATGAGCCCGAACCTAGAGCCGCATCTTTGACCTCACATTTGGCAGGTGTTTTCTGGGAGCTAGGATCGGTTCTTGGACTCTGGATCGCTGATATTCCTTTCTCAGGCTCCTTTTCCGGGCCTCCTCTTACCGTCACGTGTCCGCGAAGAACTGTGTCTCTACAATCAGGAGGTTCCTCCAAGTCGGTCTCTTCTGAGCAAGGCTTTCCGAGGCATTGATGTCTATGTTGCATTTCTTGAGTTATTAAGCCTTCTGGGTGTCTTTGAAATGTTTCCTTTGCCCACCTCTTGTTCAGAAGCCTTCCTTGAGCTGTGCAAAGAAAATTTGCCTTGGCAGTCGGGACTCTGTCATCCTAAACACATGGCTAGCACAATGGAGTTGGTTTCGGATGACCATGGCCTCGGTGCTGGTACTCTTGGCTCCTTCAAGGCCATTGATGCCAGTACACATGTCCTTCCAGCTGATGTGGAGAATCCGGTTCAGATAGCGTTTTTGGTACGGCCATGAGTTGGTGTCTGTGTTTATGAGCCATATAGAAGAGTTGGAAGGACAACTGCCTTATACATGAGGATCTTGGTGTCAGCACGGATGTCATGGTCCTGCCACCTTCAGGGATCTGTGGACAAGCACCCCAAGATTGTTTTGTTTCTCTGAGCTTCCTAGTGTCCTGACCTCTGTGGACTCTGGCCTCCAGTCGCACAAACAGCCTTCTACCACCATCCTCTGTCTACTACCACCAAGTCAGTTTTGGATCCATTGGGCACGATTCAACTAAATGGGAACAAAGATCCATAGTGAGCACGTTTAGCCGCGCATTTCCTGGTACTCGCAGCTGTACAGCGCCATTCGCTTTAAATAAGGGGCCTCAGTGGGGAATGCGCGACATAGGCCGCACATAGCCCCCTTTTCTACACACAAAGCTCCGCTCGCTGGAACTCCTCAGTGTAGCAAAAGATTAAAAAATGGCATCCCGACTTCAGAGACCTCCGACACAAGCCCCCACGCACTATGGGGGTCCTCAGACACCCCCCCGGCGCAGCCTGCACAACACCCAAGCAGGATCCCCCAGCCCGATCGCCAACACACAAAAAATGCTAGCATGGCACCTTGGCCATGTCAGCCTAACACCATGGCAGTGCCCCTGCCAGTGCCACATGGGAAGTGCCAGGCTGGCACCCAGGTAGCACTGCCAGGGTACCACCCTGTCCAAAGGTCACACACCTGGGCACTTCCGCTCCCCTTGAAACCCTCATGAGTGCCATTCCATCTAGATCCCATTTGTGAGGACCTGTGCTGCATGGCATTCACCCAAGGTCTCCGAGACAAAGGGGATACATCCCAATGCCTCAGGTACCTCAGGAAATTACACATTAAAGTGAGACTAGCTGTCTCGCTTTAATATGCAGATTTGCTAAAAAGCTAGATCTCACGAGGCATTGTGAGCCAGGTAGATCCCGGGAGTGGGCTCTCCCGGCTTTTTATCTGCCACACTGTACCACGGTGAGCTGTTTTTTGGGCTCAGCGTGGTCGATGGATCGCACCCATTGAGTTGAATTGCGACATCCAAACTGCTGCACTGTACGAGATCAGTTAGATCAGCACAGATTGATAACCAAGCCAGCCACTTTCTAGTGTACATGTTTTAATATTGTATTAGATACTACCACTGAAGTAGTCGGGTCTGGGTATTAAAAAAAATATTTGGTTTTGTAGTTTAGTGATTTCAGGAAGATTTGTTGGTGCCAAAATTTTTAAAAAACTGAGGAGTGACACAGAATGACTTCACATGAAGTGCATCAAAATCCTTAAAATTTAATTAAGAAAACTAAGAATCTCTCAAATTTGTTTCAAAGAAGGAATGCATGCATTTATACAGTGTTTACTGTTAAACCCCAGAATGATATCTGACCCTTCACTTGCAGTGAATTGCAGCAAATATTATATCGTAAATGTTGCTGGCATTTTGTATCGACCGAGGTTCCACGAGGCCAATGAGGTGAATGACCAAAGGTGCAGGTTTATTCTGGTGTTGTTTGAATAGGGAAAATTTCCCCTTAGGGCAAATTTCACCCTCTCCAATTGAATAAACACCGCCATATCATTGATCCAGGCCTCCACGCTTGGGGGCTTTGCATCCTTCCACTGAAGAAGAATCCTCCGCTGGGCTACTAGGGATGCAAAAGCCAGAACACCGGCCTCTTTCGCCTCCTGCACTCCCGGCTCCACTGCAACCCCAAATATTGCGATTCCCCAGCCTGGATTGACCCTGGATCCTACCACCCTCGATACCGTCCTTGCTACACCCTTCTAAAATTCTCCCAGCGCTGGGCATGCCCAGAACATATGGACATGGTTTGCTGGGCCCCCAGAGCACCTAATACACTTGTCCTCGCTCCCAAAAAACCAGCTCATCCTTGTCCCGGTCATATGAGCCCTATGCAGCACCTTAAACTGCATGAGGCTAAGCCTCGCACAGGAAGAGGAGGAGTTCACCCTTTCCAGGGCATCCGCCCATGTCCCCTCCTCAATCTCCTCACCCAGCTCCTCCTCCCATTTAGCTTTCAGCTCTGGCAGCAGGGTAGCATGGTGGTTAGCATGGTGGTTAGCATAAATGCTTCACAGCTCCAGGGTCCCAGGTTCGATTCCCGGCTGGGTCACTGTCTGTGTGGAGTCTGCACGTCCTCCCCCTGTGTGCGTGGGTTTCCTCCGGGTGCTCCGGTTTCCTCCCACAGTCCAAAGATGTGCGGGTTAGGTGGATTGGCCATGCTAAATTGCCCATAGTGTCCTAATAAAAGTAAGGTTAAGGGGGGGGGGTTGTTGGGTTACGGGTATAGGGTGGATACGTGGGTTTGAGTAGGGTGATCATGGCTCGGCACAACATTGAGGGCCGAAGGGCCTGTTCTGTGCTGTACTGTTCTATGTTCTATGTCCTCCACCGAGGCCACGTCTACCTTGAAAAATTTTGATTTTATACAACATTGACGCACCTTAGTAAAATACCGAAAATAACAATAATATTAACAATCATATACATTCGCCCCATCCCCATGAACAACCCAGCATTTTTTAACAACAACGCAAATTAACACACTATAAAGTTACAGAATAAACACTACAATAATGCGCACCCCCCCCCCCCCCCCCCCCCCGGGTTGCTGCTGCTATTGACCAAGTTACCTATCTCTGAGCCAGGAAGTCCAGAAAAGGCTATCGTTTATAGAACCCTTGTATTGATCCTCTCAGGGCAAATTTGACCTATTTCATGGAATTCTTAACATACGACTAAAACACGAGAATAGGAAATCACTGGCACAGGACGACAGAGCCTCTGTTTAATGCCTTATTGAAAAGGATAACGTGAGTGACAATGGCCTGATCTTTACCGATCCGGAAGATGGCCTGACATCGTGCAGAAATGACGTTTGGTGGCATGCCTGGGCAGGAGGCAGGACTTCCTATGGGTTTTTACCAGCAACAGCTAATTAAGGGTCTGCAGGCAGGAGAGGTGGACATTTTTTTTCATTCATCCTTGGAATGTGAGTAAGGCTGGAAGGCCAGCATTTATTGCCAATCCTCAATTGCCCTTGAGAAGGTGACGGTGTGCCTCCTTGAACCACTGCAGTCCATGTGGTGTGGGTATACCCGCAATGTTTTAAGAAGCGATTTTCAGGATTTTGAGCCAACAGCAGTGATGGAACGGTGATATAGTTCCAAGTCAGGGGGTACCTGGTTACAGGTTGGTAGTTTGTGGCAGACCGGGTCCACGCGCGTCCGGTGCCATGTTGCACGGTGCGGCCGCTGCAGGCTGCCGCCATGCGCATGTGTGCCCACGGACCCGGCAATTCTCTGGCAATATCCGCAGGTAAAACCAGGGGCTTTACGCTGTGATGCTGCTAGCCCCCCATCAGACAGAGGATCGGTGCAGCTTTTGCACCATTTTTTCTGGCGTAAAATGCCACTGTTCCCATGCCGGTGTGAGCACTTGCAAATCGGAGAATCCAGCCTGGGGTCTCAGGAGGTGAATTACTCTTCGTAGAATTCCCAGTCTCTGACCTGCTCATGTAGCCACATTAATTATAAGTTAGTCCAGTTAAGTTTCTGGTCAATGGTAACCCTCTAATTAATGGTGGTGGGATGATCCTAGACCAGGCAGCTTGCATACAGCTGCAATTTTCAAACACACTGTGCACCAGTCAGGCATCTTGGTAACAGGCAAGTAGGAAGGGGGCCACAGCAAAGAAAGCAGCAGAGCATTGGTGTCAAAGCAAGGAAGGATCATGCCATGATTCAGAGCGACAGCAAATAGGCAGAGAAAGGGGATTGGTTCTGTTTCTAGAAGGTGGAAGGTGGAGGCCAGTATGTCTTACCAAGAAGGACTGTCTGGAAGTGGCAGACGCCATAAGCAGCTGAATGGTTGTTGCAAGAACCTGGGCCCAGCGCAGGAATAAATTTAATGAATGCTGCGGTCTGGAAAGGTGGAAAGCATTTAGAATTGCAAACCTGAAGCTCGGCATGAATTAAAGACAGTCCTGAAATGTGAGGCCAGATGTTGGAGCAACATGCATGAGGCAACATCAGGCACCAATGTACACACAGAGGCACCCAGTTCACTGGCACCCTAACCCCACTATCAATTATGGGCAAATGCTGCATTAAAGTGGCTGAATTGTCACCTCACCATATCATCCCAAGCGGTGTTGTGCTGAATGTTGGCAGTGCCTCAGAGTGACCATGTACCCTGAGACAGGATTGGCACTGTATGGGTTTATGATTTCCAGAGAAACCCACTCATGATGCCAGGGAGCATCAACAAACTGGAAGTGAGGTGCTTTTCAACATGTTGTGGCATCAATGGAGAAAGAGACCATGGAGATTGGATGGGGCATTAATGGTGAAGGAGCTATGGAAGCTATGAGATTGAGTGAAGCGAGTGTTATGTCCAATGTTTCCTAAACTATATATGACCTGTAGCACTAGTGTGGGACTTTAATACAACTTGAAGCTCTGAATAAGGTGATGCAGCAAGGGTTGGTTGAAGGAGCAGCTGTTTCACTCAAATGATGTCTCTCTAGCAAGTGAAACAACAGAAGAGGAACAGATTATGGTTCCAGCTACAGTGAAAAGCTCACAGGATGCGAAATCACATCAAGGTTCTGCACCACTTCCTTGCAACACAGAATCCTCCAGTGCAGATACACTAAGGTCAATGGGTTTTGTTGCACAGTCCGATGAATATTGCAGGTGTCGGGCTCACAAGACCCTCTTTGTGCCCCTGGAGGAGAAGATAACCCATAATAAAAGGAAGAGGGAGAAGACGGGTGGGGGATGCCCGAGTTAAGATTCCTCACCCCATATGAAGAAAGGGCAACGGAGCTGGCAGGGGAGGGCCAGGAGCAAGCCATTATTACTGACACCGAGGCTGGTGTGCACCAGAGAGGTGAGGATCCACTGCAACTTCATCCAGATGACCTGACTGATGTGAGTTGTTACTACCAGGACCCATGTCCTTCCCATTTACTGAAGCCATGTCCCTTGTCTTGCATGATCACCATCTTATGAGGCCAGGCCATCTAGAGGCAGAGCCCCCCTCTGCAATTCACGACAGCACCTTGGAGGAGATCTCCGAGGAAGACATAGAAGAGACGTCACATCTGTAACCTGTTCCATCCAACATTTCAGAGACACGCCACTTTGGTGGGTGATCTTAGCAGGCAGGCTTCTGGGTCACTAGCTTGTGAGCAACACACAGCCCCTGATGCACTTCAGGTGGAGGCAGGAATGCCCCAGTGATCGGGCAGTCAGAGGTCTGCTGGATTCCAGGACACAGCTCTCCCACAGCCAGGTGCGGTGTCTCTGGACAAGTTCCTACCTGAGCTGCTAGAGATGCAAATGCGGAGCCGTAAAATCCAGGAAGGGTTGTCAGTGACATTTTTGCAACTGGACGGCCGATGGGAGGAGACCCAAAGCCTTCAGTTGCAGGAGATGTTGCCGGCACTGAATGGCACCCAGGCCAACACTACAAGGGTGGCAACTGCAGTGGAAAGCCTGAGCCAAGATGTCCAAGCCATGTGTGGTGGGAGTCCAAGGCATGGACCAGTCTCTGAGAACCATGGCCGAGGGCCTGGAGAGAATGGTTCAGACACAAAGGGTCATTGCTGAGGGGCTCCAGAACTTAGTCCACATGCAGAGTGCCATCACTAAGGGCTTTGATGGCATGGTGCAGACAGTCGGTCCTCCAGCACTGGGAGGGCCAGGTGACGCAAGGAGCCTCTGGTAGTCTCCAGCCCTTCTGAATCACCCCTTTCTGATACTGGCACGTCTCGGAAGCAGCGGACAGAACAGGGTGACAAGGCAGAACTAGTGAGTGACACCCGAAAGCCGGCCGGGTCCCTCCATGTCCAGGTCCTCCAGAGGATGCCCTCACAGAACCTCTTCAAGGTTAGTAGGACGTGTAATGCTTCTCCAAGAGATAAGCTGCAGAATAACACTGTCCTGTGAAAGGATTTTAGGACATGCAAGCTGCAGATTTGTTGTGGGCTGTTAAAGGGTTTTAAACCTGAAGGAGAGAAGGTTTCAAGGCCACACAAACAAACTGTGACCCATATCACGGATGAGACCCCAACCTGGCTGCCTCAACTCCACCCCGACCACACCCCCAACCCCCAGCTCCCTTGAGGGACACCTCACCCTCCCCCCTTCATTTGGCCACCGGTTACCTTGCCCTTGCGGTACTCTGACACTAAGTGGAGAGTGATTTTCAACCCCTTCCTCCCTCTCTGAGTCCATGGCACCTGGTCCACGTTTTTGAAGAGGTGTAGTAATTGGTGCCCGCATGACACCCTGCCAGTAGGCAGGAAGATTCAATAAGGCTGGACCATTTGACTTTAATCTCGTTAATGAGATTAAAATGGAATCAAATTAGGTTCTCTTCCTTTCTGGTCGTGAACCCGATTACGTCGGTGGGAAGAGCCCGGGAAGATCATGTTTGGATTTCCCACCTCTTGCCAGATTTAGCGGACATAATGGGATTTGTGGCCACGAATAGTGGACCCAGAAAATCGCCCACAGTGTAATTCAATTGACAAGCGATAGAGTAATCCATCCAAACCATGAGTGGTTTTACATCTCTGGAATGTGTATGCATGGCATTCTCCAAAGAGAGATTAGCAATACACATGGAGAGTGTAATAGGTCCTGACCAGACCCACAATTCTGGTTAAGATTGCAGATTAGAACCCAATGTTTTGTACCACAGGAGTGATAACACTGACCAGTAGTCAGCCTTTATATTAAAATCAAATTTAATTTGAACACAGAATTAGACACCATAGCAACAAATAGCTTTACAGTTAACAGGTACAACATCTTAACTTGCATCCTTATATCTGTCTCTACATTCCAATGAAGCAACCATATATTTCAAATACCACTTATGTTAACAACCAGGGGCTGGATTCTCCGACCCCCCGCCGGGTTGAGGCGGCGTGAATCCCGCCCCCGCCGTCTCCCGAAGTCTCCGGCACCAGAGATTTGGCAGGGGCGGGAATCGCGCCGCGCCGGTTGGTGGCGCCGCCCCCCCCCCCCCCCCCCCCCCCCCCCGGGCGATTCTGCGGCCCGCGATGGGCCGAAGTCCCGCTGCTGTAATGTCTCTCCCGCTGGCGTGAATCAAAACACCTCCCTTACCGGCGGGACTGGCGGCGCGGGCGGGCTCTGGGGTCCTGGGGAGGTGGGGCGCGTGGCGATCTGGCCCCGGGGGGGTACCCCCACGGTGGCCTAGCCCATGATCGGGGCCCACCGATCGGCGGGCAGGCCTGTGCCGTGGGGGCACTCCTTTCCTTCCGCGTTGGCTATAGCCTTCACGATGGCGGACGCGGAAGTGTCCCCTGCGCATGCGCGGGGATGACGCAGCAGCCGCCGACGCTCCGGCGCATGCGCGGACTTCCGCCGGCCGGCGAAGTCCCTTCGGCCCTGGCTGGCGTGCCGCCAAAGGCCTTTCCCACCAGCCGGCGGCGCGCCAACCATTCCAGTGCGGGCCTAGCCCCTAAAGGTGAGGGCTTGGCCCCTAAAGGTGCGGAGGATTCATGCCACTCCATCCCGCCGGGACCCCCGCCCCGCCGGGTAGGGGAGAATCTCGGCCCAGGTTTTTACCTGCTTATCTTGGCACAGAGACCTTGAAGAGAGAAACCTTTTTTCTCAGGACCAAGCTGAAAATCTTCTGCTCTGCTTACAGTCCTGGAAAAACAAGGAAACCGGTTTCCTTGACTCTCCAAAGATGTACAGGTTAGGTGGATTGGCCATGTCAATTTGCCCCTTCGTGTCCAGGCATGTGCAGGTTAGATTATGGGGATAGGGTGGGGTGGGCGGAGGAGTGGATCTAGGTACAGTGCTCTTTCAGAAGGTGGGTCCAGACCCGATGGGCCAAATGGCATCTTTCTGCACTGTAGGGATTCTATGACTTTAAGCGAGCACATAAATGCATGGATCAGCATGTGCTGGTTAATTTACTACCTTAATAACATTCTGAATTTTCTATCCTGGCCAACCGTAGTATCCTAATTAAATTTAACATAAGGTTGAGGAATAGCACCTCAGGGAGTCAAAGAATCAAAGAGTAGATACAGTGCGCTGTGAGGTTATACGTGTTAAGCTCCGAGGGTAACTTTAATAAGAACAAGGAAGCAAGTTTTGCTTTCTTCAACTCCCAAGTTTATTGTGTTCGGTAATCACTTCTCCAGAACTAAACAGTGTCACCTATATCCCCTTTATCTATTGGTGCAGTCTATTAAACAATTAGTGCAATCTCTTAAATAATTAAAACCCCAATTCCCAACATAAATATGAGGGAACATTAAATTATTCCTGACAGATTTTCCCTCTGAAAAATGAAAATAATCTTTAATTTTGACGCAAATTAAAATATAACCTAACAGAAATGTATGTACATATATAGGGCTGGGTTCTCCCCTACCCGGCGGGCGGGGGGTCCCGGCGGGATGGATCCACCAAATGTGTGTCCCACTCACTCCATGTCCGCCTCCAGAAGTCCCTCTTTAATAATTTCTAATAACTTCTTTGAGCTAGTTCCTCATTTTGTCAGACAGTCAGATAATTGGTAACAACTATCAACCCTCTACCATCTGTTTTAGGCTCAGTATGTCAGTCCATAGTCTCTTTTCATTGACGCATTTTGCGGAGTGGACATTCTCCCGAAATGATTTATTGGTCAGAATTCTCCGGCCGTTCGCTGGCGGCATGATTCCCTAGTCCTGCTGGCAGTGCAATTCCGATTCTGAGTTCCCAACGGTGTGAGGTAGCTCAATGGAAATTCCCATTATAGTGGTGGGAGCAAGGAATCCCACTGCCAATGAACGGCGCGCCTCCTCCCACCGCCAAGAAGCGTGTGGCTGGGAGGTCAGAGAATCCTGCCCTTTGTCTATGTGACATTCTATGGGTAGTCTTTCCGAATAGCCTGTTCCATTTAAAATTGCAATCAAGGTCCTGGATATTAAAATGCCATATCTACTGCCTCCACTAGGGTCACTGTCTCTGCTGCCTATGTATTTTTTAACCACTCTTATGTTTTTAGTTTCCCATGCCAAAGGGCAACATTTAACTTTCTCCCCCACGAAAAATGTTACAAATCCTCCTGCACTCGAAAAGCCATCACAGAGATTAGCATAAGATGCGTCACTATAAACAATCAGTTTCAGTTGTTGTCTCATATCACCTAAAAATGGGAATTTAAAACTGCAGTTCTCCAATTTTAATTTCATGAATGCTTTATTTGCTGTTACAATTTCTTCGCTACCTTAGGATTGTTCATTTTAGTGCTTAGTTCTAAAACGTCAAAACTGGTATCCGGTCTTAGTTTGTCTAGCTAACCAATTCAGCTGCCCATTTAACTTCGGAGTTCCTCTGGACGGCACGGTGGCACAGTGGTTAGCACTACTGCCTCCCGGCGTCAAGGACCCGGGTTCGATCCCGGCCCCTGGTCATTGTCTGTGTGGAGTTCGCACATTCTCCCCGTGTCTGCATGGGTCTCATCCCCACAAACTCAAAGATGTACAGGGTAGGTGGATTGGCCATGCTAAATTGCCCCTTAATTGGGAAAAAAGTATTGGGTACTCTAAATTTATTTTTAAAAACTTTGGAGTTCCTCTTTTTAGTATCCTTTTATGAGGCCCTATCATGAGTAATTGCTATGACATCCTTCAAATAACGCTGCTGATGAAGAGTGACTTACTAACCACTCTGCCCGATTTCTAACTCAATGTATCTCCAGAGACCTGACTTCCAATCTTGAAATCCATTCTAAGCCTGTATTTTCAAATTCGCTACTAGCACCCCACAAAACATCACCTACATGTATCATGAAGATGCCTGAACGTTTTCTCCACGGTGCCAATAGAACAGGGTCTGCTTTCAGCTGAAGACAGGCCAACTTTAACAAAATCGACCTCACTGAGAAATACCAAACTATGGAGGTGTCATTCAACCTATATATACATTTATTTAACTTCCAGAGTATCCCTTGGCACCTCTTTCGGAGGACGAAGAAAGATTTCTTTTTCAAGCTGATGTCCCTGTAGGAAAGCGTCTTTAATATCTATCAACTTGCATTCCCAAAAATTTGTGGCTAACAGAATCAAAAAGATCTCCAAAATAACCTTTCCTGTCTACCTCTCTGTCTTGGCCACTCAAGTTTTCTTCAACACCTTGTGTCACTAACCTGGCTTTGGCATAATAAGTTCCATCAGGAAAAGTTGTTTCTGTGTACATCCATCTATGAGATAGAACCCCAATTTTTTCCAACTTTGCAGTTCTTGCTGTTTTGGATCTTTAATTAATTTATCATTTAATTTGTTGGAAATCACTAAGACCTCTCGATCATATGGGCTTCTGCTCCTTGTAGCATTGTCTTTATCATATTTCTTGACCTTGTAGGTCATGTTGCAGCTGTACAAAACTCTGGTGCGGCCGCATTTGGAGTATTGCGTGCAGTTCTGGTCGCCGCATTATAGGAAGGATGTGGAAGCATTGGAAAGGGTGCAGAGGAGATTTACCAGGATGTTGCCTGGTATGGAGGGAAAATCTTATGAGGAAAGGCTGAGGGACTTAAGGCTGTTTTCGTTAGAGAGAAGGTTAAGAGGTGACTTAATTGAGGCATACAAGATGATCAGAGGATTAGATAGAGTGGACAGTGAGAGCCTTTTTCCTCGGATGGTAATGGCTAGCTCGAGGGGACATAGCTTTAAATTGAGGGGAGATAGGTATAGAACATGTCAGAGGTAGGTTCTTTACTCAAAGAGTAGTAAGGGCATGGAATGCCCTGCCTGCAACAGTAGTGGACTCGCCAACATTAAGGGCATTTAAATGGTCATTGGATAAACATATGGATGATAAGGGAATAGTGTAGATGGGCTTTAGAGTGGTTTCACAAGTCGGCGCAACATCGAGGGCTGAAAGGCCTGTACTGCGCTGTAATGTTTTATGTTCTATGTTCTATGTTGTGCTGCACCCTCAATCCTGCTTATATCTTGTTCCGGACTGCTACTGTGTGTTCTCCCCTTTCTACTATGAGATGCTCTTTCAACTGTTCTTGATCTCTTCCTATGAACATGTTACCTGCCAGATCAACTGTCTGAACTGACAGTGCGCTTCTGTGCTCTCCATTTTTGTACTTCATGTTCCAATCCATGGGCCTAAACTCCTTCCCTTTATCTTTTGCATTCAACCAGTTTTTATATTTTTCAGTAGCCTTACCTGCGTTACCAACAATAGTTGCGTCCTTCCACTGACTGTCCCCTTCTGGCAAGGATGTCACTTCAGTGCCAACTTATGACAGTTGTTCTTTGGGACAAATAGCATCATCTGGTTCATCACAATTACTATTTCCCTCTTCAAATACCCTGTTAATTTCTGCGATCTGGTCCTCATAATTCTGTAACATGTGTATAAGAAGTACCTGGTTCCTCAGCATTTCCAATAACCCTTTTTGAATCTGCAAACATTTAACCTATGCCCACTAATCTGGATGAGTGTACCCGAACAGTCTGGTTTCCATGCTGCAAAATGATTGTTTTACCATCTGTACCTATAATCTTTTCTGGGCCTTTCCACTTGATAAAAGTATGCTGTGTCTCCCAGTTTGAAAATCGTTTCTGATGGCTGTACATTGTGTCTCAAAGTTCTCTGACTTCGGTCTGAGATTTCTGCTTTAAGGAAAGCTCTTCTCGGGTGGATTCAAATGCTCAAAGCCCCCTCCCAGGCTGGAGGATGATCATCCATGACTGAAGGAAGTTTGGGATTTCTCCCAAAAACAACTGGTATGGACAGTAGCCCCCAACTATTTGTAGTAGTGGATGGATGGTTCATGCTAAAGATGTAATTAATTTACAATTTTGCATATCTGCCAAAATTTTACAAAGCATTTCATCTTTCACAGCATGATTCCGCTTGCACACCCCATTGCTAAATGGACTTTCTGCAGCTGTATTCATTTTAAAAAAAAATAAATAAATTTAGAGTACCCAATTATTTTTTCCAATTAAGGGGCAATTTAGAGTGGCCAATCTAACTATTCTGCACATCTTTGGGTTGTGGGGGTGAAACCCACGCAGACACGGGGAGAATGTGCAAACTCAGTTACCCAATGCCGGGATTCGAACCCGGGTCCTCAGTGCCGTTGGCAGCAATGCTAACCACTGTGCCACCATGCTGCCCATGCAGTTGTATTCATAACTATTATGGTCATGTTCTCACACATATTTTGAAATTCATCATTAGAAAATTCTACTCCATTATCAGTGAGGAATTTTGCCAATGGCCCCAGTCCAGTCCCTATCCATTTTCCCATTATCTGTTCCACAATTCTTTTCTTTTCTTTACTATGTTTAATTATCGACTGACTAAACCTCATTGCCAAGTCGACAAAGTGTAAAATTAAAATGTTATTTTCTTTACCTCACAGCTTAAGGTCCATAGCTACAACTTCATTAAAATCTGTCGCTAAGAGCATACTGACAATGGGTTGTGATGGTATTCTTGTATATTTCTTACATAGGTTACATCTATCGCTTAACTGGAGCTGGACTCTCTGATTCCCCAGCTGCATGTTTCTCAGCGGCACGCCAATCTCTGGTGGCGGGTTTCTATACTCCCACTGATTGTCAGTGGCATTTCCCATTGAAGCCACACCGTGCCACCAGGAAACCCATGGGCGGAGGTGTGCTGCCAGTGGGAAAAGTAAATCACAACAGCTGGAGAATTCTGGTAAATGCTGATAAAACTCAGCAGGTCTGGCAGCGTCCATGGAGAGAGAATCAGAGTTAATGTTTGAGTCTAATATGACTCTTCTTTGGAATCTCAAGTCATATCGGACTCAAAATGTTAACTCGTCAGATCTGCTGAGATTGTCTAGCATTGACTGTTTTTATTGTTTAAATTAACTTGGCTGGGAAATGGGAACGAGAAACTAATACTATAGAGAGATACCAAGATGCAAAGAAAGCTATTTTCCAGCATTTTTATATTTCAGATTTCCAGCATCCACAGTATTTTGCTTTTACTTAATTTAGTTTAAACCCTCCCCAATAACTTCAGTAAATCTTCCCTCCAGGAAATTGGTCCTATCTCTGTTTAGGTGCAACTTGTCTGGCCTGTACTGGTCCCATTTGCCCTAAAACTGATTCCAATCTCCCAAGAATCCCAAACTCTTTCCCCTGCGCAATTTCTACAGCCACACATTCATCGATTCTTTCGTCTTATTTCTATAATCATTTGCACGTGGCACTGAGAGTAATCCAGAGATTGCTACTTTTGAGGTCCTGTAAAGAATATTGGTGAAGACAGATAGTCCTACACGAGGAAATAGATATTAGGTGGGTTCAGTGTAAGAAGGAAAGTAATATAGTCTAAATCAGGGTTACAAGGCATGTCGGTGAAGGCATCAATTGTGATTGGTGAGTTACAAATACAGATAACTATGTGGAAATGTGATGTTGTTGTGATAACAGATAACAGGTTTATAGAACAGGACTGGGTACTAAATACTCCTGGATACAAGGTGTTCAGGCAAGATAGGAAAGGAAGGATGTTGGCAGTATTGATTGAGGAGAACTCTGCAGTGCTGGAGAGAGAGGACGTCCCAGAGGGATCAATGACAGAATTTATTTGGATAGAGCTAAAAAAAAAACAAAGGTGCAGAAACGTTGTTTGGTGTAATTGTTAGGTCACCAATCTATAGGCTACCAATAGGCCACCAAGGAAAATGTAGGAGAACCAATTTGCAAGGAAATTATAAAGATACAAAAATTATAGAGTAGTTATAATGTGGGACTTTAATTACCTGAAAGTAGATTGCAGGATAAATAGGGTAAAGGGCAGAGAGGGGCAAAAGTTGCTGGAATGTGTTCAGAAGAATTTTCTATAGCAGTATAATTTCAGTCCAATGAGGAAAGAGAGATTACTAGACCTTTTTCGGAGGAATGAGATGGGCCAAGTGGGTCAAGTGTCAGTAGGGGAACATTTTGGGGACAGTGATCATTGTCAGGTTTAGGTTGGATATGAAAAAGGTAAAGGAACAATCCAGAGTAAGAATAATTCCTTGAGGGAAAGCTAACATCAATGAAGTAAGAATGGATTTGGCCCAGTTGAATTGAATCAAAGATTAGCAGACAAATTGGAACTAAATAATGAACAGCCTTGAAAGATGAATTTTGGTTGGAAGAATGCAGAGACAAAAGAAGTGAAAAGTAGGATCAGAGAGACCTGGGTGTGTGTATATGTGTATAAATCATTGAAGGTGACAGGACAAAGAGTGGGTAATAAAGCATATGGAATCCTGTGCTTTATCAATAAGGGCAAAGAGTGCAAAAGCAAGGTAGTTATGTTAAACCTGCACAAAACATTGGTTCAGCCTCATCTCAAAGAGGAACTATTTCATTATCTGAAAAGTGAAGATTTGCAGTGCTTCAGGCAAAAGGCAATGAAGTGGCACTAGGTGAATTGCTCCTTTCAAGGGCTAGCACCGGCACGGCAGTCAGAATGACCTCCTTCTGTGCTGCAAGCACTCTGTGATTCTCTGGGTCCAGGAGATGGGGGTGCACAAGGCAAAACATCAGGATTAAAGCAAATTACTGCGGATGCTGGAATCTGAAATGAAAGGGACAATGCTGGAAAATCTCAGCAAGTCTGGCAGCATCTGTAGGGAGAGAAAAGAGCCAACGTTTCGAGTCCGATGACTCTTTGTCAAAGCTAACAGACAGAGAGAGTGGGAAATATTTATACTGTGGAGTGAGAATGAAAGATGAGTCATAGCCACAGAAACGCAGGGAAACCGGCTGCTAATGGCCACAGAAACCAGGGGGAAAGAGTGCAGCCCCCAGAGAGGACAAAAGATGTGAAAGGTCAAACAGCAGGGAAACTAACATCAGAGAATGAACTGTAGGTGTGGGGGGAGGGGAAGGGGGAAGCAAAGAGGAGAAAGGTGCAGGAAAGGTGCAGGAAAGAAAGAAATGGTAAAAGACAGTTAAAATGAAATGAAAACAAATGGGTCGAGGTGGGGCTGATTATCTGAAGTTGAATTCGATGTTCAGGCCGGAAGGCTGTAGCGTGCCTAACCGGAAGATGAGATGTTGTTCCTCCAGTTTGCGTTGCGCTTCACTAGAACATTGCAGCAGGCCAAGAACAGACATGTGGGCATGGGAGCAGGGTCTTTTGTTAAACATCAGGACCTGTGCTTTAATGGGGCCTGGGCTCATTTGCTGAGTAGCCTGTCAGTTTGGGTTGTTAGTACACCAGATTGGTTGTTTTGGACACTGTCAGCTTGATAGTGTCCAAATCAGGCTATGTGAAATATAGAACAGCCCAACTGCCAGGTTAATTGACCCATGATTGCTGTTGATCTGAAAAACAGCAATCATTTGCCAAGTAGGACACGTAGGATTCTCCAGTCCCCCTCTTTCTTGCATACCTCATGGACTGGTCTGTTTGTTGTCAAGTGCTGCTTTTTTCTGACCTGGCTGGAGCCTGCTGGAATGCAAGGTAAAGTAAATTGCCTAGAGTCTCTATGTTTTGTTTACCCCCACAAGGCCCTTGGCTTCCTGACCTCGCCTCTGAGTTCTCCCTTCCCGGCCTCTTCCTAGTCCTTCAACAATGACCTAACTCTGGGCTTGGCTTCTCCTCCAGACTGCTCTTTCTCCTTTGATGTTGGTGTCTGTGGCTTCCACTGGTGATGTCCTCTCCCTCCCTTATGCTGATGGTGCCTGCAGCCGCACCGAGGCTCTTCCTGACCTCTTCTTATTCCCTCAATGATCATGTGGCCTCGCTCTAGCTTCTCCTGTGTGGGAATGCATGAGTGACTGTGTGTGAGACAATGAATATGAAAGAGAGAGGGATACAGGGAAAACCCTGAGAGTGGAAGCGACACACACACAAGCATACACTCTTTCATTGTTAGATAAACTCAACTCCTTAGCTCAACCCCAGTCCTCTTCCCTTTTCCTATTGATCGGCACTTGGGGACCAGTCTGTCTCTCTCTCGCTCTGCTTTTAAGTGAAAAGGGAGAAAAGGTTTTATTTGTTAGCTCTGCTACTTCGCATTTTTTCAATGGCCATTTTTATTAATTAGTCATTTTTCAAAATTATCAATTTATTGCTTTGACATTATTTTGTTTTTACTCAGCAAGTTATTTGTTTTCTTCTTACTTTAACTTTTATTTTGAAACTCTTGTTTAATGTTATGCCAAATCAAATCTTGGGCAGCGGCTGCTAGTTTCTGCTGAAGGGAATTGTGAGGCTCATAGGAAATCTGATTGCTTTTTGGTGGCTGGAAAAAGGGGTTATTTTTGCTCAACTGGGAATAGGAAGTGTAGGAAATGTTCAGTATGTCTGGTGTGCAGAGAGAAACAGAGCTCAATGACCCGTAAGCAGAATTAGTACGATTCGTAGATCTGAAACATTGGGGGGGGGGATTTTACGCCCATGTTCACTGCGAGCGTAAATGGCAACCAGAACGTTAAATCTCCTGAGTCGGGAATCGAGATTCCTGCTGGCGAAAATTGTTCCCCAATTTTTCCACGGCCCTCGTTCATAAAGGGTGGGAACCTCATTTCCATATATTTTAATAAATTTAAATTTTATTAAGGGACTTCCCAGCCACATGATCCCCTCTCAATGAATTTTCATAACTTGCTGACTTGACATCACGTCGGCGAGGTTTACGACAGGTACATAAAAAAGGGGCTTCATGACTTCCGGTGGCGGCAGTGCGGAGCTAAGCCGCACGTTCGGCAGCTCCCGTGAATAACGGACTTTGGGGTTCTTTTCAGGGCCCCCAACGGAACTTCGTTGGTGAATACCGACGTGGAAGGAGGACTGGAGTCGATCCCTACGGTCCTATGGTCCGGACCAGGAGTGGGGTAAGAAGAAAAACGACGGAAGCATCGCTGGAAAAGCGGGGGAAGAAAAACAAAATGGCGGCCGCCAGAGGCCCGGAGGAGTGGAGGCAGTGGGCGCAGGAGCAGCAGGAGACTCTGCTGCGCTGCTTCCAGGAGCTCAAGGTGGAGCTGCTGGAGTCGTTGAAGGTTACCACCAGAGAGCTGATGGAGGCTCAGACAGCCCAGGGGGCCACGATCCGGGAGCTGCAGAAGCAGGCCTCCGAAAGGGAGGATGAGGCCGAGGCCGTCGCGGGGAAGGTGGAGATGCACGAGGCGCTCCATAAAAGGTGGCAGGAACGGTTTGAGGAGCTGGACAACCGGTCGAGGCGGAAGAATTTGCGGATCCTGGGCCTCACGGAGGGGCTGGAGGGGTCGGACCTGGCGGCCTATGTGGTGGTTATGTTAAACTCGTTGATTGGGGCTGGGTCCTTCCAGGGGCCCCTGGAGTTGGAGGGGGCCCACAGAATTCTGGCTAGGAGGCCCAAGCCAAACGAGCCGCCGTGGGCGGTGTTGGTGCGGTTTCACCGGTTCGTGGATTGTGAGTGCATGCTCCGGTGGGCCAAGAAGGAGCAGAGCAGCAAGTGGGAGAACACGGAGTTGCGGATCTTCCAGGACTGGAGTGCGGAGGTGGCGAAGCGGAGGGCCGGGTTCAACTGGATGAAGGCGGTGCTCCACAGACGGAGCGTGAAGTTTGGCATGTTGCAGCCGGTGCATCTGTGGGTCACCTATAAGGATCGGCACCATTATTTTGAGTCCCCGGAGGAGGCGTGGGCCTTTGTGCAGGCCGAGAAACTGGACTCAAACTGAGGGTCTAAGATGGGGGATGTTGTATAATAATGTACTTGTGTTTGCTCTGTTTAATGCAAGATGTGGGTTGGCCTTAGGGTGGGTGGGGTGATGTTGATTTGTCTTTTTTGTATGGGTTTTTTGTATGGGTCTGGTGGACGGGTTCGGGCAGGGGGGTAAACGGGGAGTTCGAGGAGCTGGTTGGGGGGGACTGGCAATGGGAGTTGCCCTAGAGGGGGCTGGGCAGGGCAAAAGCGCGGGCTTTTCTTGGGTTTCCCGCGCTGTGAGATGGTGGGGGCAGAGTCGGGGGCTGAGAAGCGCGGGCCGTTGCTGGCTGTTTTCTTTTCCCGCGCAAGAGTGGGGGGAGGAGGACCTGCTGATAGGGGGGAATCTCCGGGGTCAGCAGAAGTTAACTGGCTCACGGGAGTGCTATGGAGGGAGGGGCGCGGCTAGGAGGGGTCCGGGGGGGGGGGGGGGGGGGGGGGGGGAGGCTACCGGGTTGCTGCTGAAACGGTCAGGAAGGAGCTGGAGGATGCAGGGGGTGCTGGAGGGGGGGAGTTGCCGCCGTGGGGAACTGGCAGAGGGGGGACGCTGGCCAGTGGTGGGCAGGGGATGGGTTGCGGCTAATCGGCAGGGGAGGGGGGCAGGGAGCCCTCTGATCGGCTGATAACCTGGAATGTGAGGGGACTGAATGGGCCGGTCAAACGGGCCCGGGTGTTTGCGCACTTGAAGGGGCTGAAGGCGGATGTGGCCATGCCCCAAGAGACACACCTGAAAGTGGCGGACCAGGTTCGGCTGAGGAAGGGATGGGTGGGCCAAGTATTTCACTTAGGGCTGGATGAGAAGAGTCGGGGGGGTGGCGATCCTGGTGGGGAAGAAGGTGACATTTGAGGTGTTAAATGTGGTGGCTGACAGTGGCGGGAGGTATGTGATGGTGAGTGGTAAGCTGCAGGGGGAGCGGGTGGTGTTGGTGAATGTTTATGCCCCAAATTGGGACGATGCGGGGTTTATGTGGCGGATGTTGGGCCGCATTCCGGACCTGGAGGTGGGGGGCCTGATCATGAGGGGGGACTTCAACACGGTTCTGGATCCCCCATTGGATCAATCCAAGTCCCGGACGGGTAGAAGGCCGGCGGTGGCTAAGGTGTTGAGGGGATTTATGGACCAGATTGGGGGGGGTGGGGGGGGTGGATCCTTGGAGGTTTGCGAGGCCAAGGGCCAGGGAGGACTCGTTTTTCTCCCACGTGCATAAGGCCTATTCCAGGATTAATTTTTTTGTCCTGAGCAGGGGGCTGGTTTCGAGAGTGGAGGATGTTGAATACTCTGCCATTGCCATTTCAGATCATGCCCCGCACTGGGTGGACCTCGGGCTGGGAGAGGAGAGGGACCAACGTCTGCTCTGGCGCTTGGAGGTGGGGCTGCTGGCAGATGAGGAGGTGGCCGAGAGGGTTCGGGGGTGTATTGAGAGGTACCTTGAGGCCAACGACAACGGGGAGGTCCGAATGGGGATGGTCTGGGAGGAGTTGAAGGCGGTGACTAGAGGGGAGTTGATTTCCATCCGAACCCATAGGGAGAGGGGGGAGCAGAGGGAGAGGGAGAGACTGATAGGGGAGATGGTGAGGGTGGATAGGAGATATGCGGAGACTCCGGAGGAGGGATTGCTGGGGGAGAGGCGTAGCCTTCAGGCCAGGTTCGACCTATTGACTACCAGAAAGGCGGAAGCTCAGTGGAGGAAAGCACAGGGGGCGGTGTATGAATACGGGGAGAAGGCGAGCAGGATGCTGGCACACTAGCTCCGAAAGCGGGACGCGGCCAGGGAGATTGGGGGAGTGACGGATAAGGCTGGGAAGGTGGTGCGGAGGGGGGTAGATGTTAATGGGGTCTTCAGGGACTTCTCTGGGGAACTGTACCGGTCTGAACCCCCGGTGGAGGGGGGTGGAATGGGGCGCTTCTTGGACAAGCTGCGATTTCCGAGGGTGGAGGAGGGGCAGGTGGAAGGACTGGGGGCGCCGATCGAGCTGGAGGAGTTGGTTAAAGGGATAGGGAGCATGCAGTCGGGGAAGGCGCCGGGGCCGGATGGGTTTTCGGCGGAATTCTATAAAAGGTATGTGGACCTGTTGGGCCCCCTGTTGGTCCGGACCTTTAACGAGGCAAGGGAGGGGGGGGCTTTGCCCCCAACTATGTCACGGGCGCTGATTTCCTTGATCCTGAAGCGGGACAAGGACCCTCTGCAGTGCGGGTCATATAGGCCGATCTCGCTGCTAAATGTAGACGCCAAGCTGCTGGCAAAGATCCTAGCCACAAGAATAGAGGATTGTGTGCCGGGGGTCATTCATGAGGAGCAGACGGGTTTTGTGAAGGGAAGGCAGTTGAACACAAATGTACGAAGGCTCCTCAACGTTATTATGATGCCGGCTGTGGAAGGGGAGGCGGAGATAGTGGTGGCATTAGATGCGGAGAAGGCCTTTGATAGGGTTGAGTGGGAGTATCTGTGGGAGGTGTTGGAGAGGTTTGGCTTTGGGGAGGGGTTTGTCCGTTGGGTGAGGTTGCTCTATGAGGCCCCGATAGCGAGTGTAGCCACGAATAGGAGGAGGTTGGAGTACTTTCGGCTGTACCGGGGGACGAGACAGGGGTGTTCCCTGTCCACCTTGCTCTTTGCGTTGGCAATTGAGCCCCTGGCCATGGCGTTGAGCGAGTCAGGGAACTGGAGGGGCCTGATGCGGGGTGGGGAGGAGCATCGAGTGGACGCTTTATGTGGACGAGCTGTTGCTGTATGTGGCGGACCCGGTTTGGGGGGGGGGGGGGATGCCAGAGGTGATGAGGATTCTTAGTGAATTTGGGGGCTTCTCTAGGTATAAGCTGAACCTGGGCAAGAGCAAGTTGTTCGTGGTGCACCCGGGGGATCAGGAGGAGGGGATTTGTAGGCTCCCACTGAAGCAGGCAGGGAAGAGCTTCAGGTACCCAAAAGTCCAGGTAGCTGGGAGCTGGGGGGGCCCTGCACAAGCTCAACCTCACAAAGTTGGTGGAGCAGATGGAGGAGGAGATCAAAAGGTGGGATATGTTACCGCTGTCACTGGCGGGGAGGGTGCAGTCTGTTAAGATGACGGCGCTCCCGAGGTTTTTGTTCCTGTTCCAGTGCCTCCCCATCCTTATCCCGAAGGCCTTTTTTAGGAGGGCCAACAGGAGTATTACGGAATTTGTGTGGGCGCATGGGACTCCGAGGGTGAGAAGAGTGTTCCTGGAACGGGGCAGGGATAGGGGGGGGGCTGGCGTTGCCCAACCTCTGTGGGTAGTATTGGGCTGCCAACGCAGCGATGGTGCGTGAGTGGGTAATGGACGGGGAAGGGGCAGCATGGAAGAGGATGGAGGTGGTGTCCTGTGTGGGCACGAGCCTGGAGGCGCTGGTAACGGCGCCGTTGCCGCTCCCTCCAACGAGGTATACCACGAGCCCGGTGGTGGCGGCTACCCTCAAAATTTGGGGGCAATGGAGACGGCATAGGGGGGAGGTGGGGGGCTCGATGGAGGCCCCGATACGGGGGAACCATCGGTTTGTTCCAGGGAGCATTGATGGCGGATTTCTGGGCTGGCACAGGGTAAGGGTTAGGAGGTTGAGGGACCTGTTTGTGGAGGGGAGGTTCGCGAGCTTGGGGGAGTTAGAGGGGAAGATTGGGCTCCCCCCGGGGAACATATTTAGGTACATGCAGGTGAGGGCGTTTGCCAGGCGGCACGTGGAGGGGTTCCCCTTGCTGCCTCCACGTGAGGTGCGGGACAAGGTGCTCTTGGGGGTGTGGGTTGGAGGAGGGAGGATTTCGGACATATACCGGGTAATGCAGGAGGTAGACGAGGCCTCGGTGGAGGAACTGAAGGGGAAATGGGAAGAGGAGCTGGGTGAGGAGATTGAGGAGGGGATGTGAGCGGATGCCCTGGAGAGAGTGAATTCCTCCTCTTCCTGTGCGAGGCTTAGCCTCATACAGTTCAAGGTGCTGCATAGGGCCCACATGACTGGGACGAGGATGAGTAGGTTTTTCGGGGGCGAAGGCAGGTGTGCTAGATGCTCGGGGAGCCCAGTGCACCACGCCAATATGTTCTGGGCGTGCCCAGCGCTGGGGGAGTTTTGGAAGGGGGTAGCAAGGCCGGTGTCGAGAGTGGTGGTATCCTGGGTCAAGCCAGGCTGGGGACTCGCAATGTTTGGGGTGGCAGTGGAGCCGGGAGTGCAGGAGGCGAAAGAGGCTGGTGTTCTGGCCTTTGCGTCCCTAATAGCCCGGCGGAGGATCTTGCTCGAATGGAAGGATGCGAGGCCCCCAAGCGTGGAGGCCTGGATCTCTGATATGGCGGGGTTCATTAAATTGGAGAAGGTGACATTTGCCCTGAGGGGATCAGTGCAAGGGTTCTTTAGGCGGTGGCAGCCTTTCCTGGACTTCTTGGCGGAACGGTAGGGAAATAGGCCGACAGCAGCAGCAACCCGGGGGGGATGGGGGGGGGGTTTGGTCCGGTGGGAGGGAGAACTGTGTACCTGGGTTTGTGGGATGTGGTGGGTGTTATCTCTTTCCCTTTTGTTGTTTGGGTGTTTTTTTTGTTTTTCCTTTTGTTTGCAGTTGCTTTTGAAGTTGGGTGGGTGTTGTTCTTGGGTTTTTACCGTGGTTGTTCTGTTAATATTGTTGTGATGTTTATATTTTGTAAAATTCTTAATAAAATTAATTTACAAAAAAAAAGGGCTTCATAGAATCAAACAATTTACAGTGCAGAAGGAGGCCATTTGGCCCATTGAGTCTACACCGGCCCTTGAAAGAACACGCTACTTAAGCCCATGCCTCCACCCTATCCCCGTAACCCGGTAGCCCCAGCTAACCATTTGGACACTAAGGGGCAATTTAGCATGGTCAATCCACCTAACCTGTGAGAGGAAACCTGTTTGTGGAGGGGAGGTTCGCGAGCTTTTGGGGTGTTAGAGGGGAAGATTGGGCTCCCCCCAATCCCCCCACATGCACCCGTAGGAAACCCACGCAGACACTGGGAGAAAGTGCAAACTCCACACAGACAGTCAACCGAGGCTGGAATTGAACCTGGGTCCCTGGAATGCTGAGGCAGCAGTGCTAACCACTGTGCCAATTTGCTGCTGATGGGAACCCGCCAGTGATATCAAAGTACGTATAGCCCACGGGCAAGAGGGACAACTGCCCCAGCACTGCCCCCTGGCACAGGTTGGCACAGCCCTGGCACAGATTGGAACGGGCCCTGAAAGTGCCACCCTATGCCAGGAAAGTGCCAGGTTGGCAGTGCAGGGGTGAGTCCTCTGAGGAGTCCCTTGGAGGAGGATAGGGTGAGTACCCCCTTTGCTGTGGTGTAGGGCTGATGCTTGAGGGAAGGAGGTGAGGGGGGATGAATGCCCGATAGTTGTAAGATGGGGAGCATGGGGAGGGGCTGGGGGAGGGGGCAGTGCCCTTAATACTTGTACTTTAAAAAAAATTCATTTATGTGGGCGTCATTGGCTAGGCCAGTGTTTATTGCCCATCTGTTGTTGCCCTTCAGAAGGTGGTGGTGAGCTGACTTTTTGAACCGTTGCAGTCCCTGATGTGTATGTACACCCACAATGCTGTTAGGGAGGAAGTTGCAGAATTTTGACCCAGTGACAGTAAAGGAACGACAATATATTTCCAAGTCAGGATGGTGAGTGACTGAGAGGGGAACTTCCATATGGTGGTGTTCCCCAGTATCTGCTGGTCTTGTCTTTCTAGATGGCAGTGGTCATAGGACTGGAAGGTGTGCCTAAGGAGCCTTGGTGAGCTCCTGCAGCGAATCTTGTAGATAGGACACAAGGCTGCCACGGGTGGTTGGTGGTGGAGGGATTGAGTGCTTGTGGGGGAAGAGAGCCCCCGATACTTGCGTGGTGGAGGGAGAGAGCTGCCGGTATGTGTGTGTGAGGTGGCAGGCAGAGGTGGGGAGGATGTGCTATTGATGGGGAGGAAAATCCTGGTGCGGAGTGTGGGGGGGGGGGGGGGGGGGGGAGACCCTGATACTTCCATGGTGGGAGGAGGGTAAAAGAGAGCCCCTGATACCTCTGTTGGTGGGGAAGGGGGGGGGGGGGGGGGGGGGGGGTCACCCCGTTGCTTATGGCAACTGGTGGGGGAAACTACTATGGCGAGCGTACGCCACCAGCTCTAAATTTGTCTGACTGCACAGAGGCATGAGGCAGGGCTGTCCTTTATCCCCGCTACTATTCACCCTGGCAATTGAGCCACTGGCGGTCTCTCTCAGGGCGGTGAAGGGGTGAAGAGGTATCCGAAGGGGAGGCAGAGAGCATAGAGTCTCACTGTATGCAGATGACCTGCTCCTCTACATTTTAAACTCACTGGCCAGCCTGGAAGGAATAATGAAACTCCTGAAGAAGTTTGGAACCTTCTCGGGTTACACAAGTAACCTGAGTAAGAGTGAGATCTTCATTGTAAACCCACAGGGGGCAGGAGCAGAGCTGGAGAAACTGCTGTTCAAACTGGCAGGTGCAACTGCAAAAAGGGTATGTGGACGGGTCAAGCAACCAAGAGCAGAATGGGTCGGAATGGAGGAGAGTTCCTGCACAGGGAGATCCCTCCGAGCACTGGACATGACTACAGTTCCACCACAACACCTCCCCACTCCCCCCAACTAAATACACAAAAAGCCCAGTGGTAGTTGCCACACTTCGAATGTGGAACCAAATGCAACATCACTTGGGTCTGAACGAGGTGTCCACCATGGCCCCCATCTGCAAAAACTACATGTTCACTCCCGTGACAATGGACACCTCCTTCAAAAGATGGAGACAGGACAAGGGGACACTAACAGTTAGAGACATGTATATAGAGGGCAGACTAGTGATCTTGGGGGAGCTTATGGACAAGTTCCAGCTCGCGAAAGGGAACAAACTCATATATAACCAAGTCGAAAAATTGCTCCGCAAGTAAACAATGATATTTCCCTGATACCGGGATGTACAGTACTGGACGGGCTACTGACTGCGCAGATGAACTAGGGGAGGTAACTGTGCAGACAATTACAGACGACTGCTGGAGGAGGTAATGCACCTCTGGACAAGACAAGAAGGAAGTGGGAGGAAGAGCTAGGCAGGGAGATAGGGGTGGACTCTGGATGGAGCACTACACAGGCCAAACTTCACCTCCACATGCACAGGGCTAAGCCTAACGCATCTAAACGTGGTGCACAGGGCGCACCTAACCAGGGCGAGAATGATGGGGTTTTTCCCGGAGGTGGAGGATGTGGTAGTCACCACTGATGTATATATTAGGTGATTTATGGTAAGGCTCTGTACTACAGGTACAGGGGTAGTTCCCTGCCTACTGGCTCCACCCAGTAGGCGGAATATAAAATATGTGTGCTCCTCGTACAGTAGCCATTTTGCCAGCTGCTGTAGGAGGCCACACATCTCTGTGTAATAAAGCCTCGATTGCATCCAACTCTCGTCTTTGTGTAATTGATTGTGCATCAATTTATTACAGTAAGTTTTCAGAAGATGGACCTCCGCATCAAGCCGGATCGCCTGCAGCTGGATCCGCAATTAGAAAAGGACTTTCAACATTGCCTAGTCTGTTTCGAAGCATACATCGGTCTGCACCAGACCCAATTCCTGAAGCTCAAAACATTTGTAGAATTCATAGAATTTACAGGGCAGAAGGAGGCCATTCGGCCCATCGAGTCTGCACCGGCTCTTGGAAAGAGCACACTACCCAAGGTCAACACCTCCCCCTATCCCAATAACCCAGTAACCCACCCAACACTGAGGGCAATTTTGTACACTAAGGGCAATTTTGTACACTAAGGGCAATTTATCATGGCCAATCCACCTAACTTGCACATCTTTGGACTGTGGAAGGAAACCGGAGCACCCGGAGGAAACCCACGCACTCACGGGGTGGATGTGCAGACTCCGCACAGACAGTGACCCAAGCCGGAATCGAACCTGGGACCCTGGAGCTGTGAAGCCACTGTGCTATCCACAATGCTACCGTGCATTCAGATCCTCTACACGCAGCTGAGCTCCAACGTTTTTCCGCTTATCCAGGACACGCCAACCTACGCAGAAGCCATGGCGCTACTGAAAGAAAACTACGCTCAGCGGACGAACACGCTCTACGCCAGGCACATCCTCTCCACTTGTCGTCAACCTCCCGGTGAGTCAGTGGAAGATTTCTGGCGTGCCCTGATTCCCCTAGTTAGAGACTGTGACTGCCAGGCCGTCACGGCCACGGAACATACGAACTTGCTCATGAGAGACGCTTTTGTCACAGGGATAGGGTCCGATTACATCCCACAGCGCCTCTTAGAAGGGGCCACGCTCGACCTCGCGGAGACTAAAAAGCTAGCGCTCGCGCTTACGGTCGCTTCGCGCAACATCCAAGCCTACTCCCCCGGCCGCGCAGCCCACCCCTCCTGCACATTTTGGGCTCTGCAGACGGCCGCCCCATCGTGGACCTCACCACCGACCCCCCTCAGCCAACCCCACACCTGTGCTGCACGGCAGCCAACCCACCCGGGGGACCCAAATGTTACTTCTGTGGGCAGCCTAAACACCCCCGACAGTGTTGCCCGGCCCGGAGCGCCCTTTGCAAGGCCTGCGGCAAAAAGGGACACTTTTCCGTGGTGTGCCAGGCCCGCGCAGTCGCCGCTATTGTTCCGACTCTCCCCACATGCGACCAGTGGGCGCTGCCATCTTCCCCTCCTCGGACCACGTGCGGCCCGTGGGCGCCGCCATCTTGTTCAACCCCCAGCACGTGCGGCCTGTTGGTGCCGCCAGCTTGTTCTCCCCAGGATCATCGGGCGCCACCACCTTGTCTTCCTCACGACACGTGCGGACCGTGGACGCTGCCATCTTACCAGGACCCATGTCCCCCGGGCAACTCATCGCCTGCCACCATCGATGACCAGCCGCGTCTCGCCTCGGTCACGATTGACCAGTCTCGCCCACACAACCTGTCAACTGCTTCCACCAACGTGAAAATCGATGGGCACGAGATCTCCTGTCTGCTGGACTACGGGAGCACCGAGAGCTTCATTCATCCCGATATGGTAAGGCGCTGCTCCCTCGCGGTACACCCCGCCAACGAGAGACTCTCCCTGGTCTCTGGTTCCCACTCCATGGCGATCCGGGGGTACTGCATAGGCACTCTCACCATCCAGGGCGTGGAGTTCAGTGGCTTCCACCTCTACATCCTCCCCAACCTCTGCGCTGCCCTGCTACTCGGTCTGGACTTCCAGTGCAACCACCAAAGCCTAACACTGAAATTCGGCGGGCCCCTACCACCCTTTATTGTGTGCAGCCTCGCGACCCTAAAGGTCGACCCACCTTCCCTATTTGCAAACTTAACTCCGAATTGCAAACCCGTCGCCACCAGACGGTACAGCGCCCAGGACAGGACCTTCATCAGGTTTGAAGTCCAGCGACTGCTTCAGGAAGGCATTATCGAGGCCAGCAACAGCCCCTGGAGAGCCTAAGTGGTAGTGGTGAAAACTGGGGAGAAACACAGGATGGTCGTGGACTACAGCCAGACCATCAACAGGTACACGCATCTGACGCGTACTCCCTCCCACGCATATTTTATATGGGCAATCAGATTGCACAGTATCGGGTCTTCTCAACTGTGGACCTGAAATCCACCTACCACCAGCACCCCATCCATAAGGTGGACCGCCCATACACTGCCTTCGAAGCAGATGGCCGCCTGTACCATTTTCTTAGGGTTCCCTTTGGCGACACCAACGGGGTCTCGGTTTTCCAACGGGAAATGGACCAAATGGTTGACTGGTACGGACTGCGGGCCACCTTCCCGTACCTGTACAATGTCACCATCTGCTGCCTCGATCAGCAGGACCATGACGCCAGCTTTCCCAAATTTCTCCACACCGCCACTGTCCTCAACCTAAGCTATAACAAGGAGAAGTGCGTATTGAGCACGAACTGCTCAGCCATCCTCGGCTATGTGGTCCAGAACGGAGTTCTGGGGCCCGATCCCAACCGCATGCGCCCCCTCATGGAACTCCCCCTCCCCCACTGCCCCAAGGCCCTCAAACAATGCCTGGGGTTCTTCTCTTATTACGCCCAGTGGGTCCCAAACTATGCAGACAAGGCCCATCCACTCATTCAATCCACTCTGTTTCCCCTGATGGCCGAGGCTCACCAGGCCTTCAACCGTATTAAGGCTGATATCGCCAAGGCCGCGATGCACATAGCCGACGAGACGTTACCATTTCAAGTCGAGAGCGACGCATCAGACGTCGCTCTAGCCGCCACCCTCAACCAAGCAGGCAGGCCCGTGGCATTCTTTTCACTCCTCCGTCGAAAAAGAGGCCAAGCTGTCGTTGAAGCTGTGCGGCATTGGAGGCATTACCTGGCCGGCAGGAGTTTCATTCTCCTGACTGACCAACGGTCAGTAGCCTTCATGTTTAACAACACACAGCGGAGCAAGATCAAAAACAATAAAATCCTGAGGTGGAAGATCGAGCTCTCCACCTACAACTACGAGATTTTGTATCGCCCCGGTAAGCTAAATGAGCCCCCCGATGCCCTATCCCGAGGTGATGGAACCATCAATTCAGCGAACACGTGTAGTTGGATCTGAACAGAGGCTTTAATACACTTACAACAGAGCCAGCCTATTTGTCGTTGAACTTCAGATGAACTACAGGCTGGCTCTAAGGCACTGATCTTTATACATCGGTCCCAGGGGGAGGAGTCCTGGGCGGAGCCAAGGGAGGAGCCCAGTACAAACTCTCGCGCACTCCCAGAGTGACTCCCCCTGGTGGTCGGATAGTGCAACTGCACTTACAATGGTGGGTAGTGAACATATATACACGGAGTTATATTGGCAACTATATACAGCATTGATCTTACAACGGGTAGATAATGAACATATATACATGGAGTGATATTGGCAACTATATATAGTGTGAATCACATTCACCACATTCATCCCCTGTTAAAAAAATCAAGTCCGGCGGGGGTGATGGCTCAAAGAGTCAGTCTGTCCAGTGGACGAATTGTCCGTTTTGATCTGCGGAGCACTGGGGTTGCAGCCTCTTGCAGTGGCTGGGCGGGCGTCGAGGTCTGGGGTACGGTTGCCGGCTCCGGGGCGAGTCTTGTCCGAGCCTCATACACCTGGTCGAATGGAGACTGGGGGCGCGGGGGGCGGGCTGGTGCTGGCGCTCGGGACTGGTGGGGTGAGCTCGCAGAATCGGGGGCGCAAGGGGGCGGCCGCATAGGGAACGGGGAAAGGAGTTCCTCGGTGGGGGTAGATGGGGGGCTGGATCCAGCGGGTGCCAGGTCCCGGAGGGATACTGTGTCCTGGCGACCGTCCGGGAACTCAACAAATGCGTACTGTGGGTTGGAATGAAGCAGGCGCACCTTTTCAACAATGGGGTCGGTTTTGTGCGCCCTTACGTGCTTCCTTAGGAGAACCGGGCCTGGCGTCCTCAGCCACGCCGGAAGTGAGACCCCTGTGGTAGTGCCCCTGGAAAAAATGAAGAGCCGCTCTTGGGGGGTTTGGTTGGTAGCTGTACACAGGAGGGATCTAATTGCGTTGAGCGCGTCAGGGAGGACTTCCTGCCATTGGGAAACTTGGAGCTTTCTGGACCTGACGGTCAGTAGGACGGTCTTCCAGACCGTCGCGTTCTCCCTCTCCACGAGGCTGCAGATAGTGAGTGGGGGCAGGGGCCCGCCGAAACTGAGGGTGAGACTCTTGACATTACATTGGAAATCCAAGCATAAGAGGAGTGGCGCGCAGAGGTCGGGCAAGACATACAGTTTAAATTTGGAATAGCTAGCGCCTCGAATCGTTAGCGTTGCTGTAGTGTGGCCTTGGATTTGGATGGAATGGGAGCCCGAAGCGAGGGCGATAGTTTGGTTGACGGGATAAATAGGGAGGGAACAGCGTCTTACCAGCTCTGGGTGTATGAAGCCCTCTGTGCTCCCGGAGTCGAAGTTGGCACGACGTGTTGTACCCGTTGATCTGGACCTCCGTCATCGAATTTCTCAGATGCTTGGGGCGAGATTGGTCGAGGGTGACCGCGTTGAGTTGCGGGCCGCGTGGTGGGTGCCTGGGGGAGTCGAATTCTTCCGATCGGGCGTCCTGCCGAATAGATGCCGCTGCGTTCTGGCGAGCTTGATGCAGGAACACTGCGCTGAGTTGCGGGCCATGTGGTGACTGCCCGGGGAGGTCGTACTCCTCCGATGAGCTGTTTGAGTCTGGGGACGCAACTAGGGCCCGTGGATTGCACGTGGAGGGTGGTGATGAAGATGGCATCCAAGATGGCGGCCCCCTTGAATCACACGTGGCCGGCCGCATGGTGGAGGTTTGCCAAGATGGCGGCCCCCATGGATCGCACGTGGCGGGAGGGGGCGGAGCGTGAGCGTAGGCTGCAGCGTTTCGGGCCCTGCGGGCCTGCTGGTGCTGGGGGCGATGTTTTTGGACTGTTGGGGTGTTGAGGTCTGGGGCCCTTCTGTCGAGGCACACTCTAGCATAGTGGCCTTTCTTCCCACAGCTGCTGCAGGTCGCGGATCGGGCTAAGCAGTGCTGCCGCGGATGCTGGCTTTGTCCACAGAAGTGGCAGGCTGGAGCAGTTGAATAACTGGTTTGGGGAGCTGAATAGTGGCAGGCTGGAGCAGTTGAATAACTGGTTTGGGGAGCTGAATAGTGGCAGGCTGGAGCAGTTGAATAACTGGTTTGGCGAGCTGAGTAGCTGGCTGGGGGAGCTGAGTAATTATCTGGAGCAGCTGGATAGCTTGAGTAGTTGACTGGGACAGTAGGGCGACCGGCTGTGGCAGCGCGATAGCGTCTAGGAGCGTAAAGCGATTGATGGTCTGGCTATAATTGACGACCATGCGGAATATTTCCCCGGTCTTGACGACCACCACCTGAGCTCTCCAGGGACTGTTACTGGCCTCTATGATCCCCTCACTGAGCAGCCTTCGGACCTCCGTTCTGATAAATACCCTATCCTGCAGGCTGTACCGCCTGCTGCGGGTGGCTACCGGTTTGCAATCCGGGGTGAGGTTGGCGAAGAGAGGAGGGGGGGCGATGCGCAGCGTGGCGAGGCTGCAGATAGTGATTGGGGGCAGGGGCCCGCCGAAGCTGAGGGTGAGACTCTTGATAGCTGGGGGGCCTTGCGGCACAGGCTTGGGGGGTCCTCAGGTCGGGGGCCCATGCGAGGTTAGCGGGGGTCCGCGGGAAACGAGTTGAGGCTGCGGAAGGAAACTTCCATTGTGATGGCAGCCTCTACGGAAGTCTCTAAGCCCTGGGCCCCATTTTCTAATAGTCTCTGGCGTACATAGTTAGATCGAAGGCCCGCAACAAAAATGTCCCGCACAGCAAGCTCCCTATGTTCGGCCGCGGTTACAGCCTGGTAATTGCAGTCATTTGAGAGATTGTTCAACTCGCGTGCAAATTCAGCTAAAGTTTCAGTAGACCTTTGTCGGCGAGTCGTGAACACATGGCGGGCAAAGACCTCGTTCATGGGCCTAATATACATTTTGTCCAAAATCGCCAGCGCTGCGGTGTAGGAACCGGCTGGATTTAGTTGTGTCGAAATTCTGTGGCTTACCCTCGCGTGCAGTAGGCTGAGCTTTTGTTCCTCCGTAGTTTCAGCTGTGCTGATCTCGGTCAGGTAGGCCTTAAAACATTTCAGCCAGTGGCAGAAGGTTTCTTTCGCCTCTGCATCCTGCGGATCGAGTTCTAGACGTCCTGGTTTTAGAGCGGATTCCATGCTTTACTTCGGCAGCTTCTTAAGTGTATTAAATTGATGGAACCATCAATTCAGCGAATACGTGTAGTTGTATCTGAACAGAGGCTTTAATACACTTACAACAGAGCCAGCCTATTCGTCGTTGAACTTCAGATGAACTGCAGGCTGGCTCTAAGGCACTGATCTTTATACATCGGTCCCAGGGGGAGGAGTCCTGGGCGGAGCCAAGGGAGGAGCCCAGTACAAACTCTCTCGTACTCCCAGAGAACTCCCCCTGGTGGTCGGATACTATATACAGCATTGATCTTACAACGGGTAGATAACGAACATATATACATGGAGTGATATTGGCAACTATATATAGTGTGAATCACATTCACCACATGAGGTACATGTGCCAGCGCACAGGTGGACCGACTCCGGACTCTGCACGACAACCTTTGTCACCCGGGAATCACTCGGTTGTACCACTTCATCAAGGCTCGCAATCTGCCCAA
Source organism: Scyliorhinus canicula (assembly GCF_902713615.1). NCBI lineage: Eukaryota > Metazoa > Chordata > Chondrichthyes > Carcharhiniformes > Scyliorhinidae > Scyliorhinus > Scyliorhinus canicula. The sequence continues at coordinate 158,651,355 of NC_052152.1, forward strand.
CTCCGTTGAGGAAGTCAGGGCAATCACCAGAGACTGCCAGGTCTGTGTGGAGTGCAAACCGCACTTATACCAGCCAGACCATCCGCGCCTGGTGAATACCTCAGCGTGGACTTCAAAGGGCCCCTCCCCTCCACCGACCGTAACACGTACTTCCTCAGTGTGGTCGATGAGTACTCCCGATTCCCCTTCGCCATCCCATGCACCGATATGACATCTGCCACCATCATCAAAGCCCTCAACATCATCTTCGTTCTGTTCGGCTTCTCCCCCCCCCCCCCGGCTAAGTGCTGGGAGGCAACCAGGGCAAGGGGCAGGCCACATAGTGGTGAAGGCTGACCACAGGGAAAGCCCGCACTCCCCCTGTAGTTGGATGGTTGGGTGGAGGCTCCCTCCCAGGGGGAAGAACAGCCAGCTACTGGCCTCCACATGACCGAGTGGACGTACTCCGAGCGGTGGCCTGGCTCAGCCAGCGCTCAACAGCGGTTTTTCTTCCTGTGTCAGCCACTGCTTTCTGTATCTGTCCCGTCCACCTTCTGACCTCAACTTTTGAACCTTGTATGAGAGGCCCTGTGGGTCGGGGTGATACACCCTAGTTAAAACTACAATGGTTGTAAAATTCTTGTAAGTACATGTTCTGAAATGTTAACATCCTAATAAAGAACATTAAAAAAAGGAATTATGCAACCATTTCTGTTTCTTTGAACTTGGTCCCATGCAATATCTGGACAGCAGCATCCAATTTGAAAAACACAAACATCGCAATCAACAGTTCCATGTAGAAATGAGAATATTTTGAACTAAGAGTGACGTTCTATTGCCGTATGACTCCACTGGTTTCATTTCCAAGTGTAAAAATGGCAATAGCTTCCAGTATATTAGCACCAATCAATTCACCTACAATAATGTGCTACTTCTGTCCACACAAGTGGGTTTTGTTAAACAAAGAATTACACTTTGCGTTGCAAATGCCCACCATGGAGTTTGTAGTAGGAGGGCAAAGTAGTGCAGGAATTGGAAATCTGAAAAATAAACAGGAAATGCTAGAAAGAGCTGGGAGACCAGGCAGCATCTGTGGGAAGAGAAACAGTCAATGGGTGGAATTTTACCAACACTTGTCAGAGTGTAGGCTCTGACTGAAAAACCAGCATGTGGGCGGAATTCTCTGATAATTGGTCTATGTCCCCACGCCCACGAGAAAACGGGCGTGAATCACTCTGGACTTTCCTGGAGAAAGTCCAGAATGATCCTCCGTTTTGCAGGGGGCTAGCAGGGCCCCAGAGTGTTGCTCGCAGCTCCGGCTGCCGATACGGGACCCTGCACTTCCGGCCGTAGATCTGCGCATGTGTGTGGCGGCGGCCCAGCACAGCATGGCGGACCAACACCGCGGGCCGGCCCCAACAATATAGGCCCCACGAGATTGCCTGCTCCCATCGATCGGTGGCCCCCGATCACGAGCCTGGTCGTTCAGGCCCCCCCCCGGTGACGGATCCCCCCCCCCCCCCGCCCCTCCACCAGGGCAGCCGCGGACTGAGTCTTGCTAGGGGATTGCTAGTTTACTGGTCTATTTTCGGGCTAACTGTGCCAAATTCCAAATTTCTCTCACTCTCGCCTGACCGTCCTTTGACACTGGGTCCTCCGCGGTCCTCTTATCAGTTGTGGTGAGCGAGCCGACTTCTCCCAGAATCCTCCTCAGTTACTTTTCACAGTTGCCCTCTGTTGGAAGCTCTTTGACACAGAGTCCTCTGCAATCCCCTTCTCACTGGATGCACTATACAAATGACCAAGTTTTGCGCAATCGTCTGACAAAGCCATGGTTGTTAAGTGTCTCATACTGAAACCTCTGTAAAGTGTATCATATTGAAATCTCAGACCGAAATGGGTTTTATAAATGGAGACATAAACTTTGTTTTGCTGAGCCTAAATAAAACAGTTCCACCCCATTGTGATGTCAATTCTGAGCACCTGGAAGATATGAGGCATGGAGGGAAGTTAAGGAGCTCTGGGGTATAAAGGGCGTGGAAACAGGATAAGTACCAGGAGCCATGGGACGGGATTCTCCGAGCCTCTGCACCGCAATCGTGCCAGAATGGGTCATTGGACCCGCAACGCCTTCGCGCAATTCTCTGGCGACCGGAGAATCCCTGGCAGTCGCGCGCATGCGGCCAACAAGACGCCAGTTGGGGTCCGTTGAAAGAGGCCCCCGCGGTGATTCTCTGCGGACGATCGGCTGAGTTCCCGCCGGCGTGGTTCACATATGGTTCCACCTGACGAGAGTTCGGAGTCGCGGCTGCGGTGGTTGTCCTGATGGGGTGTGGGAGGATACATCACCGGCGGGGGGGGGGGGGGGGGGAGCCTTCACGATGGCCAGGCCCGCGATCGGGGGCCACCGATTGGCGGGTGCGCACGATTTGGGAGGGGGCCTACTTCTTTGGCGCCAGCCCGCTGTGTGGGTCCGCCATGTTGCACGGGGCCGGTGCCACAGTTGGCCGCCGCGCGCATTTGCGGACCTTTGGCCGGAAATCCAGGGCCCCATATCAGAAGCCTGAGCTGCGTGGAGCACTCCGGGGCCCTGCTAGCCCCCTGCAAAACTGAGACTCACCTCGGACTCTCTAGAAAAAAGTACGGAGTGATTCGCACCCATTTTTCCTTGGGCATGGAGACATAGCCCCATTATTGGAGAATCCCGCCCATGATTTCTCTCCTCGGTCCTGATGATTGTATTATTCCATTGCACATATCATGGTATTTATATTTCACTAGTGGAGCTGTGAAGGAGCAGCATCCAGTCCAGTGTTAAAAAAGGAGATTTTCTTTTCAACATCTCCTCCACAATGTCATACATTCATCATAACTCTACTAAATTTAAATAAATGTGGTGAGGCATCATTACTCTCCATGTGAGTGGACAATTAACTTGGAGCTGGCCAGACATACCCATTGGAACACTGGGGTGATAAATGTAACAGCCAAAGGACAATCCAACTTAGAGAGCTGTTTCGATTCTGAAAAACAAGGTTGTTTACTGTTACTTATTTTCTTAAAGGATATTTTACAAGCAAACGTGGATTTCTTTTTAAGCAGAATCACGTCAACAAACCAGAAAATCTACAAGACTTTTTTTTATTGTTTACTAAAGAATTTTTGGATATGATACAAACACTACAGTCCTTAAAGAAACGATTCATGGAAATAATATGCCTTGTAACCCTTTAAGTTCTAGACTTATTTTCCAATGTTCAAAATATGCATCTGCTTCCAGACAGCAAATTCACAAATTACATTCTGTAAAATGTCAACTGTGCAGAATGATAAACATTAGAAGAATTCCGCACACCAAAAGCAAACTACACAGTCTTCATTCTTATGTTTCTTGGTAAATTAGAGTATATTTGGGGATTCCAATCCAAGTCCACCTTCAGTGAAGGAAAAAGGACTTGCACTTATATAATGCCTTTCACAATGAGACATCTCAAAGTGATTTCCAACCAGTTTTGAACACTTTTGAAGTGGCGTCACTATTGTAATATGAAAGCCAATCTGCATGTAGCAAGCTTCCACACACAACAATGTGATAATAACCAACTAATCTATTTTTGTGATATTGATTGTGAGCTAAATATTGGTCAAGATGCCAGAGAGAACTCGCCAGATCTTCTTCAAAATTGTCATGAAATTTGTTATGTTTTCTTGGGAGAATATACAGTATTTCGGGGGCGGGATTCTCTGACCCCCCGCCGGGTCGGAGAATCGCCAGGGACCGGCGTCAATCCTGCACCCGCCGTATCCCGAATTCTCCGCCACCAGAGATTCAGTGTCGAGCCTCTCCCGCCGGCGGGAATCAAAACACCTACCTTACCGGCAGGAGCAGGCGGCGCGGGCGGGCCCCGGGGTCCTGGGGGTCGCGGAGCGATCTGGCCCCGGGGGGGGGGGGGGGGGGGTGTCCCCAAGGTGTCCTGGCCCGCGATCGGTGCCCACCGATCGGCGGGCGGGCCTGTGCCGTGGGGGTACTCTTTTCCTTCCGCCTTCGCCATAGTCTTCACCATGGCAGAGGCGGAAGTGACCCTCTCCACTGCGCATGGGCGGGGATGACGTCAGCAGCCGCTGGCGCTCCGGCGCATGCGTGGACTTCCGCCGGCCGGCGAAGGCCGTTCAGCCCCGGCTGGCGTGACGCCGAAGGCCGTCCACGCCAGCCGGCGGAGCGCCAACCACTCCGGCGCGGGCCTAGCCCCTCAATGTGAGGGCTTGGCCCCTAAAGGTGCGGAGACTTCCGTACCTTTGGGGCGACCCGACGCCGGAGTGGTTCAGGCCACTCCATCGCGCCGGGACCCCCCGCCCGCCGGGTAGGGGTGAATCCCGGCCCGGGCCTGGAAAGCACTGCCTGGAAGTGTGGTTGAAGCAGGTTCGATTGAGACATTCAAGAGGGCATTAGATGATAATTTAATAGAAACAATGTGCAAGAGTTTGGGGAAAAGGCAGGAGAATGGCACTAAGTTATAGTGCTCATTTGGAGAGCTGGTGCAGCACGATGAGCCCAATGACCTCCTTCTGCACCATAAGAACTCTGCAATTCTGTGACTTTGGTTTAACATTACACCCAAAAACTGTGCAGCACTCTCTGAGTACTTCATTCATCATCGAAGATTAAATGGCACTGTGATTAACAATGTCGCTTAATTGGGAAAAATTAAAATTAGACAATGGCATCCAACGATTGCTAATTCAGCTAATTAATTCAGATTAAGCATGTTGAATACTTGCTTGGAGATCATGCTATACGGAGTACGGATTATTTTGTTCAACAAAATATAGCTATATTGTTAGCACAGCTTTCTATGCACATAAGACAGTTATATCTGAAAACTAACAGACATTCAAATAATTTTTTCATTTAAAATGAATTAACAATGCTACAATTTTATTTTGCAGAGTTTCCCCTGTCAGTAGAAGTTCTTCAAGGCCAAGACTGTCGTCAGTAAAATCAACAAAGAGGCATATCATTTCACAAAAGAACTCCAGTAGCTTGGAGCCACAGCCTACCCGAGTAGAGAAAATATGCAAATCATTGCGGAAAGGTCTAAAGTAAGGACCAATATTAAGTGTACTACGACGTAAAATAAACTTGTAAAGTACAACTTACTTCATTCAGCTTTGGTCATATACCTATGCTACAGTGTTATTTGGTTAAATTAACCGAGTGCTAACTAACCTTTGCAATGATCAATGAGAAAATAAGTTCCTGCCTGCAGTGTATACAGACTGTGTTCTCTGTCATTAAAGCTGGGAGGCATTGTGAGGACAAAGGGTCTTGTTTCGCTGTTTTACACACCAGAAATCAGTGAGATCAAATGAGCAGAAGGTGGAGGAAAGGATGGTGGTTTAGACGAGAAAGGAGAAGAAGCTGGACGCAATGCTTTGGGGTGAACGATGAAGAAGAAAGACTGAGAAGATTAGTGCTACCTTGAATTGGAGGAGTGGAAGATGAATAGCAGATTAACTGGATTGGAGAGGGAGGGAGGGAGTAGGAGTAATGCTTAAACTTGGAAGGGAGAAGAAGAGTTAGTATAAACTGAGGCAGAGGAGAAAAGGTGAAGAATGGGATGAGAACTGTGAACTAGGTCCAGGAAGGGTAAATGCTTTGTAAATTTGGACAATGAGGGGGGTGGGGTTGGGGTGGGCGCGGTGTGGAGGGGCGGGGGGCGGTGGAGATTGAATGTGTGCAAGTTACTGTTGAGGTAACATGGTGGTTCCATTGAAGGTCTGTTAAAATGTAAATGTCATTCTGATTTTCCTTTTCCTGTTACATAAAAATGGCAATTGTAAAGTATAAAACTGCTTGAAAATTTCCAGAATGTATCATTTGCACAATCAAAATTTCCATGGGTGCCCTGAGGAATGGATTGTTGGGCGGAAGCTTCTGTCCTGGGGCCAAAGTGTGGTGGCTGGGAAAGTCAACATGGTTCCGCTTGGTGGCAGGGTGGATTTTCACACATGGGCCGGGATTTACCTAGCAACCCGCGACGTATTTTTCAGCAGTGGAGGAAGCCCGCCAGCAGGATTTTCTGGTCCTGCCTTTGTCAATGGGAGCTCCCACTGCATGCACCCCTCGGCGCCAGGAAATCCGTCAGTGGGACCGGAATATCCTGCCAGTGTGAACAGCCGGTAAATTCCGGTCTAGATTTTCTGCTTTTAACCTTATTAGCTATGCATCAACAAAGAGCACATTGAACCTTGTAGTGGGGTGGGCAGTGATTCATCTGTGTCCCACCATTATCTCATGGGCCAAAAGTCCTGGCATCATATTTAAATGGAACTCGCAAAGACATTCTCTTCCTTGTGCCCAACAACAACAATACATCAGGTTCATGCTTCAGTGAGGCCTCCCTAGAGATTCACCTCCAGACCATCCAGGAGAGGTCGAATATCTTCTTCGAGGGATGGGAATAGAAGATCCTTCCGCCTGACACCCTAGCTTGGGAAGGGGTCCCTGGGAGGTCAACGCCCATAACACTCAAAAAATGGCTGCCCTGTAATGCAGGAAATGATCAGATGCGCTCCGTCAGGGTATGTGAAATTTCTACTCACTCCAAACTCTCTCACAAGGGCATCAGGCAGTCTAATTGTTAAGTGGAGGCCACACCAGCAGATGGGAAATCAGCACTGATTGTTTGACAGCAACTTTAAGATCAGCATTGCATATAAAATTCTGCACAAATGGCATATTAATCCCTTGCTGGGGTGGACTCAGCACACACAACATACATGCATGCTTCTGAAATGCTCTTTCATCCATAGTGCTCACAGTCAATCCATGTCTTTGTGCAGGACAAGATTGCCCACAGCCAACAGGCTTGGGGGGCGGGGGGGGGCAAGGGGGACTCCAGAGCTCAGGACATTCTCCTCCTGTGAGGAGAAAACAGCAGAGTTCACTGGAAAAGATAGGGATTTCTGCTGATTGGAAGACGAGATCGGCCTCCCCCAACAAGCCAGTGAGAGTCCATTCAGTTTACATTGACAACATGTGGACAATGACTGTGGGCAACCTATTGGGTAGTTGCCTGCCCAGTCAATCAATAATTATCTCTTCTATCTATTCCTGCCAAGGAAGGACAGAGGAAGAGTTCCAGCAAGCATCTCAGTCCCAGCCCCGAGAGCACCTCAGATGAGAAGCCAGAGGAATAATCTGTTGAAGCTCCATCACTGCCTTCACCTGCGCCCTCCACCAACACAGACACATGCACCTCAGTGGATCATAGTTATAGGATCGCCCTGGGGTCATAATCTAGTGATCACCTCCTGGAAAATTGTCCACAGCAGGCAGCAGCAGTGACAGCCATTGTCTCTGACATTCGGAGGACTGCTGGAGACCAGGCCCCTTCAGAGTCTTGAGTCCAATGACGAACCTCTGGAATCGGCCTGGAGAGAGATTTTGGGGATGCAAAGACAGGCAGGGGAACATCAGGCAGAGTTGTCAGCAGCCGTCACCAAACTGGAATGAAGGGTAGAGGAGTCTGTCCACATTCTGTCTGATGTTGTGGCTCCAGCATGCAAGCACCTTGAAGCCTCCATGGAAAGGGTGGTGGCTGTCTTGGAGACCCAGATGCAGAACTTTCTGCCAGATTTGGGCTTGATCGTGCACACCATCATTGGTTCCAGCAGTGGCTAGGTGTAAGGGGGTGGAGCACCTCGATCTCCCTGCAGATGCCCCTTCTCCTCAAGAAGTCGGCTGGAGCCCTCGGCCCCCCAGAGGGATGAGCAGCACCAGCCAGACATCCTGGGGGCATTTAAATGGGACACTTCAAGGGCATCCTGCCACTCCAAATCTGCTCAATCTGTTACCCCATAACCTCCGGTAGGTCAGGCCAAGGAGGGTGCACCTGATCCTGAGCAAGAGACCGTTCGCAGACCAGGGCCCTCCAGGGGACACTGGTCAAAATCATCTCAGACAGCAGGGTATAGGAGTCAGCAGGCAGCCTCCACCTCTGGTACAGATATCACGGCTGCACCTAGACATTGAGATAGAGATAGGAAAATTAAGAAGTTGTGAATGCACAATGGTGGTATGGGTGTTCATTCACTGCACGTAATCTGCATTATTATAAATATGTTTCACATTTGTCCTGCTCCAAGTCACAGGTATTGAATAGCTAATCGATGTGATGCAGGAACCCACGTTCCTTCAAAGGTACAAAATCAACCGCCCCAGCCATCTCCCATCTTGCCCCCCAGTTTAATGGGTGCGATCAAACGGCTTTGTCATGCCCAACTCGGAGACGCAACAAGGCTGTTAAATCCTGCAAGGCTTTGGGGCAGCACGGTAGCATTGTGGATAGCACAATCGCTTCACAGCTCCAGGGTCCCAGGTTCGATTCTGGCTTGGGTCACTGTCTGTGCGGAGTCTGCACATCCTCCCCGTGTGTGCATGGGTTTCCTCCGGGTGCTCCGGCTTCCTCCCACAGTCCAAAGATGTGCAGGTTAGGTGGATTGGCCATGATAAATTGCCCTTAGTGTCCAAAATTGCCCTTAGTGTTGGGTGGGTTACTGGGCTATGGGGATAGGGTGGAGTTGTTGACCTTGGGTAGGGTGCTCTTTCCAAGAGCCGGTGCAGACTCGATGGGCTGAATGGCCTCCTTCTGCACTGTAAATTCTATGATTCTATGATTCTTGGGAGATTTGTCACTCTTGGTACACCTCGTGAGATCTAACAAGATCTCGCAACAGGCGCCGGAATGTGGCGACTAGGGGCTTTTCACAGTAATTTCATTGCAGTGTTAATGTAAGCCTATTTGTGACAATAAAGATTATTATTATTATAAGACGTCACGATTTGGATCTCGCCCTTACTGGCTTGTGATCCAGATTTACATATTTAAGTAAGCGGCTAGACTCACTTAAATATATCAGCACCCGATCCTCCCGAGGCATGGGAACGAACTGTTACCGGAAGACCTCGCCATGGCGCCATTTCATACAAGTCCACACAAACCTGGACCAGGCATAGCGCTACCTGGGGGTGGGGCTCCCATGCTATCAGAGGCCCCAGTGTGGTCGAACTCTGGGTAGGGTACTTTTTTGGCATTGTTGCTGCCCCTCGGCCCGCCAGCCTGGCACTGCCATGTGGGGCACCTTGTCAGTGCCACCCTGGCAGTGCCACCCTGGCATTGCATTACCAGGGTTCCCATGTGTCACTGTCAGGCTGGCAGAGGGACATCAGGGTGCCAGGGTGTAAGGCTGACAGTGCCAAGGTGCGCAGGTTGCCTATACAAGGGATCGGGCCTGGGGTTGCCCTACCCTTATGAGGTGGGCTAAGGAGGTGCTGGAGGACCTCCTAAAAGGTAAGCTGGGGTATTGAGGGGGTGGGTGTGGGGTTCTGGAGACTGTAGATGTGCCCTTTGATCTTTTTCTGTACTGCTGAGAATGAAAGTAAGTGCGGCTTTGGGCAAGGAAGAAAAAAAAAGAGTCCCATTTGATGGGCGGCACGGTGGCACAGTAGTTAGCACTGCTGCATCACAGTGCCAGGGACCCGGGTTCGATTCCGACCTTGGGTAACTATGTGTGTGGAGTCTTCACATTCTCTCCGTGTCTGCGTGGGTTTCCTCCGGGTGCTCCGGTTTCCTCCCACAGTCCAAAGATGTGCAGGTTAGGTGGATTGACCATGGCTAAATTGCCCCTTAGTGTCCAGGGATGTGCACGTTAGGTTAAGGGGGTAGGGTGGGGTGGGCAGGTGAATGGATCTAGATAGAGTGTTTGAAGGGTCGGTGCAGACTCAATGGGCCTAATGGCCCCCTTCCGCTCTGTCGTGATTCTATGATATCGGGGTTGTTCTTGGCACTGCTGGTGCTGAGAAACGCCCTGCTAAACACGCCCAAAACAGGACTCTGTTTTTTCCCCCGTTAAATGGTGTCCAATAAATTTCACTCAATTTCATCACAGTGAATGGTCTTTACTTCCACAACAGCATTGCTTCACAAAATCTCTCTGAATTCACGGAGCTTAAATCAATATGTAATTCATGACATTATGTTACTCATTGGCTTAGGGTTCCCAGAAATGATTGTGAACTGAACAATGTTGAGGATTGTAATGATATCTGAGTGTGCAGCAACATTGGTGAAGGGAATAAGTTATCCGTTTCAAAACTGACTGCCCACATCTGTACCAGGTGCTAAGGCCATGCAAGACGTAAACGTGGCAGGCTTCTGATGAATGTAGAGTTATGAGTGTTTGTTAACAATCACATGATGGTCCTGTTGAACCACTGCCTGTGATGACAATGCTGTCATAACTTGCAGCTTTGTGTCCATGCGGTCGTATTACACACTGCCATGTTCTGATGTCCAATTGCACCTCGGGGCCCAGTATCAAAATGTGGCCTCTGCATTCATTTTGGATGAGTGTTAGAATTTGGAGAGATGGTGCGGTCTGGATGTTGATCCCTCTTTAGACAATCAAGTGCGAACCAATGAATGTTAATTTATCTTATCTAAGCAGTTGTCACACTGGCAAGAGAGACACCTCTTGAAGAATGCCATTGCTTTTGACTTGCTGGAGCCATGGTTGAAGGGACTGCACTAGTTGCTTAAAGATATGCATTGTTGGGGTGCTTGTCCAATTCCACATTGACCACACCACAATGGTCGCTTGACTACTGCACATTCCAAGGATAATGCATAATGTGGGTTCAAGGTGACTTATGCTTCCTCAGTGACCATTGTAAGATTGTTCACCTTTTGTGATATGTTGAAGATGGCAGGGAATTTGTTCCCTTGCATCGAAGCATGAAGAGAACTGCACTTCGAACAACTTGATTCACCTTATTCCTCCTGGAATTGTGTAGCTATGAGGTTGTCTTGCGTATGTCTGCTGAATTATGCTTGTGTAATAACATCCTCATGTAGCCCGTCTGAATCCTGACGCTCTTCAGATTCATCCCCTTCAACGTTCTCCTTGCCTGAGAAGATGTGAAGCTCCTCCATGTTTTTCTGTGGCAACACATCCCCTGTTTGCAATGCTAGATCGTGCAAGGTGCAGCAAACAACAATGCTGCAGGACACTCTCTGTGATGAGTATCGGAGAGCTCCACCCAAAGGGCCCAACATCTGAAATGTATCTTTAAGCGGTCAATAGTCTGCTGTATTAAGGACCTTGTGGCTGATGTGCAGCATTGTATCTCTCCTCAGATTCACTCTCTGATGATGAACAGGTATCATTAGCCAGATCTTCAAGGGTTTTCCCATAACACCGAGAAGCCAACCCTCCAAGCAGTGAGCTCCCCCAACTATCTTTGGCACCTGGAAGTGACTCAAAATGTATGAACCATGTGAACTTGCTAGGTAGTGAGTAAACAATGCAAGATCTGGGGCGAAATTCTCCCCTGCCCGGCGGGGTGGGGGGTCCCGGCGTAGCGGAGTGGCACCAACCACTCTGGCGTCGGGCCTCCCCAAAGGTGCGGAATTCTTTGCACCTTTAAGGGCTCGGCCCGCGCCGGAGTGCCTCCCGCTCCGCCGATGGCGCCAAAACTGGCGCCAACGGCCTTTGGCGCTACGCCGCCCGGCGTCGGGACTGGCCGAAAGGCCTTCGCTGGTCTGCGCCTACGCCGGAGCGTCAGCGGCCACTGACGTCACCACCGGCGCATGCGCGGTGGAGGGGGTCTCTTCCGCCTCCACCATGGGGCGCTGGGGGCCCGCTCGCGCCGCCAATCCCGCCGGCACAGAGGTGGTTTAAACCACGTCGGTGGGAGAGGCCTGTCAGCGGCGGGACTTTGGCCCATCGCGGGCCAGAGAATCGCCGCGAGGGGCCTGCCGATCGGCGGGGCGTGATTCCCGTTCCCGCCGATTCCCGGGTTGCGGAGAATTTCGGCCACGGCGGGGGCGGGATTTACGCCGGCCCCGGGCAATTCCCCGACCCTGCGGGGGTCAGAGAATTCTGTCCCTGCTTTCTGTGATCACAAATTAGTGTATGTTTATAGAGTGAAATCCTTGTGTGCAGTCATTGGTGTCCTACACGCAGAGATATCAGCGAATCCAAAAGTCCTGGCAGCCTAGCTTGCTCCATCCATGTAGAACTGCACTTAATTGCACATAGAACAGTACAGCCCACGATGTTTTGCCGACCATTCTCCTAATCTAAGATCAACCTAACCTCCACCCCTTCAATTTACTGCTGTCCATGTGCCTGTCTAAGAGTTGCTTAAATGTCCCTCATGACTCTGACTCCACCACCTCTGCTGGCAGTGCAATCCATGCTCCCACCACTCTCTGTGTAAAGAAACTACCTCTGACTTCTCCCCTGTACCTTCCTCCAATCACCTTAAAATTATGTCCCCTCGTGACAGCCATTTCCACCCTGGGGAAAAGTCTCAGGCTATCCACTCTATCCATGCCTCTCATCACCTTGTACACCTCAATCAAGTCACCTCTCTTCCTTCTTCGCTCCAGTGAGAAAAGCCCTAGGTCCCTCAACCTTTCTTCATAAGACATGCCCTCCAGTCCAGGCAGCATCCTGGTAAATCTCCTCTGTACCCTCTCCAAAGCATCCACATCCTTCCTATAATGAGGCGACCTGTACTGGACACAATATTCAGAGTGTGGTCTAACCAGTGTTTTATAAAGCTGCAGCAAAACCTCGCGGCTCTTAAATTCAATCCCCCTGTTAATGAAAGCACACCATAAGCCTTCTTAACAATCCTATCAGCCTGGATGGTTGTGGACCCCAGGATCCCTCTGTTGTTCCTCACTTCCAAGAATCCTGCCTTTAACCCTGTATTCAGCATTAAAATTTGACCTTCCAAAAATGAATCACATCACATTTATCAAGGTTGAACTCCATCTGCCACTTCTCAGACCAGCTCTGCATCCTGTCAATGACCTGTTGTGACCTGCAACAACCCTCAACACTATCTACAACTCCCCCAAACTTTGTGTCAATGGCAAACTTACTAACCCACCCTTCCACTTCCTCATCCAAGTCATTTATAAAAACCATAAAGAGCAGAGGTCCCAGAACAGATCCTTGTGGGACACCACTGGTCACCAACCTCCAGGGGGAATACTTTCCCCATCCACTACCACTCGCTGTCTTCTTTCGGCCAGCCAATTCTGTATCCAGCCAGCCAAATTTCCCTGTATCCCGTGTCCCCTAACCAAATGATGAGTTGTTTGAAAAGGGGATCCACCCACCTCCCTTCTGCATTTGGTGTCATCAATTCTGAGATTCTCAAAGGTCTCTAATAGAGTCCTGGAATGACTGCTGTCAAAAAGGTTCACTGCAGTGTTGACCTTCAGAGTAACCAGCATTGGATGCCTTCCAAGTCTGTGTGGCATCAGTTCTTCATGGAGATGTAGCAAATATGAGCTACCATATCCCTAGTTAACTGAAGATGTCTGCAGCACTGTCTTTCATTCATCTCCATGTATGAACTGGGGGCTGGATTCTCCATTCTGGAGACTAAGTCCCCACGCCGACGTGAAAACGGTGGTGTTTTAAGCCAGGAATACTGGCGCAAAATGGCCACCGATTCCCTGTTCCGGGGGGAGTTTGCAGGAGGCCGGGGAGAGCTCCCAGCTCTAGCTGCCTGGAGAACTGCCGGGTCCGTGGCTGCGCATGCGCATGGCGGCGGCCTGCAGAGTCCATGCTGGGCTTCATGGCAGACGCCGCTCATGGACCCGACCTGCAAAATTAGTCCCCCTCTTTAGCCGGCTCGCGCACCCCGGACTGCCCCGCCACAGTGTTCCCAGTCCCGAATAATGCCGCCCCTGCCCACGAATCGGCCCTCCCCCGACTGTGGCAGCGTTGGGCTGAGTCCGCAGCCGCCACGCTACGTTCCCGACGGGTGAGACCACACGCTCCCACGTCATCGGAAACTCGGCCGGTCGAGGACGGAGCATCGGAGGGCGGGCCTCAGCCAACGTTCGTAGGCCGTGGATACGGCGTGCAGCATCCTCCGGGAATACGCCGGTTTTCAGGGGGTGGAGCATCATGAAAGCGGTGCCGTCCCCGATATTGGTGTCATCGGGGATTCTCTGCCCCGTTGCCGAACACAATTTTGGCGTCGGGGATCGGAGAATCCAGCCCTGTGTCTTCTGTAGACCTGTGGTCATGTCAAACATCTTTGTGGATTTGGTTCCTCCTCATCGGCATCTGGATCTCCATAAGGCTCTGCTGGCTCTTGTTCCTCAGGGCAACGGTCTTCCCTGAGCTGTGTTAATCTGTTATTACCCTTCTACTGCTCATTCTAATCAAAACTATCAGGAAAGCAATGTGCCTGCAGTTTACATTCTCCACTCCTCCCTGTATCTGTGAATGGATACAATTGAACTGTCAATGGTAATTCTGGGTGGAAGGGTCTCCCTCTATATGCAAGACAGGTATGCAGTCTCCAGCCATGATTTCCACATACTCTCCAACAACACTCAGTGCCCTTTGACTTTATGTCACTGCAGCCTCACTCTTCCACCCTACCGGCTCCCACTGACGCTTTAACTGTCACCATTCCCATCTATCACTGATACCGTCAGGAATACCCCCCCCAGGAATCCTCTACTGACTTCACTGACCTGTCCTGCTTAACTCCATTCCCTACTGCAACCCCCATGGCCATCCACACCTGCACAAGCCTATCCCCTGGCCCGGGCTCCAGCACGACCCTTCACAGCCTCCCGCTCCATACGAGCTCATGCATTGCATGACTTTTGCTGAATCTCTCTCTTTCCCAACCACCCCCAACTTTCTGTCCCCCCATCTATAAGACCATAAGACAGAGGAGCAGAATTAGGCCACTCGGCCCATCGAGGCTGCTCCCATTCAATCATGGCTGATGTTTTTCTCATCTCTATTCTCCTGCCTTCTCCCCATAAACTCTGATCCCCTTATTGATCAAAAACCTATCTATCTCTGTCTTAAAGACACTCAGTGATTTGGCCTCCACAGCCTTCTGCAGCAAAGATTTCCACAGATTCACCACCGTCTGGCTGAAGAAATTCCTCTTCATCTCTGTTTTAAAGGATCGTCTCTTTAGTCTAGGCTTCTACAACCGGCCAACTCTTCATTTCCCTCCTCACCAATGCAGACCATCACTGCCACCAGTATCTCCTGCAGCTTGAAGATCCAAGCCCTGGAAGAAGTTGCAACATGAAGATCCTGACCTTGGCAGAAGTGGCTGGTTGAAGATCCAGGACCTGGGAGAAGTGGCTGGTTGAAGATCAGAGCCCAGGGAGAAGTGGTCTGTTGAAGATCCGAGCCTGGAAGAAATAGCTGTGTCAACAGTAACCACCCGCTGGATGCTACTGAGTGGAGAAGACCCAACTGGTTGATGCTCCATCCACTCCCTGCTGTATGTAGTGCTCTCAGATCCAGCCAATGGAGGCTTCCATCTTTTCCTAATCTTTTCGGGCTTCCCCAGGTGTTCTTAAGGTAAGCACAGCATTTACACCCGCCATGATGGGGTGACTGGAATATACTGCCATCATTTAACACTGACAGGAACCCAATTTTTGGGTTCCTATGCATTGGAACCCCTTCCACCCTTTAAACCCGCCACGGGGGAACCAGGAAAATTCCACCTTTGTTTCTGGAACAGGAATTGAGTTCACAGTCTTCTGACTCAGAAGTGAGAGTGCCCATTTTAGCACGTAGCTACTCCTCCCCAGATCAGATGACTATGAACCAGTAGAAATTGAAATCTAGAGGTGTGACTTAAGCCTTGTTATATGTAGCCTGAAAATCTGAAATAGGTTTAGTTTGCTCAATTGCAAGTCCAGCCATCCATTTCTGTTGTGGTGTTTGAACTGGGGCATGGTGTTTGAGAAGGTGGGGCGAGGGGAGGGTCAGAGGAGAAGGTGGGGAGAGGAGAAGGTGGGAGGGGAGGATCAGAGGAGAAAGGGAGGGGAGGGTCATAGGAGAAGGAGGGTGGGCATTTAAGGGGCACCTAGACAAATATATGAATAGGGAGGAAATTAAAGGATACGGACTCCGTAAGGGCATGCGGTTTTAGTTTAGGCAGGTACCATGGTCGGCGCAGACTTGGAGGGCCGAAGGGCCTGTTCCTGTGCTGTATTGTTCTTTGTTCTATATCACAGCACTTATAAGAATTAAACATCTCTGGATATCCCCCCCCCCCAGATGGCAACAACTGCCTTCTAGTGCAGATGACAGACCTGTGAGGCAGAGCGTGTTTCTATGGAAATGCTTTGTGGACTGACCACTGTCTTTATTTCATTGCAGTGAATATCTCGAAACTCATCAAAATGAATTGGATTTGCTAACCATGCAACAGAAAGACATGAAAAGAAACTCCAGATCGGTATGTAGAAAAATAAAATAATACCATTATTGTTCATTTAATGTGGCTTTGGAGTTATACAGGCAACTTTTGTTTGCACTTTTCCACCATTTCGGGGCACCTGCTTTTTGAACTCTGTTAAATTTCAGAAAACTGATAGCAGTCTACTGCATAAAATATAAACCGGATTTTCATGTATTGGGAGTCTGGACTATTCCGCTTCCTATTCCCACCTGTGTCTTGGAACTCCTGAAAGGTGGGATTTCTGTAGAGTAAAGGGTTAATATCAAAAGTATACATGATGCTTATATAATAATTGTAGACCGAGTGGTCATGAGCAATGGCTACAAAAAGGGTTACTTAGTGGTAGCGCGGGAGTTATCCCCAGGAGTCTAGGCAAAGTACAAGTGCTGAAGTAGCAGCTAAGCTAGTGAATAAACTACTCTTTGTTGAAAGTCCTTGCCGTCAGTGATTCAGGAACACACAACATTTAAATAGTGTCAGAAGTTGACTGTATGGCATAAGGACTTTGTCGCATTGACCCACTAGGTTTAAAAAAATATACTTTTATTAACGCATTTATAAATAAACATCAAACACAACCACAACCAAGAGCAAAACGATAACCGAAATATAACAAACAGGAGATCACCATAACTCAAAGAGTAACCATCAACCGCAGCCCGCCCTCCCTACCATACCCCCTAGTGCAACATTTTATCCAGCCGAATGTTACGGAAACTAGTCCCATATGGGGAGGCGGTAGCATAGTGGTATTGTCATTGGACAAGTAAACCAGAGGCCCAGAATAATGCTCTGGGGACCTGGGTTCAAATCTTGCCACGGCAGATGGTGAAATTTGAATTTGTTAAAAATCTGGAATTACAAGTCTAACAAAGGCCATTGTCGATTGTCATAAAAACCCATCTGGTTATCTAATGTCCTTTAGGGAAGGGAATCTGCCATCCTTACCAGGTCTGACCTGCATGTGCCTCCGGACCCACAGCAATGTGGTTGACTTTTAACTGCCGCCCTCAAGGGCAATTAGGGATGGACAATAAGTGCCATGAACGAATTTTAAAAAACCCTCTCTGCCTCCACTTTTTTTTGTTAACCCTAACCCTCCCCCTGCTGACTTAACTGTCCTGGAAGAAGTTAATGAATGGCTTCCATCTCCGGGCAAACCCTTCCATTGACTCCCTTAAGGCGAATTTAATTTTCTCCAACCTGAGGAAATCTGCGAGGTCGCTCACCCATACCCTCAGTTTCGGAGGCTCCGAGTCCCTCCACCCCAACAGGATCCAACTTTGGGCTACCAGAGAGGCAAAGGCCAGAACGTCGGCCTCTCTCACCCCCTGGACTCCCGGCTCTTCCGACACTCCAAACATTGCCAATTCTGGACTCGGAACCACCTTCACCTTCAGTACCTCCGCCATCACGCCAACGAACCCCTGCCAAAATCCCTCCAACTTCAGGCAGGCCCAAAACCTGTGAACATGTTTCGCGGGCCGCCCGCACATCGCCCACACCTAACCTCCAGCCCCTCAAAGAACCTATTCATTCTAGTCACCGTCATATGCGGCCTATGGACGACCTTAAATTGAATGAGACTCAGCCTGGCGCACAAAGAGGACCCATTCACCCTCCTCAAAGTTGGCCCACTCCTTTTTGATGAAAATATTGAAGATAGGAAAGGTTTGAGGAGTGGCGTATTTACTGCGATGCTGCACTGTCTGATGAGTCGAAAAAGTTACAGCTTACACTCTACTAAACCTAACTACCCTGAGGCCATCGAAAAATTCGAGTCATTTGTTTTCCAGACAAAGGAGGGAAAAGAGGACCCTGAAATAATCCTAAAAAAAGTTTGAGGATATCTGTCTGCAGGTAAAAACATAATCCTAGATAGACTTGCATTCAAGTCACCAAAAGAAAGAGTGGATGAATCAATACAATCTTACACACCACCCTGAAAATATTGGCAAAGAAATGTGCGTTTGATGTTCCAATCAAATATTTTGTGGAATTCATAGTTGATTTAGTCCACAAGCAACTGATGCGAGAGAAAGATCTAACATTATAAGCAGCCATTAGTACCTGTTTTAAACAAACAAATCAGAAAAAAAGCAGGTATTTTAAGCGGGAAACAGAAGTACTGGATGCCCTGCTCTAACTGCAGAGGCCAGCACAGAACAGTTTATTTGACATATGGTAAAAGATGCAACAAATGTGGGAAATGGAATCACTTTGCGACATGCTGCAGTTTGAAATCATGGCAGCCCTTCCCAGCCACCAGCATCATTGAAGCAGGACAGTACACCATGGATAGGAGCATCAGCAAGGTGAATGAATTGGAGCTCAGCCAAAGCAATGAATCTACAAAGCCTGCAACGGCACTCTATTGTGAGATTGTTGACACCATCACAGAAACGGGTGAAATCTTTACCATCTTTAATGTAATAGGCTGTAACGCAAGATTAAAGATAAAGATTGACACTGGAGAAAAGTACAACATTTTATCTAGCCGAATGTTCGGAAACTAGACCCATATGCAACGCCGGACCCCAGCGCCCAGGTGGACCTCATGGTTTATGGCAGACAAACCATCCAAACTGAAGGTGCAGCTACTCTCCACTGCACACAGGATAATTTCACATTTCATGTAGTTGACCAGAATGTAAGGCCACTACTAAGTGTTCGGGACAGCATTCGAGTGGGGCTCATTCAACTTGGTCCAGAAAGAAGTGCAAGCTTTAGAACACCAGACCCCAGAAATGATAACATGCAAACACCTTTTCAACTGTGACATTGTTGGTTAGCCACCAGTTATATAGCACATGAGACTAGATGATTCAGTACTACCACCAACAGTCTGTGCTCCAAGAAGAGTTCCGGTACCCAGGAAGCAGAAAGTAGTTAATGAGCTACATTGGATGACAACACTGACATGATATAACTCCTGTAGACGAGGCCACCAAATTGGTTTCAGCAATGGTGGCCGCAGTAAAGAAAGGTGGCACGATTAGGATATGTATTGACACAGTCCACCTAAACAAGGCACTGCTCAGACCACATCACCCTATGAAGACAGTGGAACAGGTGATACCAGACATGCCAAATGCTAAGGTGTTCAGTATTCTTGATGTGAAATGCGAGGTCTGGTAGATACCATAAGATGAGGAATCCTCAAAACTTACCATATTCATGTCTCTGGTAGACAGATACCATTTTTTTTCGTATGCCTATGGGATCTCCACTGGCAGCAAGATCTTCCAGTGATGCATAGAGCACCTCTTTGTAGGTCAACTTCCCGAGATCATTGTTGATGGCATCCTTTTTAAAACAAATTTCCAATTGAGGGCAATTTAGCATGGCTAATTCACCTACACTGCACAGCTCCCTACTTCTCTCCCTACAGATGCTGCCAGACTTGCTGAGATTTTCCAGCATTTTCCTTTTCATTACCCTGCACACCTTTTGGGTTGTGGGGGTGAGATGCATGCAGACATGGGGAGAATGTGCAAACTCCACATGGACAGTGGCCCGGTGCCGGGATCGAACCCGGGTCCTCGGGCATGAGGCAGCAGTGCTAACCACCACGCCAACGTGCTGCCGTTGATGGCATCCTTGTTTGGGATTGTATTATGCAAGAACATCTTTCAGATTCAGGGTCAACCAGGTTTCTTACGTGGGCTGCTTACTCATAGCCAATGATGTAAAGCCTGATCCAAACAAGACAATGGCTACACGACGGAGAGCCATTCCTGTAGACAAGCACACCTTACAATGCTTTCTTGGTATGACAATTATCTTTCTAATTTGATCCTGGGTTATAGTGAGGTCACTGCACCACTTTGCCAACTTCTCCACAAGAAGAGCATTATGCAACGATCTTCACCAGACTCAAACAAAAACTTGCAGCCGCACCAGTGCTGCAATACTTTGATGTTCAGACTCCTATCAGCAGATACCTCCCAGCACAGGCTTGGTACAGTCTACATCCTGAATGGCAGACCTTTGCATCAAGGGCCCTCACTGACACTGAGACTCGTTATGCACAAATCAAAAAGGTACTTCCTGTTTTAGTCTTCATCTGTCATAAATTTCTAGACTTAGTAACATAGAAAATAGGAGCAGGAGGAGGCCATTCGGCCCTTCGAGCCTGCTCCATCATTGATTATGATTACGGCTGATCATCCAACTCAGTAACCTGTTCCTGCTTTCCCCCATATCCTTCCATCCCATTAGCCACTAGAGCTATATCTCACTCCTTCTTGAAAATATACAATGTTTTGGCCTCAACTACTTAATTTCTGTGGTTCACCACTCTCTGGGCGAAGAAATTTCCCCAAATCTCAGCCCTAAATGATCTACCCTGTATCCTTAGACTGCAAACCCTGGTTCTGTGCAGCCCTCCACCATCGGCAACATCCTTCCTGCAACTACCCAGTCTAGTCCTCTTGGAATTTTACAGGTTTCTGTGAGATCGCCCTCATTCTTCTA
Source organism: Scyliorhinus canicula (assembly GCF_902713615.1). Classification (NCBI taxonomy): domain Eukaryota; kingdom Metazoa; phylum Chordata; class Chondrichthyes; order Carcharhiniformes; family Scyliorhinidae; genus Scyliorhinus; species Scyliorhinus canicula. The sequence goes on from NC_052152.1 coordinate 158,672,131, forward strand.
AACTCCAGCGAATATAATCTAACTGACAATGACACCTCATATGTCAATGCCTACATTGAATGAGTCTGGTAAACTTCAGCTGCACTCCCTCCATAGCAAGAACATCCTTCCACAGATAAGACGACCAAAACTGCACACAATAGTCTAGGTGTGGTTTCACCAAGGCCCTGTATAATTGCAGCAAGACATCCCTGCTCCTGCACTCAAATTCTCTCGCTATGAAGGCCAACATATAATTTGCCTTCTTCACCGCCTACTGCACCTGCACGTTTACTTTGAGCAACTGATGTATAAGGACACCCAAATCTCATTGCACATTCCCCTCACACTATCTATAGCCATTCAGATAATAATCTGCCTTCTTGCTTTTGCCAGCAAAGTGATAACCTCATATTTATCCACATTATACTGCATCTGCCATGCATTTGCTTACTCACTCAACTTGTTCAAATTATACTGAAGCATCTCTGCACATATGGTCATCTTGCAACTGTTGAAATAGATCATCGGCCATTCACAACTATCTTAAAGAAGCCTCTCCATACTGCGTCTGCATGCCTGCAGTGCATGATGCTAATGCTGCAATGTTACAATCTCAGCATCATCTACAAACATGGTCAGGAGCTGTACTTGGCTGATGCCCTCTCCAGAACCTTCATGCCCACTACAGACCAGGCAGATCATGAAGAAGACAGAGACATTGCAACAATCGAAGTGCTGTCCTATTGTCAAATTCAGGAACTGAAAGATGCATTACAGGTGGGCATCACATGCAGACATCATTGTGAGGGGCTGGACAGAGGCCTTAAGGGAGCTTCCCCATGGGGGCCCCACATTCTTTGCCATAGGAGATGAACTAAGTTTACAGGATAGACTGATTACTGCAAGGCAAGATACCCGTCATCCTTAATGCTCCTCAGAGGTACCATATCCAGCAACTCCATCAAGGAGTTGGAAGCAACCAGATACAAGGCCGAGGAATCACTATTCCACTATTCTGGCCCTCCATGTACGCAGACAGAAAGGAATGTTTCCAGATGTGCACTCAAGCCGCATCAAGCAAAAGAACTGTTGCATTTACAGAAGGTCCCATAACCCATGATCATTTACAGCAGCTGATAATTTTGGAATGGTAATCAACAATTGGTCCTAGTTGATTTGTATTCCATGTGGTTTGAACTACCTGCTAAACATGACAAATACCACAGTCATCATTAAGCTCAAGAGACATTTCACCACACAGGGCATCCCTCTGCGACTCATGACAATCAATTCATCTCATGGAATTTCGGAACTTTGCATACACATGGAACACACTTATCATGAGCAGCCCCCTATATCCATAGTTAAACGGTCTGGTAGAAACGGCGGTACACTTAGCCAAGTATTTTCTTGAGAAATGTGCCTGGGATCACACCGATTACTATGGGGCAAAATTCATCACAACCGGGACTGACTTCATCAGCACAGCAACTCTTCTCCAGGTGTACCAGGATCATCATTCCTACTGCTAAGGCTCTGCTGCAGCCTAAACTTGAAACCAATGTGAATGATACTTTCTGACATTTTCGCCTGATTTTCCCCTGCCTCTTTTGTCCCTCTTGGAAAGCTGATTCTAGATGCCAGTCATCAGGCATGATCGTCGTAGATGCTTCTTCCCCAGCACTCAGGCAAGTGCCGGTGCCTCCTCCTGCTGTGGACACATGCCGTGCAGTGACACCAGAATGTGAGACTCTCCATAAATTAGAACTAAAACCCACTACAGCATGTGTCTCTGGGCTGATGGAGGATGCAAGTGTCTTCTGTGATGTCTCCACAGGTGGACTTCCTTCATCAGCAGTGCCCTAGCTCCTCTCTGACCTAGTGTGTGTGCAGGCAGGTCTTCCTCCGTTTCAGGCCTTCCTTCATCAGCAATGCACTAGCTCCTCTCTGACCTAGTGTGTGTACAGGCAGGTCTTCCTCAGTTTCAGGCCTTGCCCTCTTCCTGGTGGCATTTGTAATGAGAGAGGAGACTACATGAGCCACCTTCAACATGAAGGCACTCTTGGCCCTGAGGTTTCTATAATATGCATAGATCCTTACTGGATGGAGGCCAGAAGCTATTCTTTTCCTCTCTGATTGATCTGTCCGACTGCACTCCTAACAGCTGGGCTGCCCGCTCCCCAAAGGTTTTCAGTTCTTTTAAATGTGGCTCTCTTCTCCCTCCCTCTTCTATTGTGGCTTAACTTCTCCTGAGTAAAGAGAAAATATGTGATTGTGAGCAATTAGGGTTTGTGTATCTTACTTTTGTTTCCAGTCCTACAAATAACCCATTGGATTGTGTGCCATGTGATTGGTGTACTGCAGGTTGTCCACAAGGGACAACCTGCAGTACACCAACAACATAGATAAGAAAAGGGATGAGGATCTAAAAAGTGATTTTACTGAGTTAAATTGGAAATTAAAGAGCAGGACAAGCAGAGTAGTAATCTCAGGATTGCCACTGGTGCCACGTGCTAGTGAGGCAAGGAACAGAGAGCGAACACGTGGCTACAGGGCTGGTGCAGGAGGGAAGGCTTCAGATATGTAGATCATTGGGATGCCTTCTGTGGAAGGTGGGACCTGTACATGAGGGATGGGTTGCACCTAAACACGAAGGGCACCAATATCCTGGAAGGGAGATTTGCTAGAGCTCTTTGGGAGGGTTTAAACTAGTTTGGCAGGGGGATGGGAACCAGAGCTACGGATCGGGGATACGGAAGCTGTTGAACGGGCAGTAATAGTATGCAGCGAGTCTGTAAGGAAGGACAGACAGTTGATAGGGCAAAGTTGCACTCAGTGGGATGGGTTAAAGTGTGTCTGTTTCAATGCAAGGAGCATCAGGAATAAGGGAGATGACCTTAGAGCATGGATCAGTACTTGGAACTACAATGTTGTGGCCATTACGGAGACATGGATTTCACAGGGGCAGGAATGTTGTTAGATGTTCCGGGGTTTAGATGTTTTAAGAAGAATAGGGAGGGAGGTAAAAGAGGAGGGGGAGTGGCACTGTTAATTAGAGAGTGCATCACAGCTGCACAAAAGGAGATAGTCGAGGAGGGGTTGTCTACTGAGTCAGTATGGGTGGAAGTCAGAAACAAGAAAGGAGCAGTTACTTTATTGGGAGTTTTCTACAGCCCCCCCCCCCCAATAGCAGCAGAGAGATGGAGGAACAGATTGAACAGCAGATCTTGGAACGGTACAGAAGTAACAGCTGTTGTCATGGGTGACTACAGCTTCCCTAATATTGACTGGGACTTCCTTAGTGCAAATGGTTTGGATGGAGCAGATTTTGTCAGGTGTGTCCAGGAAGGATTCCTTTTTTTTTATTTTTTTTTAAATTTTAGAGTACCCAATTATTTTTTCCAATTAAGGGGCAATTTAGCGTGTCCAATCCACCTGTCCTGCACATCTTTTGGGTTGTGGGGGCGAAACCCACGCAGACACGGGGAGAATGTGCAAACTCCACACGGACAGTGACCCAGGGCTGGGATTCGAATCCAAGTCCTCAGCGCCGTAGGCAACAATTGTGCCACCGTGCTGCCCTCAGTCCTGACTCAATATGTAGATAGGCCGACTAGGTGGGATGCCATATTGGATTTGGTGCTTGGGAACAAACCAGACCAGCTGTCATGTCTCGGTGGGAGAGCATTTCGGTGACAGTGACCACAACTCCTTGACCTTTACCATAGTCATGGAGAGGGATAGAAACAGACAGTATGGGAAGATATTTAATTGGTAGAGGGGAAATTATACTGCTATTAGACAGGAGCTGGGAATGCATAAATTGTGAACATATGTTCTCAGGGAAATGCACAACAGTAAAATGGGGGTTGTTTAAGGGGCACTTGCTGCGAGTGCTGGATAGTTTTGTCCCACTGAGACAAGAAAGGAATGGTAAGGTGAAGGAGCCTTGGATGACTAGAGAAGTAGAGCTTCTAATCAAGAAGAAGAAGGCAGCTTACGTAAGGTTGAGGAAGCAAGGATCTGGCACGGCACTAGAGAGTTACAAGGTAGCCAGAAGGAACTCAAAAATGGACTTAGGAGTGCTAGAAGTGGGCATGAAAAAGCCCTGGTGGGAAAGATTAGGGAAAACCTCAAGGCGTTCTACACTTAGTGAGAAATAAGAGGATGGTCAGAGTGAGAGCAGAGCCAATCAGGGATAGTGGAGGGAATTGTGCCTAGAGTCTGAGGATTGCTAGACCACTTCAGAGGGTGATTAAAAGTCCAAAGTTAACAATATTGCATTATTGGTGTCGGTACCCACAATGGGACGGATGGTAGTGGTGAAGTGTGCACCAGTTACAAACACTGCAGCAAAGTTGAGAAGGTGCTTCGTCACCAAATATGAAACAGATTGGTCTGGGTTTTACAGCCACAAACCAGGAGGGTCACCACTACCCTCACACTGATTTAAATTGAAGCATGATGACATCGGGTTGGCAAACAGATCCATTGCCTTTTAAAAAATAAATTTAGACTACCCAATTATTTTTTTTCCAATTGAGGGGCAATTTAGTGTGGCCAATCCACCCAGCCTGCACATCTTTGGGTTGTGGGGGTGAGATCCGGGCAAACACAGGGAGAATGGGCGAACTCCGCACGGACAGTGACCCGGGGCCGGGATTGAACCCAGGTCCTCAGTGCCGTGAGGCAGCAGTGCTACACCACTACACCACCTTGCCACCCCTCAATTTCCAATAATACAGAAGACACGCAGGTACCAAAATAGAAGAATGCCCACCATTTTGAAACAAAAACAATTAGCAGGCTATTGATGATGTTAAAGAGGCAATTGGGTGCAATTTTATATCGCCAATTCTAACTTTTCAATAATCGCACGGCAAAATAATTTGGAAGAATTTACATCAGGTTTGAGAAGGTAGCACAAGGGCAGGTGAAAAGGTCTGCAAACAGGACAGTGACTGCGTAGAGCAGCAGACTCTGCTGCTGAAGGTAACAGCATTCAGCTGTTGGTAAATTTTGTTTTTTTTAAGTATTATAGGCTGACATTACAAATGTAGAGAGAGTAAAAGGAAACGGGGCCTGGAGAGAGAGCTAACATAAAGGGCGAGGACTCATCAGAGGAACCAAAGATACCTCTCGCCATTGGGATTGCACACTCTGGAAGAAACTCCTTCAATGAGGAGGAAATGAGGAGGAGGCGGCAGGCAATGCCAGCTGCCCAGGCACAGGTGCACGCTGTGATCCAGGCAGATGAGGGATTTACTGTTGCGCACAGGCCAGAATAAGACAGACAACAGCAGCCAGTCTGCGATAGGAGGAAACAAAATCCTGTGCAATGAGTCACAAACAAAGAATGAATTACCTTCAGCCAGAGGCTTCATGTGTACTGCTTGATTTCCCAAAGTTCAAGTTATAATAGATTTCACAGATGTGATCATCAACTCTCCTTTGGGCCAGCCATGGGCATTTATCAATTGTAAAGGTTTAATTCCATCAATGTTCAACTTGCGAACTTGTGTGTGATCAGCATCAAAGCATCATGCAGGTGTGTGCCCACTCCTAGTCCTATTGAGAAAGAGGCTGAGATGTGTTTCAATGAAGACCATGCATCTGCCAAGCGCTTGGACCATGCAGACAGCTCTCTAATATTCTACAGCTCGTGTCTCACTCATCATCGTGGTCTGCTGTGCCATACACAACCTAGTGCTCCAGAGAGGGGTGGCCCCATCCATTAGAGGAAGCCACATTAGAGGAGACCAAGCATTTGGCCCATCAGCTGCAAGACATGACGAGGATTAGAAGCAGAAAGTGCTAGAAATAGCCAGGCTCTGTGGAGAGACAAGGAGAGTTAAACGGCAGAATATGACTCTTTATCTGAACACATTATTCAGATGTTATTTCCTCTCTGACAAAAGTCCTGATTGAGATATTGCTGGCACAAGAGTCCACAGAATGGAAAAGATTTTGTCACCTGTTGCTGCTCCACTGCTTCAGTGTTCTCCCTCAACAGCATGGTCAGTGCAGGCTTGGAGGGCTGAAGGGCCTGTTCCTGCACTGTACTTTTCTTTGTTCTTTAATACTGCCCTCTTCAAAGAGTGCTGTCACCAAACATGAATCATGCAAACATGCCATTGTGCCTTCAAATGGATGGCCATGACAGTCTTCCAGTTCACAGCCTAACACTGCTCCCACTGAACGTACACATCAGATTGGGAGTGGAGCCACCTTTCCGAGTGCTAATTGACTGGCCTTCCCTCTGGGCAGCCACTCATTGGCCAACAGACACTTGATTTGCCATGCACTTCCCATTCCACCTCCCTCACCCTGCCAGAAACCGTCAAATCCAGCCCCTTCACACTTCCAGCATTGTGATCCTGATTTCAAAATCTTAAGGTTTGCATTCCTCATTAATATTTAAAAATAGTATTAATTTGGTGTGATTCATGTTTCATTAAACAAATATTTTGGATTGCTGCTGATAGTGACATATACCTGGAGAATAAAAGTCATTCCATCGTACTTTTTAAACTCTAGCGTATCATTTATCATTGGTTTATGCCATTTGTGATTCAAAAGTAGTTCAATAGTGATGTTTTGGTTTCGAATATTATTAATGCCCTTGTTTTCCGCTCCAGAAATTAGAGTGAAAATAAAGCACTTACTGTGTTTTGTTCAAGAAACAACACAGCAATTTCATTAATTAGTTCTGCATTGCCTAATGGAGTAGCATAAATTCTATTTGCAAAATATTTCACCAGTTATTGCTTATAGGATAACAAAGAACATACAGTGCAGAAGGAGGCCATTTGGCCCATCGAGTCTGCACCGACCCACTTAAGCCCTCACTTCCACCCTATCCCTGTAACCCAATAACCCCATCTAAACTTGTTGGTCACTAAGGGCAATTTATAATGGCCAATACACCTAACCTGCATGTCTTTGGACTGTGGGAGGAAACTGGAGCACCCGGAGGAAACCCACACAGACACGGGGAGAACGTGCAGACTCCGCAGACAGTGACCCAGTCGGGAATCGACCTGGGACCCTGCCGCTGTGAAGCCACAGTGCTTTCCACTTGTGCTAATGTGCTGTCCATGTTAGTTAGTTAGTTAGTATAGCAAGTGTATTAAAATAAGCCACAAATGATTTTAATGCAAATACATAACCTGTACACTACTGAAGGATTGTTAGTCTTCATAAAATTATTATTCTTGTTACAAAATTACTTGTAGTATTGTGAATAGAGAAAACACTTCTTATTTTATAGAGCTTTCTTCAGCACACGGATGACAGATATTATAAGTGTCATCCATTATGTTCAAGCTCCATCACAAACTCCATACCTTCACCATTGACTCCAGCCCCCTCATTAGCCACTGTCTCAGGCAGAAACAGACTATTCACAACCTTGCAGTTCTGCTTGACCCCGAGTTTCACTTTCAGACTCAAATGCCATCTCTATTACCAAGCAGTCTACTTCTCTCTGTAATATTAACCAACTCTCCTATTATCTCAGCCCATATGCTATTGAAACCAATATCCAGATCTTTGTAATCTTTCAACTCAATAACTGAATGCTGTCCTGGTCAACCAACCATCTACCATCCTTCATAGAATTGAACTCATCAAAAATTCTGCTGCCCAAATCTTATTCGCTACTAAGCCCCGCTCGCCTGTCATCCTATCCTCATTGACCTGCATTATCTCCTGATTTCATAATGCCTCAAGTCTTAAATTTTTGTCCTCATCTTTAATTCCATTCATGGCTTTCCTAACAGCAACCTCCTCAATAACTCTATGCAGCTGAATTTTACCCTTCATCACCAACTGGTTTGAGGGCTGGAGTAGGGATACACACAAAACCTGGCGGGTGGCCTTCCTGTCAACTATCTGCCCAACTCCAACTTGTCTGAAATTTTGCGGGGGAGGCCTCTGACAGTCAGCTGCCCACCCGGCCTATTGAGGCCTTTTAGTGGCCAATGAAGAGCCATTTAAGGGTCTTATCCTGCTCCTGCTGCTACTTTACCGAAGGTAGTTGGGGTGGAGGGGATGGAGGGAGGGAGGCATGACATTCAAGAGACTAAGAACATTAGTTGTGCAGGCTAGCATTGGATCTTCTTTGCAGGACCCTTGGACATATCGGAGGTAACCACTCCCCTCCTGGCCCTAGAGTAATCCCTGGTACAACCCTTACCCCGGCCTCTTGGACCTGGATTCCACCTCTCTTTACTTCCTTCCTGAGACCCACAAACCTGAACATACCTGAGCTCCTCAGTGTGGTGGTACTGCCAAAGTAGCCACTGCTCCCAGCTGACAGTGCTGAATCTACAGATTTGCCAACTATCCAATTGGCAGACAGCTCTTTAACTTTCTACTAAGACAGGGGTGGAAGTCTCATATTAAAGCAATTAATGTTGCTTTCATCATTAAAATGCGATGAGGCTGCCGTAAGAATAGAGCGCAGGCACCTTGACACCCAGTAAAATCTAGCTCTAAGTTCCTCCGGCATTGCATTCATTTTCCCATTTCACCCTCCTTTCATGCCACCATTGACAGTCATTCCTTCAGATTCCACTTTCTGGATTTTACTCCTTTAATCCCTGTCCTCTCCTCCACTAACATCCAATTTAAATGGAGTTTTGATTATCCTTTTGGTCGCTGCTTAATCTTTCCTTATTTGAAAGCATATATGTTCCTCAACTCTGTGTAGTACTTTGGGATGGCTTTCCAATTATTAGGTCATCTAACTGCTCAACACTAATGTTTAGATGATGTTATTAAGCCTTGGCTTAGCAACTGTAGTACCAAACTGAATGTATTAGTTGCACATTGCCTCAATTAGATCACATTATGGGAAGGGTGTGAGTAAATATTGTAAAACGTTTCTCTAGTTCATTGTGCTTGTGACTTACTTCTGTAGCACTTTGGAAGAAAAGACAGAAGACTAATTTTCATTTTCCTTATATTCCAGGCTTTTTTGTATGACCTAGATAAGGTAAGCATGCATTTAATATAAATGGGAAGGATTTTTTGATTGCCCCCCCCCCCCCCGAATCGGACACACAGCTGGGGTGTAGGCTGCATAACCTGCCTGAAATGGGTGTCAAGATTCTCAGATTCTGGTTTCATGCGAAAGATTGCTGTCAAGCTGCAAGTGCCAAATGGATAGGCAATTGGCACAGTTCCGTTCAAAGTTGCAGGAACAGTGCAATATCTCCTGGCCCAACAAAAATCCCATCCCACCCAAAAATATTTCAGGCCCTTTTTGAGCACTGTTAATTGTTCACTGCCTGCAAATAGCAAATTGGACACCCTGTTCAGTCACAATGGAAACCAGGGTAAGTCTCTGCTTGAGAATGACCTTTTACAATGGAGTTTTCATATGATTAAAGTCAATCTATCATTCTGCGGAGGCAAAGTGCTACAATATTAACTTTTTGCATCGAGAAGCTGAAGGTGGTATTTAATGGAGGCAACTGGGGTCTCACCTGCCAGCTGGAGAGCCAGCAAGAGCCCTGCTTGCCTCTTTTTGGGAGGGCCCGCTTTATTAAGTGCCAATCAGAGAATTAATGGGACAGTGTTGGGCTATCCCAGGATCAAAGGGATTTATTTCTGTAATAGCCTCTTGCCCATAAATGGTGGGTGAGTTGCTTCCCAAATTCGTAGACTGCCTGGAAATTACATTATGCGACCGGAAGTCAGTGGGCCGGTGGACAAGCTGACTCCCTCACCTCTAATTTTAAACTTCATGGAGTTTGTTTTATGAACACTGTTGTAGTGTGAGGCAAAGCGACGAGGCAGTGTTAAATTACAATGGTGAGTTATTAAACTAAGAAGAAATTTATACACAGAACGTCACAACTCCAGCACAGGCCTAGTCTCGACTCCCAAGCTTACTCTGGCCAAACCCCAACAGCAAGCTCCACACCTAGACACCCGCTAGGCTGAGGTTGGCATGCTCTGTTCCCATAGGTTCAGGGTTGGTCACGTGGCCCGTAAAGGATTGCTCCTTAAAGGGGCCACGCTATCACATTCCTCCTCCCTTTAGTTTCCTTCCAAATCCCTGAAATACAAAAACAGAAAAACATTTGTTTACAATTATATACAGTCAAAGAAGGTTACAGTAAAGGAGCTCAAAGCAAAGTTCATAAAGTAAGTCCATTAGGTGAGGTTCTAAATCACACTGAGCGTCTCAACTTGAAACCCGTTCTTCCAAACATGACGCATCTGAGTCCTCAGTAGGGGCAGGCAAATTGGTAGATTCCGAAAAAGGAGCAGTACTGACAACCTGTTCAACTCCTTCTGCGGCCCTTGTGATTCCCTTGAGAAGATTTTGGCTATAACACTACCGATTCAGCAAGTGGTACACTGGTAACCTGGACTGGGTCCATGCATCCAGTTGCAGGGATGACAGTTCTTATCTTCTCAAAGAATCTACATGTTTTCTCGCTTCACGGCCCTATAGGTCTTTGACATAAGACACTGGGTCACGCCTGCAAAACGCTCCCGGGTAAGTCTGGACCTCCTCCAATGTTCTGCACATATAAAAGCCTTTCTGTGAGGCCAAATTTGGAAAAGCAAGGTCAAACTGTGTCCTGAGACGCCTGCCCATTAATAACTTAGCCGGGTTAACCCCTGTGATGGTATGTGGGGTTGAATTTTACGAGAACAAGAAGTCCACTAAATGAAACAGCAGTGGCTGGTTGTACTGTTTTTTCATTGATGCTTTAAAAGTTTGGACCACTCTTTCAGCGAGCACATTTGAATCATAGAATTTACAGTGCAGAAGGAGGCCATTCGGTCCATGAAAAGGGACCGGCCCTTGGAAAGGGCACCCTACCTTCTTTTTAAATTTAAAGTGCCCAATTCACTTTTTTTTCCTAATTAAGGGTCAATTTAGCGTGGCCAATCCACCTACCCTGCACATCTTTGGGGGAGCAACCCATACAAACACAGGGAGAATGTGTAAACTCCACAAGGATAGTGATGCAGAGCCGGGATCGAAGCTGGGACGAAAGGGAAAATGCTGGAAAATCGAAGCTGGGACCTTGGCGCCGTGAGGCAGCAGGGCTAACCCACTGTGCCACCGTGCTGCCTGAGGGCACCCTACCTAAGCCCACTCCTCCACCCTATCCCCGTAACACAGGAACCCCATCTAACCTTTTTGGACACGAAGGGCAATTGAGCATGACCAATCCACCTAACCTGCACATCTTTGGACTGTGGGAGGAAACCGGAGCACCCGGCGGAAACCCACACAGACACGGAGAGAACGTGCAGACTCCGCACAGACAGTGACCCAAGCCAGGAATCGAACCTGGGACCCTGGAGCTGTTAAGCAATTGTGCTGACCACTATACTACCGTGCGACCCAAGCAGGGTGGTAGGTGGCTGTCTTTACATGCTGTATCCGAATGGACTTAAAGAGTTGAAATTCCTTGGCTGTGAAGGCAAATATTTGGTCCCTGCTTGTTAATGGTGTCTGCCGCAGTCACCGAATGCATAAGCTGGACATCCAGCCACTTTGAGTGAGCGTCTACCATAACTAAAAACATTACACCCAACAAAGGTCTCAAAGTTGATGTGGAGCCTTGTCCACGGTTACCATGGCCACTTCCAAGGTTGCAACTTTGTTGCAGGCGGATGGGTCTACTGAGTTTGACATTACTCACAACGGTTAATCATATTTTCATTCTCCTTGTCAGTCTCTGGCCACCAAATGTAACTCCTGGCCAGCATCTTCATCTTCGACTGACCAGGATGACCACTGTGTAATTTGGAGAAGAGGCTGCTGCCCCAAGTGTGGGACTGTCACTCTGCAATCCACAGGAGAGCCCCGTCCCCAAAGTGATTTCATCCCTATGTTGCGTATAGGACCGGATTTGTTCTGACTTCGCAAAATGCCAGCCAGTGAGAAACATCCTTTAACCCGTAGATAATGCAAAGTCTAAGGTGGTACAGTGGTGCTGTGGTTAGCACTGCTACCTCACGGCCCCGAGGACCCGAGTTCGATCCCGGCCCTGGGTCATTGTCTGTGTGGTGTTTGCACATTCCCACTGTGTCTGCATGGGTCTCACCCCCACAACCCAAAGAAGAGTAGGTAGATTGGCCATGCTAAATTGTGCCTTAATTGGAATTTAAAAAAAAAAGACAACACAAGGTCTCCGTTAGTCCAAGTCTTATATGAACAGCTGAAATAGTTTGATGCCAAGAAAATTCATAGCCAGATTGCTCTCCTGTGGAGTGAGAGGCTCAGATACCATCTGTGGCAGTGGAAGACTGCTCAAAGCATCTGCATTTGATATCTGGGTACCCGGTCTATGCTGATTACACGGCCAACAGTAATGCCCATCTTTGCGCTGTTATTGGCAGGATCAGTTCATGAAAAATGCCAAGTAATTGTTTATGGCCCAAGATGACGCCAGTCACAAACGTATTGATGACATTTTTTACAACATAAATGACCGCCAGACCTCCTTTGTCTATCAGGGAATATTTCCTATCCGCACCTGACAATGTTCTGGACGTGAAAGTGACGGGCCTTTCCAGACCATCTGCCATCTCATGCGAATACCGCACCGATGCTATAAAGTGATGCAATACACGTGACTATTATGGATTTGTCTGGGTTAAAATGGACCAGTAAGGCCGTCGACTGCAGGGCCTGTTTGACATGGTTGAAAGACTTCCTCTGGGAATCTTCCCATTTCAAATGTTGGTGCTTCTTCAGCATTTGATGCAGGGGTGCCAAAATGGTAGTCAGATCGGGTAAAAAGCAGCGGTAATAATTGACCATCCCTAAAAAGGACTTAAATTCCGATGTTTTCTTTGGTTCAGGTACCCCTTTTATTGTCTTTACCTTTTCTTCGAGTGGATGTGATCCCTTCATATCAATTCTGAAACCTAAATACGTGACCTCATCAGCCTGAAACATATACTTATCTTGTTTTAGCTGAATACTGGCCTCTTTAAATCTCGAGGACCGTTTCCAAATTGGCTCTGTGTTCCTCGGAAGTTGCTTCCATCACCAGGACACCGTCAAATACATCACACCTGTTGGAATTCCTGCAGAAGGCTCTCCATTGTGCACTTAAATATAGCTGTTGGAACCAACAATTCTACGGACACGTGCTTGTAGGATTAGAATAGCGGTTTAATATACTCACAACAGAGCCAGCCTATTAGCCATTGAACTTTCGGTGAACTGGCCGGCTGAATGGCACTGATCTTTTATACAGCAGCTTCCGGGGGAGGAGTCCTGGGCAGAGCCAAGGGAGAAGCCCCGTACAACTCGAGCATTCCCAGAGCTACACCCCCTGGAGGACAGGTAGTGCAACTGCACTTGCAATACAGACACATGTATATGCAGATTATAATCCGGTGTGAATCACGTTCACCCCCTGTGAAAATATCGAGTCCAGCGGGGGCGGTGGCTCACAGAGCTAGTCTGTCCGGTGGATGAATTGTTCTTTTCGATCTGCGGAGCACCAGGGTTGCAGCCTCTTGCGGTGGCTGTGTGGGTGTTGAGAGCTGGGGTATGATGGCAGACTCCGGGGCGGGTCTCGTCCGAACTTTATACACCTCTGGCTCGACCGGAGACTGGGGGCGCTGGGGGCGGGCTGGTTCTGGCGCGTGGAACCGGTGGTGTGAGCTTGCGGAATCGGGGGCGCGAAGGGCGGCAGCATAGGGAACGGGGTAAGGGGTTCCTCAGTGGGGATGGGGGGGGGGGGGGGGGGGGGGGGGGGGGGGGCTGGATCCAGCGGGTGCCAGGTCCCGAAGGGATACTGTGTCCTAGCGACCATCCGGGAACTCCACAAATGCGTACTGGGGGTTGGAATGGAGGTGGTGCACCTTTTCAACAAGGGGGTCAGTTTTGTGCTCCCTGATGTGCTTCCTCAGGAGGACCGGGCCTGGTGTCCTCAGCCACGCCGGAAGTGAGACTCCCGTGGTAGTGCCCCTAGGAAAAATGAAGAGTCGCTCGTGAGGGGTTTGATTTGTAGCTGTACAGAGGAGGGATCTGATTGCGTGGAGCGCGTCTGGGAGGACTTTTTGCCATTGGGAGACTTGGAGTTTTCTAGACCGGAGGGTCAGCAGGACGGTCTTCCAGACCGTCGCGTTCTCCCTCTCCACCTGCCCGTTCCCCCTGGGGTTGTAACTGGTAGTCCTGCTCGAGGCGATGTCCTTGTCGAGCAGGTATTGACGCAGCTCGTCGCTCATAAAGGACGAACCCCGGTCGCTGTGCACGTAGCTGGGGAAACCGAACAGGGTGAAGACACTATGCAGGGCCCTAATGACTGTGGGACGTCATATAAGGGCATGGAATGGCAAAAGGGAATCGGGAGAACTCGTCGATGATGTTGAGGAAATAAATGTTCTTGTTAGTGGAGGGGAGTGGCCCTTTGAAATCGATTAAGGCGTTCAAAGAGCCTAGAAGCCTTGACCAGGTGGGCCCTGTCTGGTCTATAGAAGTGCGGTTTGCACTCTGCACAGATCGGGCAGCCCCTGGTGACCGCTTTTACCTCCTCGTTGGAGAAAGGCAAGTTTCGGGCTCTGATGTAGTGGGCGAGCCGGGTGACCCCTGGATGGCAGAGATCAATGTGGATGGCTTTCAGACGGCTGATCTGCGCGCTGGCGCATGTCCCACGGGATAGGGCATCTGAGGGCTCGTTGAGCTTCCCTGGTCGATATTTAATATCGTAACTATAGGTGGAGAGTTCGATCCTCCACCGAAGGATTTTATCATTTTTTATTTTGCCCCTTTGCGGGTTGTCAAACATAAAGGCAACCGATCGTTGGTCGGTGATGAGGGTGAACCTCCTACCTGCGAGGTAGTGCCTCCAGTGACGAACAGCCTCCACGATGGCTTGTGCTTCCTTCTTGACTGAGGAGTGTCGGTGTTCTGAAGCGGATAGGGTACGAGAGAAAAATGCAACGGGCCTCCCTGCCTGATTTAAAGTGGCTGCTAGAGCTACCTCTGAGGTGTCGCTCTCAACCTGAAAGGGAGTGGATTCATCCACCGCCCACATGGCCGCTTTGGCGATGTCCTCCTTGATGCAGCTGAAGGCCTGGCGCGCCTCAGCTGACAGGGGAAATCATGTGGCCTTAAAGAGTGGGCGGGCTTTTTCCGCATATTGAGGGACCCACTGGGCGTAGTATGAGAAGAACCCCAAGCACCGTTTGAGTGCCTTGGGGCAATGAGGGAGGGGGAGTTCTTATTATGCCTGGATTTCCAGTGCAACCTCAAGAGCCTCACCCTCAGCTTCGGCGGGCGGGAGGGGGCGCATGCGGTCCGGGTCTGGGCCCAGGACTCCGTTCTCCACAACGTAGCCGAGGATGGCCAGTCTGTTTGTGTGGTAAACGCATTTCTCCTTGTTATAAGTGAGATTTAATTTCTGTGCCGTTTGGAGAAAATGGTGGAGGTTGGCGTCGTGGTCCTGCTGGTCATAGCCGCAGATGGTAACATTGCCCAGATACGGAAATGTGGCCCGCAGCCCGTACTGGTCTACCATTCGGTCCATTGCTCGTTGGAACACCGAAACCCCGTTAGTGACGCCGAAAGGGACCCGGAGGAAGTGGAAGAGGCGGCCATCGGCCTCGAATGCCGTGTAGTGGCTGTCTTCCGGGCGGATTGGGAGCTGGTGGTATGCAGACTTCAGATCCACCGTGGAAAATAGCCGATATTGGGCGATCTGATTAACTGCAATTGTCTGCAATTCTGGGGAAGGGATAGGAGCGTAAAGCGATTTATGGTCTGGCTATAGTCGACGACCATGCAAAATGTTTCCCCGGTCTTGACGACCACCACCTGAGCTCTCCAGGGACTATTACTGGCCTCTATGATCCCCTCACTGAGCAGCCGTCGGACCTCCGATCGGATAAAGACCCTATCCTGTAGGCTGTATCGCCTGCTGCGAGTAGCTACTGGCTTGCAATCTGGAGTGAGATTGGCGAAGAGCGGAGGGGGGAAGATGCGCAGCGTGGTTAGGCTGCAGATAGCGAGTGGGGGCAGGGGCCTGCCGAAGCTGAGGGTGAGGCTCTTGAGGTTGCACTGGAAATCCAGGCCTAATAAGAGTGGCGCGCAGAGGTCGGGCAGGACATAAAGTTTAAATTTAGAATAACTAGCGCCTCGAATTGTGAGCGTAGCAACGGTGCGTCCTTGGATTTGGACTGAGTGGGAGCCCGAAGCAAGGGCGATAGTTTGGCTCACCGGAAAAATAGAAAGCGAACAGCGTCTTACCAGCTCTGGATGTATAAAGCTCTCGGTGCTCCCGGAGTCAAAGAGGCATGGCGTGCTGCACCCGCTGATCTGGACCTCCGCCATCGAACATCGTAGGTGCTTGGGGCGGGATTGATCCAGGGTGACTGCGCTGAGTTGCGGGTAGTCGGCGGCTCGATCAGCTGTGCTGGAGTGGCCCCGTGATGACTGCCCTCTGAGTTCGTAGTCGTCGAGGTGAGTTTCAGAGTTTGAAGGGGATGGATCCCAAGATGGCCACCCCCATGAGTCGCAAATGGCCGGCCGCATGGAAGAGGATTGCCAAGATGGCTGCCGCCATGAGTCGCACATGGCCGGACGCATGGAGGAGGATTGCCAAGATGGCCGCCCCCATGAGTTGCACATGTTGGGTGGGGGCGGAGTCGGCATACAGGCTGCAGCATTTCAGGGTCTGCAGGCCTGTGAATTCAGGGAACGAGTGCTTTGAGCCATGGGAGGGTTAGAGGCTGGGGCTTTCTTCGCCAGACACACTCTGGCATAGTGTCCTTTTCGCCCGCAGCTGCTGCAGGTCGCGTTACGGGCCGGGCAGTGCTGCCGCGGGTGCTGGCTTTGGCCACAGAAATGGCAGGCTGAAGCAGCTGAGTAGCTGGCTGGGGCAGCAGAGTAATTGGCTGGGGCAGCAGAGTAACTGGCTGGGGCAGCAGAGTAACTGGCTGGGGCAGCGCGGTAGCTGGGGTCCGTGCGGCACAGGCTTGGGGGGACTGTTGGTCGGGGGTCCACGATGAGGTTGCGGGGTCCGCGGGAAACGAGGTGAGGCTGCGGAAGGAAACTTCCATAGTGGTAGCAGCCTCCACAGTAGTGTCTAAGTCCTGGGCCCCCTTTTCTAGCAGTCTTTGGCGCACATAGTTAGACCTAAGGCCCGCCACGAAAACGTCCCGCACAGCAAGCTCCCTATGTTCAGCCGCGGTAACGGCTTGATAATTACAGTCATTGGAAAGATTGTTCAATTCCCTTACAAACTCAACTAGCGCTTCTGTAGGCCGCTGACGGCGGGTCGTAAACACGTGGCGTGCATAAACCTCGTTAATGGGCCTAACGTACATTTTGTCCAATATTGCCAGCGCTGCGGTGTAAGAACCGGCCGGATTCAGCTGTGTGGATATTCTGTGGCTTACCCTCGCGTGCAGTAGGCTGAGTTTTTGTTCCTCCGCTGTTCCGGCGGTGCTGGCTTCCGCCAGGTAGGCTTTAAAACATCTCAGCCAGTGGGAAAAAATTTCCTTAGCCTCTGCATCCTCTGGGTCGAGTTCTAGGCGTCCGGGCTTGAGGGCTGCTTCCATGATTTCTTTGACTGTTTCCTGAATATATTAAATTGTAGGAACCAACAATTCTACGGACACGTGCTTGTAGGATTAGAATAGCGGTTTTAATATACTCACAACAGAGCCAGCCTATTAGCCATTGAACTTTCGGTGTACTGGCCGGCTGACCATGTAGCACTGATCTTTTATACAGCAGCTTCCGGGGGAGGAGTCCTGGGCAGAGCCAAGGGAGAAGCCCCGTACAACTCGAGCATTCCCAGAGCTACTCTCCCTGGAGGACAGGCAGTGCAACTGCACTTACAATACAAACACATGTATATACAGATTATAATCTGGTGTGAATCACATTCACCACAATAGCAGATGATATATCGAAGGGCAACCTCGTATATTCGAACAAGCCTTTGTGGGTGTTTATGGTGATGAAAGTTGTTGACTCATCGTCCAGCTCAAGCTGTTGGAACACATGGCTTAAATCCAAATTGATGTACTTGAGGCCCATTGCCAACTTGGTGTAAAAAGTCTTCTGTCCTGGGAATTGGATATTTATCAACATTAGCAGCCCTGTTTTTGGTCATTTTGTAATCACCACAGATTCAGACTGTGCGGTCCAGGTTCAACAATGGGACGATCAGCAGTGGTCTGATGTGAAAAAATGTTGCCATTGCTTGTGGCTCTATGTAGCTCTTTACTTTCACTCCTTTTCTGCACCGCGACTCTCGCTGGAAAACCTGGTGGTTATTATATGGAAGTTCCTGGAAAACCCCATCCACGTTACTGAATATTTCTAGCCAAATTAACTTGATTTTCTTCAGCCAATCCCACCCCATGAAGCTTGGCCTTTGTCTTGTCACTACGATTAATGGCAGCTGGGATGACTGGTTTTGGTACAACACTGGTATTGATGCCATCCCCAACATCTTCAGCGCCTCTCCAGTATAGGTGGCTAAGGTGGCAGATGTACTGCTGAGATTTACAGTTGCAGTCCTCCCTTCAATACCTAAATTTTTGCTCACGCACTACTGTGGCAGCCACCCCTCTATCCAATTCTACCATAAGCGGATGGCCGTTGACAACAAGGATAATCTCAAACTGGGGTGTTTTATTAAATCTCACCATGTGACCTTATAGACTTCAGGCTTTTCTTCAGAGTCTTCTTCAAGCTTGTTCAATGGAGTCATCAACATTTTTGTCTGGTAAATTGGGTAAGTATTAGAGTATTAGAACAGTACAGCACAGAACAGGCCCTTCGGCCCTCGATGTTGCGCCGAGCAATGATCACCCTACACAAACCCACGTATCCACCCTATACCCGTAACCCAACAACTCCCCCCCTTAACCTTACTATTAGGACACTACGGGCAATTTAGCATGGCCAATCCACCTAACCCGCACATCTTTGGACTGTGGGAGGAAACCGGAGCACCCGGAGGAAACCCACGCACACACGGGGAGGACGTGCAGACTCCACACAGACAGTGACCCAGCCGGGAATCGAACCTGGGACCCTGGAGCTGTGAAGCAATTATGCTAACCACCATGCTACCGTGCTACCCCAAGTCTGTCTGACTCTGCAACTGGCATCTGAAACAGATGAATTCCTTATCCTTGCACCTGTCTTGGGAATACTCTCCCCCACAACGATAACAAGCCTCACACTCTTGTGACTGCCAGTCATTTCTCCTCTTCTCCAGCTCCACTGCTCCCTCACTCCTGGAACTTTGAACGGCTGTCGCTCCCCACCGTAACTGGTTCACCTCGCTTTGCACGCCGTGTAAGTCAAAAGCGCTTTGTTCAGCGCCTTCAGGCATTCCAGCCAATTACATCACTTTGTCCAAGGATATCTTGGTTTCTGCCAGCACCTTCTTCTGAATATTTAAGTTGTTGATCCCACAGTCCAACCAGTCACGCAATATGTCTCTTAAGAGAAGTAGCAGATTAATAATGTTCTGACATCTGTTAAAGTCTAGTTACAAAAGCGGATACCATTTCTCCAGGACCTCTAATAGCTGTATGAAATATTTATGTGCTACATAATAATGGAAGGTCGGGGATTGTAATGGCCCCTCACTAGTTGCACCAACTGATCAAAGGACTTAGATCTGGTGCCTCCGGAGATGTTAGGCTTTGCACGAGGTTATATGTTTGTGGGCTGCAAACAGTAATATAACTTTCTGTTTATTGTAAGGGTCCTTCCTGTTGATTCCCTTATTTCTCCGTTCTTTATTTTTGCCATTATCATCTTTAATCCATGGATGCTTAATGGATAAGTATCGTTTTAAGTAAAGCAGCAGAGACTATGAGGAATTTGAAAGTTATAGCAGAGAACATTCTGCTAGCTTTGGACAGAAAAACTGAGACTTTTCAGCACCAGAGAGATGGGGTGGGACTCACGTCGACTGGCTGGCTGGTGGCCAATGACCTGGCCAAAAGGCCGTATTCTGCCCGGTAACAGGTAATGATTGGCTCCTGCCTGAGAGGAATGATTTCCAGAGACCTAAGGAAAGCAGGGCATTCAGAGAATAGGACCTGCTCTCTCTGCCTCATGTTTTATCCAGAAATACTGTGAGCTGCTGTATTTCTGAAACTGCAGAGACATGAATACATCTGCAGTGAAAGCCATTACAGACTGGAAAGCAGAAATCTCGACCTGAAAGCCTGGTTTAAAGGACAGTGTGCTAGAAACAACCATCTGAAACAAAGACTTTCATGCCTTTCATTATTATTTTTACATCTGCTTCGTCTCTCTGTGTTTGTCTGTCGTGTGTGTGTGTTTATAGAGGGTGGGGCAAATTAAAGTGGGGAGATAGGAATTAGTTTTTTTTTTATAAATGTTTTTATTCAGTTTTCATATTTTATATTGAACAAATTACAAATTGTTAGGAGAGAAAAAGAACAAAAAAAAACAACAAACAAACACGCAAAAATTAACATACATATTTACAGGTAAGCATCTTCGTAGTAGTAACTGCGCCCCCCCCCCCCCCCCCCCCCCCCCCCTCACCATGTTTATTTAGTTTGGTTTTGGGCCTTAGCTAGCCATCGAACCCCCGTACCGAACCTGTAGCCCCCCCCCCCCCCCTCCCGCTACCTTCCCCCGACTATTCTTCCTCTTGTACATTGGCCACAAATAGGTCCCGGAACAGTTGCATGAATGGCTCCCACGTTCTGTGGAAGCCGTCGTCCGACCCTCGGATGGCAAATTTGATTTTCTCCATTTGGAGAGATTCCGAGAGGTCGGACAGCCAGTCCGCAGCTCTGGGCGGTGCTGCTGACCGCCAGCCAAACAGGATTCTACGGCGGGCGATCAGGGAGGCAAAGGCAAGGGCGTCCGCCCTCCTCCCCAGGAATAGATCTGGCTGTTCTGAAACCCCGAAGACCGCCACTATCGGGCATGGCTCCACCCTCACTCCCACCACTTTGGACATAACCTCGAAGAAGGCTGTCCAGTACTCCACGAGTCTGGGGCAAGACCAGAACATGTGGGCGTGGTTGGCCGGGCCTCTTTGGCACCGTTCACATCTGTCTTCCACCTCCGGGAAGAACCTACTCATACGGGTTCTTGTTAAGTGGGCTCTATGTACCACTTTTAGTTGCGTCAGGCTGAGCCTTGCGCACGTGGAGGTGGAGTTGACCCTATGCAGTGCTTCGCTCCAGAGTCCCCACCCTATCTCCATCCCCAGGTCGTCCTCCCATTTCCTTCTTGTTGCGTCCAGTACGGTGTCGTCCCTATCTACCAGTCGGTCATACATGTCACTACAGTTCCCTTTCTCTAGGATACTTGCGTCCAGTAGGTCTTCCAGTAGTGTCTGTCGTGGCGGTTGTGGGTACGTCCTTGTCTCCTTTCGTAGGAAGTTTTTGAGCTGCAGGTACCGTAGCTCGTTCCCCCCAGCTAGCTGAAACTTCTCTGTCAGTTCGTCCAGTGTTGCGATCCTGTCGTCCGTGTATAGGTCCCTGACTGTCAGTGTCCCCCCGTCCTGCCTCCACCTTTTGAAGGTGGCGTCAGTCAGTGCTGGTGTGAACCTATGGTTGTTGCAGATGGGAGCCCTGTTCGACATTTTGGTCAGGCCAAGTTGCTGCCGCAGTTGGTTCCAGGATTGGAGGGTGGCTGTCACCACTGGGCTGCTGGAGTGTTTTTTGGGTGGGGATGGGAGTGCTGCCGTGGCGAGGGCCCGGAGGGAGGTTCCCATGCAGGAGGCCTCCTCCGCACGCACCCACTCAGCCTCTGGCTCCTGGATCCATCCCCTTACTCGCTCGGCTGTTGCTGCCCAGTGGTAGAATTGTAGATTCGGGAGGGCTAGCCCTCCCCTGGTTTTTGTTTTTTGTAAGACCTTCTTTGGGATCCTAGCATTTTTACCCCCCCATACGAACGCCATGATGAGTTTGTCCAGCGCTTTGAAAAAGGCCTTGGGGATGTAGATCGGAATGGATCTAAACAGGAAGAGGAACCTGGGCAGTACGTTCATTTTGATCGTCTGAACTCTCCCCGCGAGGGAGAGCGGGAGTGTGTTCCATCTTTGCAGGTCCTTTTTAACTTCCTCCGTCAGGCTGGTGAGGTTCCATTTGTGGATCCCTTTCCAGTCATGGGCTATTTGGATCCCCAGGTAGCGGAATTTATGTCGGGCTTGATTGAACGGCAGCCCCTTTAGTGCTGCCCCCCCCCCCCCCCCCCCTTGCGGGTGTACTGGGAAGATCTCACTTTTGCTCATGTTGAGTTTGTAGCCCGAGAAGGCTCCAAACTCTTTCAGGAGCGCGATGATTCCGTCCATGCTGCTTTGTGGGTCCGAGATATAGAGGAGCAGATCATCCGCATAGAGTGAGACTCTGTGCTCTCTACCTCCCCTTCGGATCCCCCTCCAATTTTTTGCTGCCCTGAGCGCGATTGCTAGCGGTTCAATTGCTAGTGCGAACAGCAGCGGGGACAGTGGGCATCCTTGTCTGGTGCCCCTGTGCAGCTGGAAGTATTGGGAGTTGGTATTGTTGGTCTGTACACTCGCCATGGGAGCGTTGTACAGGAGCTTTACCCAAGCGGTGAACCCTGTTCCAAGCCCGAACCGCTAGATAGGAATTAGTTGATAGTTAACCAGTTCTATTTGCTGCACATTTCATTATAGTTCTTGTTAAAACTAAAAAGTAACTGTGTTTAAACTTACAAACCGAGTGACTGTAATAATTGGGTAGCCAAGGGCTAAAGACTTCAGGCATTTTTCAAAGAATTATTGGTTAATTCAATTGCGTTGCGACTCCAGGTCAACGGGGCTGGAATTGACCGCGCCCTAGCCCAGAGTGTCGTAACATTATCTTCTGCCGTTATTTCATTGGCATCAAAACCTTTCGACATATTGGCCCCAACTTTCAATCTCTGGATCAAACGGATCAATTTTCCTGAATAGTGGCACAGGTATTCAACTGCTGCCGATCTTTTCCCTTTTTAGGACTCTTGAGAGGCCACTCTTCCCCACCTTCAAATTTTTGATGACTTTACTTCAACTGGATTGATTTATCCCCATCGTCAATGTTGTAGTGCAAGGCGAAGCAAAAGAGGTACGGTTAAATCACAGCGGTGATTTATTAACATAGAAGAACTTCATATGCAGAACAGTACAACTCCAACACTAGCCTATTTCCCTTGATTCCCAAGCTTATTCTGACGATACCCCAACAGCCAGGTCCTTGCCTAGACACCCAAAAAGCTGTTGTTGGCGCTCTCCATCCCCATAGGCTCCGGGCAGGTCCCTTGACCTGCAAAGGAGCGCCCCTTAAAGGGGCCACGCTACCACAAACACATAGCAAATAACGGACAGAAAAAGGCGGGAAGCAGCTGGCAAGCAGTTTAAATACTCAGTTGTGATTGTTGAGGACAGCACTGTTTTCTGAGGGCAGCATTGTAACAAAATTAGGAGACTATTTGTATAGATATAGAATCAGCATTAATTGCTTGTTTTGGTCACTCATCAATATGATCCTTTTTCCAGCAAATTAGGACCACTGAGAGATACATCAGGAAACTGGAGTTTCACATCAGCAGGGTAAGAATTTGCAGTCACATAAAATAAAAATCATTGTTTGTTTTTTTTCTAATTAAAAGGGTGCAATTCAAGTGGCTTCAGATGGATAATAAAAGCAGTTGTCTTGGATAACCCATCTGGCATTCTCCTAACTGCTGCTTCACATGAGTTTTTCAGTGAAATATAATGTATTGAGGGCAAAAGGTTTAACTTCATAAATTATAAAGTCACTCGAGTTCATTGAATTAAGTGCAGATTTTTGAAATGTGGGAAAGGAATGAAACTTTTGTTCTACAAGCACTTGGAAAGCAGTCACAAACTGCAGTTGTTAAGTACAATATGCATTTTTTTTACATCAAACCATGAAACCTTTGTCCTATTGGCCACATAATAAATCTAAAATCTGTGACTTTTTTACTACCCTGTTTAAAAACATTGCACTGTGACACATTGAAATGTTTTGCTGGGCTGATATTCCGTAATATCCAGGAACAGCCTGTTCTGTCATACAATTACCATGGAAACCATGGCAGCATGTTATAGCATGACCTTTCCAATGAAGTTTACATATTATTAAAGTTAAACATACCATGGTTTAAAGGCTAAGTTCTACATTATTGACTTTTGCCTCTGGAGGTCGAGTCGCTACTTCAGTCCTAACTTTTTTCAGAGGTTTATATGATCATTTCAGAACAGAACTTTCTGACTAGGCTGTTCATAGTACTTAGCTTGTGCAGAAACCTTTCCCACAAGGTAAAGATACTCCTTTTACAACTATAGCATGACTCCCTTCTGAAGTGGCCTTGCAAACCATCTGGTGTAAAACTAATCATTACAAGGGGGTGAAAAACGATCTTCTCGAGGGAACCCGAGATGGCCAATAAATCCAGCATCACCCATGTTCAGAGTGCAACTAAAAAAAGCTATTTAATATGTCAACAAATAATTACTTTTAGCAGTTTTCAATGGATAGAGATTTCCAGGAACAATTACATAAGAACAGAAGGAAAAAGAGCAAGATGATACAGCCAGTCAAGATTGGTCTGTCATTCATTGTTGATCTCGGGCTTCAAGTCCACGTCCCACCCACTCTTCAGATCCCTTGATCCCCTGAGATCAAATGCTTGTCGATCTCAGCCTTAACTACATTCAATAATGCCACATCCACAACCCTGTGGGGTAGAGAATACCAATGAATCACAACCCTTTGAGTGAAGAAGTATCACACCTCTTCTCTCTCCTAAATGATCAACCCTCTATCCTGAAACTGTCCTCTCTTTGTTGGTAGATTGCCCAGGAAGGAAAATCAACATCTGAGCATCTACCCTGTTGACCCCCTTCATAGTCTTGAATATTTCAATGAGATCACTTCTTATCATTCTAAACTCCAGAGAATATAAACCCAATTTTCTTAGCCTCTCATCGTAGGACCATCCTCTTAACTCAGGGACCAATGTAGTGAACCCTTGTGTACTTCCTCCAATGCAATATGTATAGCAATATGTATAAAACACTATTTTAATGCTTTTGTTAAAAGTATATACTTGAAAAATGAAAATTGCTTATTGTCACGAGTAGGCTTCAATGAAGTTACTGTGAAAAGCCCCTAGTCGCCACATTCCGGCGCCTGTCCGGGGAGGCCGGTACGGGATTCAAACCGTGCTGCTGGCCTACTTGGTCTGCTTTAAAAGCCAGCAATTTAGCCGAGTGAGCTAAACCAGCCCCTAAATGCAAATCGCTTTATTGTCACGAGTAGGCTTCAACGAAGTTACTGTGAAAAGCCCCTAGTCGCCACATTCCGGCGCCTGTCCGGGGATGCTGGTACAGGAATTGAACCGTGCTGCTGGCCTGCTTGGTCTGTTTTAAAAGCCAGCGATTTAGCCTAGTGAGCTAAACCAGCCCTTGCTCTTTTTCCTTCTGTTCTTATGATACTTGCAAATACTTATTGGCTAAATGGTTACCTGTGGGTATAATATGATTTCTGTATTCTGCTGCTGCCTAAATATTTTTTCTGTCTTTATCCACTGCTCTTCCTAAATAAAGTCTTATTCATTAGAACAAAGAAAACACACGTTATTGTACGTTAGAAAAACATTACTCTTTGATAACCTCAATCGAAGAACTGATAGAGTGAGATATACATTGAGATTATACATCACGGTTGAATAGTTACTAGTTGTAGGTTCAGATTATTTCTACTTCACTGAATGGATGGTAAAAGAGAGGTGCAATGTTGAATGCAATGTTGGAAGATGTTCAATATATACAGGAGATGAGGGATCATAGAAAGGCTAAATATACCTTCCAATTTGAGAGCTAGAATGGTTAGGCAGTTGCAGAAAGTGGAAAGATAAGTCTTGGAAGTTTCCTGTCTCGATGTGCAGTGTGAATTACGTGCTCTGCTTTACAAATATTCCACAGGAATATTATGGGGATCGTTAGATCATTGATTCAAAATCTTATTGCGCAGAAGGAGGCTATTTGACCCATTATTCCTGTATCATTTCTTTGAAAGATCAATCCAATTAGCCGTGCTCCTTCACACTTTCACCACAGCCGTGCAAAGCTTTTTTCCCCAAAATCTAAATAACTTCTGAAGGTTATTGTGAAATTTGCTTCCACCACACTTTCAGTCTATTCCAGATCATAACAACTCATTGTGTAGAAAAATTCTCCTCAACTACCCACTGGTTCTTCTGCCAATTGTCTTAAATCTGTGTCCACTGGTTACCGATCCTTCTGCCATAAATGAAAACAGGTCCTTCTTACTTCCTCTAAAAAAACACTCAATTTTGAGCACACCTATTAAATCCATTTAACCTTCTCTGCTGCACAAAAAACAATCCCAGCTTCTTTAGTTCCTCTACTAGAGAGAGCACAATGTTAATATTTTTATACAGTGATTTTTCTCATTGATCTGGAACACAGGGTGGGATTCTATCAGCCCGGCGCCGGGCCGGACAATACCCATGACCGGCACGAATCGCACAACGCCACCCTGACACCAGCACGCGATTTCCGCAGAGCGGAGAATCGGCACCACTGGCGCCAGTGTGGTTGGTGCAGCGCTGGTCCGGGGCCGCTCTATGGGCTTCCCAGCCAATTCTTGGCCCGGGATGGGCCGAGCGGACGTCGTGAAAACGCCGAGTCCCGCCGGCACCGTCCACACCTGCTCTCAGCCGGCGGGATCTCGGCGTGGAAGAGTCGGGGGGGCGGATTGTGGGGGAGGGGGGTCCAACCCGGGGGAGGGGAGGGGGGCCTCTGATGTGGCCTGGTCAGCGATCGTGGCCCACTGATTGGCGGGCTGGCCTCTCTGGCTTGGGGCCTCCTTTCCTATGCGCCGGCCCCTGTAGACCTGCGCCATGTTGCGTTGGGACTGGCGTATTGAAGGAAGCCACTGCGCATGCGAGCGGTGGCGCCAGCGCCACTGCGCATGCGCGGATCCCGCGGTGCCCAATTCACGCTGGGATCAGCAGCTGGAGCAGTGTGAACCGCGCCAGTGCCGTGCTGACCCCTGTAGGGGCCAGAATTAG
This sequence comes from Scyliorhinus canicula, assembly GCF_902713615.1. Classification (NCBI taxonomy): domain Eukaryota; kingdom Metazoa; phylum Chordata; class Chondrichthyes; order Carcharhiniformes; family Scyliorhinidae; genus Scyliorhinus; species Scyliorhinus canicula. The sequence continues at coordinate 158,699,189 of NC_052152.1, forward strand.
TCGTCGGGTTGGCCCGTTCACGACGTCGTAAAACGCGACGGCGTTTACGACGACATGGACACTGCCGTAGGATTAGAGAATCCCGCCCACACTGTCGTAAGGATGGTGAAAGCAGAATCAGTAGTAACTTTCAAAAGAGCATTAGATATATACTTGTAAAGGAAGCATTTACAGTGATACACACATCCTGTGAATAAATAAATTGATGGGCTGAATGGCCTGCTTCCACGCTGTATGATTCTATCATTTTATGCTTTACATTTTGTAAATGGAGAAATGATTTGTAATGATTTGTAAAAACATCAATTGCTTTGGAAATAAGTCTTTACAGAGTTTCACTAACACAATTGGTATTTGAATCCTTCAATCTAATTGTTGTAATCAATTATCATCCAGATAGAAGAATTATATGAGTCCTACTTCATCCAATGGCGGCTACGCAATGGTGCAAACAACATGAGGCAAGCTTACTCCGTGTCTCCTTCCACCAAAGGATCACGGGAAACACTGACAGAGATTAACAGAAACTACAGGGAATGTACAGAGGTATTCCATCTTTGTACTTTATACAATTACTTTGGACTTTATTTGACAGATCTGAACGTGGTAAAATAGACACTAATTTATCTATTTATTTTGGAGGTTATAACAAGGTTAAATCTTGGGCATATAAATTAATCAATTTTTTTTTTCAACTTAATATATTTTGTTATTCAAAAAACATACAAATTAGGAGAAGTACCAGCCCCAGGTCACTGTCCATGTGGAGTTTGCACATTCTCCCCATGTCTGCATGGGTCTCACCCCCACAGCCCAAAGATGTGTAGGGTAGGTGGATTGACCAAGCTAATTTGCCCCTTAATTGGGAAAAAAAGAATTGGGCATTTTTAATTTTAAAAAAGGAGCAGGAGTAGGCCCTTGAACCTGCTCCGTCATTCAATAGGATCATGGCTGACCTGATTGTAACTTCACTGCCGCATTCCTGCCTACCCCCAATAACCTTTCACCTCCTTTCTTAACAAGAAACCCCGTTTCTTGTTAACACAGCGTTTCACTTGCATCTCTTCCAATTTGGTCTACTGCATTCGCTGCTCCCAATGTGGTCTCCTCTATATCGGAGAGTGGGTGATTGCTTTGCTGAGCATCGTCGGACTGTGCGCATTCAGGACCCTGACCTTCCTGTTGCTTGCCATTTTAACAAAAGACCCTGCTCCCATGCCAACATGTCTCTCCTTGGCCTGCTACAATGTTCCAGTGAAGCTCAATGCAAACTGGAGGAACAACATCTCATCTTCCCGTTAGGCACGCTACAGCCTTCCAGCCTGAACATCGAATTCAACAACTTCAGATGATCAGCTCTACCCCACCTTGACCCATTTGTTTTCATCCTATTTCATTTTAACTGTCTTTTACCATTTATTTCTTTCTTAATATATATTTAATTCCCCCCCCCCCCATCTTATCCACCTTTCCTTCACCTTTTCTCCTTTTTGCTCCCCTTCCCCTCCCCCCACATCTACAGTTCATCCTCTGATGTTAGTTTCCCTGCTGTTTGGCCTTTCACATCTTTTGTTCTCTCTGGGGACTGCCATTAGCACTCTTTCCCCCTGGTTTCTGTGGCCATTAGCAGCCGGTTTCCCTGGGTTTCTGTGGCTATGACTCATCTTTCATTCACATTCCACAGTATAAATATTTCCCACTTTCTCTGTCTGTTAGCTTTGACAAACAGTCATCGAACTTGAAACGTTAGCTCTTTTCTCTCCCTACACATGCTGCCAGACCTGCTGAGATTTTCCAGCATTTTCTCTTTCATTTTAGATTCCAGCACCTGCAGTAATTTTCTTTTATTAAAAAACTGTCTACCTCAGCCTGAAAAATATTCAAAGACTCTGCTTCCACCGCCTGTTGAGGAAGAGAGTTCCAAAGACTCTCAACTCTCTGAGAGAAAAATGTTCTCCTCATCTCTATCCTAAATGGGCAGCCGCTTATTTTTAAACAGTGGCTCAAAACATTAGATTCTCCCACAAGAGGAAACATCCTCTCCACAGCCATCCTGCCAACACCCCACAGGATTTTATATGTTTGAATTAAGTCGAGGACGGCCTGTGATGCAGTGGTTAGCACTGGGACTACGGCGATGAGGACCCAGGTTCGAATCCCGGCTTTTGGTCACTGTCTGTGTGGAGTTTGCACATTCTCCCGTATCTGTGTGGGTTTCACCCCCACAACCCAAAGATGTGCTGGTTAGGTGGATTGGCCACGCTAAATTGCCCCTTAATTGGAAAAAAAAATAATTGGGTACTCTAAATTGAAAAAAATGTTTCAATCAACTTGCCTCTTACTCTTGGATAGCCTAGCCTATCGAACCGTTCCTCATAAGACAACCCACTGAATCCAGGTATTAGTTTGGTAAACCTACTCTGAACTGACTTCCAATGCAGTTACATTTCTTAAATATGGAGACCAGTACTGTAGTCCAGATGTGGTCTCACCAATAGTCTGTGTAACTGAAATATAACCGTCCTACTTTTGTATGGAACTCCCCTCACAATGAATGATAGCATTGCAGTAGCTTTCCTAATTACTTGTTGTATGCGCATCCAAGCCTTTTGTGATTCATGCATGAAGACATCTAGATCTCTCTGCAACTCAGAACTCCACAATCTCTCTCCCTTTAGATAATATGCTTCCTTTTTTATTCTTCCTGCCAAAATCGACAATTTCACATTTTCCCACTTTATACCCCATTTGTCAGATCTTTGCCCATTCACTTAACCTATCTATAGTTCTTTGTAGCCTCCTTATGTCCCCTTCACGGGCGGGATTCTCCCCTAGCCGGTGTGGCGGAGAATTCGGGACACGTCGGGGGCGGGATTGACGCCGGCCCCGGGGGATTCTCCGACTGGGGGGGGGTGGGGTTCGGAGAATCCCGCCCCACATCTTACTATCCTACCTATCTTTGTGTCATCAGCAAATTTAGCAACACTACCTTCAGTTTTGTTGTGTAACCATGTTTATTCCACGTTGGAAGAAGGTCACTTTAAGAGTCCGATTACATGATGTACTGATCATTGGCTGTTTGTGCGGGCAGTCTATCTTAACAACTTGGAGAGTAAATAGCTTTCTAATAAAGCTCTGTTTCTTTGTACCTTTGTGGTCTGAAAGCCTATCTTTTAAAAATACCAGACTTCTGGAGAAGTAAAAAAATATAGAAACATCACCGATCATTATACATACATCCAAAAAGGATTAAAAAGCTAAAAGCTTTGCTGCACCAAAGTTGGCGACTAAGGGGTGCCAAATATCGATAGCAGCCATTGAAGGAACCAAAATTTAAATGTAGATTTCAGAGGAAACAACATCAAAAAGAAGCTTGTCATGTGCTCTGCCCGGAAAGAGCTGGAACACTACAGGGAGCACTGTCAGGGCCGGCTCAAGGTGCCGGCAACTCGGGCAGTCGCCCAGGGCGCCATGTGCTAGGGGGCACCATCAAGGAGTGTGTGACAAATTATTTCATAATTTTTATGAAGTATTTATCTGACTGTTTTTAATTAATTTTACAACGCAGTGTCTATTTTTACGTGACCGTAAATCATTTTCTGTTGGCTATTTTTACTTGAATTCCGGTCAAGTCAAGTGCGGGACCCATGTATAAATACAGCCCTGGGCTAGGAAGCTATTTTTTACTTACCTCAGACGATTTTACAAACAGATGTGATCTCGATGTGAATATAGCTATTAGGTACACTTCTACCATTAAGTCGATGTTAGTAAGAAATAATATTTCAGAAAAACCAAATACTGGTGTAAACCGTGTAATATAGACGATATTGGGAATATTTAGTTATTAGATTAAAAGAACATAAACGTGACATGCCTAACTGCAACACAAATAATGCTAACTTTGTTCATGCTTATGATAATGATTAATGACCATCAAACTTACCGGAACTCTAGTGAAATGATTGTCAAATGTAATGATTACAAAATACGAAGAATTTTAGAGTATGTATAAGGGCGCCGAAGTTCAGCTTGCCCAGGGCGCCAGCAACCCTAGGGCCGTTTCTGAGCACTGTGAGTAGCAAGTGCCTGTGCAGCAATAGTTTAGAGCTGGGGGTGTTCCAAAACTCGGAAGGAAACAGGCTGACCTCAGGGGGAATTTGTTTCAAATGCAGCGGGACAGTGCAAAAACAATTGTGGCATATCGTGCTTATGCAAGCCCTGTCCATCGTAAACATTGCAGGAATATTTGATGCCGTGGGGGCCATAGGATTAAAACACCGAGTGGTGGAGGTCATACACTGAAAAAAATCAATTCTGTCCAAATGAATAAGATTGTGGCAGATATTGTAGTCCCAACATTCTTGAGTACAATGGGGGGTGGGGGGATGGATCATTCAACCGCCTGTGAAGTCTGGTACAGCCAGAAAAAACAAGTTCAGAAACCCATGATTGTGGAGATATTGCAGGACCACACCTCAACGAAACCTTTGGTCATTGTCGAGATGTTCAGGTTCCTTAAACATAACCAACAAGAAAGTGAATCAATCACACAGCTCATAGCTACTTTGAAGGAATTAGCTGAATACTGTGAACTTGGCGATGTCTTGAATGACACCATTAGAGACAGACTAGTATGTTGGTTCAAAAGCAAAGCCATCCAATAAAGGCTGTCACAGAAAACAACGTAATCCTAAAGAAGGCTTTAGACATCACAAGCTCTATGCAATTAGCAGCTGAAGAACAATTGGGTACGAGCACCAAAATCCATAAAATATCGCTGAGACCCAAACACAAACAGAGGTTCAAAATTGTCACCGATCTGCAAAAACTGGGCACACAGAAGCATACAGTTGGTGCAAAGATACAAAATGCAGGAATTTTAGTAAAAAGGGGCACATCGAACATGGGTGTTGGGGAAAGGAACAACAAGTTCTGAACAAGAACTATAAAAAGAAAGATCCAAGTGTATCACATAGAAAACCAAATCAAGGGAAAAGGATCCATGTGATGTAAAATGGCCATGAAAATGGACCAGAGTCACAGTCAGGTGACGAACTGTCGTTGAACATACTGGCCATTGGGTGTAACAAACCGTTACTGGATGGAAAACCGGTGAAAATGGAGGTGGACACTGGAGTAGTAGTCTCATTGGTACCAGAAACTATTTACCAAGAGAAACTATGACATATCCCCTTTAAACCCTCAAAGATAATACTAAAAACCTATACTGGGGAAGTGGTTCCATTGAGGGATTGTACTGATGTAAATGTGCAGCTAAACGGACGGACCACAGATTTGTCGCTGCTCGTCATTAAAGGTGACTATCTACCCCTCATGGGGAGAACCTGGCTGGAGAGAATCCAGCTAATTCGGACAGCAACGTGGCACAGTGGTTAGCACTGTTGCCTCACAGTGCCAGGGATCTGGGTTCACCTCCGACCTCGGGTGACTGTGTGGAGTTTGCACATCCTCTGTGTGGGTTTCCTCCCACAGTCTAAAGATGTGCAGGTTAGCTGGATTGGCCATGATAAATTGTCCAAAAAGGTTAGATGGGGTTACAGGGATAGGGCAGCGGCGTGGGCCTAGGTAAATGGCTCTTTTGGAGGGTCAGTGCAGACTTGATGGACCAAATAGCCTCCTTCTGCACTGTATGGATTCTATGATTCTAAACTGGGCCCAGGTCAATCTCATGTCAGAGTCCAAAGCAGGTCTTCTGAAGATTTTAAAGAAACACATCATTGTCTTTAATGGAGAGCTGTGAAGCATGAAACAGATCTCAGTCAAGCTAAAGATTAAGGCAGAAAGCTTAAAGGCTAGGGTGAGGCAGAATTAGAGAGGCTGGTCAAGAGGGGTCCTTGAACCCGTTAATGTATGTGATTGGGCCATGCCGATAGTATCCGGGAACAAGGAAGGTGGTTGGGTACGCATCTATGATTTTAAAGCCACTATCAACCCGGTACTGTGTGCAGAGCAGTATCCTCTGCCTTTAATTGATGATTTATTTGCTGGGTTAGCCAGAGACCAGCATTTCAGTAAAGTTGATCTTAGTCAAGCTTATCTCCAGATCAATGTGGATCCAAATTCTCAACAACTTTTGACAATCGTGAAACATAGAGGGCCAATAAGGAATAAAAACTTCCATTTGGCATCACTTCCACACCTGCATTGTTCCAGTGTGCCATGGATCAAATTCTAAGCAGACTAGGAGTCCAGCGCTACTTAGATCATTTTATTTACTGAAAGAATGAAGAACAGCATCTTCAAATCACTTCAGAGACTAGAAGATTATGGACTATGAGTATGGAAGGATAAATGTGAATTCTTCAAATCTTCTATTGAATGCCTGAGGCACGCCATATATGCAAAGAGATTGCACAATTGTCTACATAGGTAAAAGCCATAACCGAGGCACCTGCAGCTTAAAACGTAAATCAACTTCAATCAATTTTGGGCTTATTATACTGTTGTGTAGAATTCGTACATCATCTAGAACAGGGGTGGGCAAACTTTTCCGTGCAAGGGCCACATTCAGAAATTCATAATTTCAAAGGGCCGCGTAATATATTAAGTAAAATAATTACTTCACCCGGTTATGATTCTGGGCGCCTCATATAGAACATAGAACAGTACAGCACAGAACAGGCCCTTCGGCCCTCGACGTTGTGCCGAGCAATGATCACCCTACTCAAGTCAACGTATCCACCCTATACCAGTAAGTAACCCAACAGCCCCCCCCCCCCATTAACCTTAAAAAAGTAATTAAAAATTTAAAAAAAAAAACTTTTAAAAAATTTTTAAAATTTTTTTTAAAAATTACTTGGTGGGCCGCATAAAGACCTTTGGCGGGCCGCATGCGGCCCGTGGGCCGTAGTTTGCCCACCCCTGATCTAGAAACTATTCTCAAGCCTTTATACAATTTATTGTTTCAAAACAGGAAATGGAAATGGGTGGATAAGTGTGAGAAGGCCTTTGTATAAACTGAAGATGCATTACGAAAATCAGAGGTCCTGACACACTTTGATCTGAAGTTACCCCTGCAAATGGTTTGCGACGAATCACCTTCTCCAGTGGGAGCAGTGGTTTCTCACATAATGCCCAATGTTGAAGAGAATCATTAGCATCAAGATCCTTGAACAAGGCAGAAATGAACTGTGCACAGATAGAGAAGGAAGCTCTAGGCATAATTTTCAAACGTTATTATAAATACCTATATGGAAGGAAATTTACTTTACTAACAGATCATCAATCACTGCCCATGAGACTTGGGGCCGCACACAGGTATTCCATCTACAACAGCAGAGGTGGGCATTGCTGTTGTAAGTGCATACATTCATGATAAAATATCATAACTTTTTCCTATCAATATTTTCTATTTTGATGGGCCATTCAGCCCATCAAGTCTGCACCGACCCTCTGAAAGAGCATTCCACCCAAGCCCACTCCCCCGCCCAATCCCACCAACCCCTTAACCTAGCCTACCCATCTTTTGAATACTTAAGGTGAAATCTGATTGGCCAATCCACCTAACCTGCATACCTTTGGACTGTGGGAGGAAACTGGAGCACCTGGAGTAAACCCACGCAGTCACAGGGAGAATTTGTAAACCCCACACAGACACCTAAGGCTGGAATTGAACCCAGGCCCCTGGCGCTGTGAGGCTATAGTGCTAACCACTATGCCATTGTGCCGCTCCAAATCTGCTGTACAGTAACTCACGTGACCAGGAGACCTTTATTTAAAAACACAATAGTCCACTATCTTTTAACTAATCACTAATAGAGACTATTTTTTTAAGTCAATGTGGGCACCTAGGTTAAGTATGCATTTCTGCATAACCAATAGCAATTATTTTGGTGAAACATAATTAAACATGTTTTGTTGAGAAATTCTATACTTTAATAGGTAAAATTAATGTATTAACTAAAAAAGTATAGACTTCATAAATGATCTTGCTACTGAAGTATTATTCTCAGAGAGCACAACACTGAATGGATTTAAAAAATATTGTTTGAACATTTCTCATTTCAGAGCTCCGTCTGTGAATCACAGAAAACTTGTGGAAAGTCACCGGCTGATCTACAAAAATTCTTATTCATTCTTACTTTGTTGTAAAATTTGATGTTGCAAATGCAGAACTGAAAGATTTTAACAGCAAAATGCTAAGAACGATACTTGCATCAATATCAGCAAATAATTCCATTGTTTTTCTTCCTGCAGGATATGTGTGTGATTGAGAGAACATTAGAAATTCTCCTTGGGGAGTTTTACATCAGAATGAAAGGTAACTTTAATTTGACTCAAACAAAATAATGTTGAATAATAATGAAATCGGACTTTTTTAAGAAAGCATAATAGAATATGAACCATGAACCAATTTATAAATATAATTTTTATGGCAAGTTGCGGCGGGGGTGGGGGGGGGGGGAGCTGTAAGTATTGTGTTGGTCATTTTTGTATGTTACAAGAAAATGGAGAAAGGCAGTTGAAAAATCTCTCTTTTGTCATATATATGTGATTGAAATGTTTTAGAATATAACTTTGTTTTAGGAATTAAGGTTTAACTGTAGAAAATGGGAGTATCTGGGTGAGAAACATAAAAGTAACCCTGAAATAAATGCAATTCAAATAAACTTGGGAGTTTATTAAACTTAAACGGTTGGACTATGTTGACTTTAGAGGTTAATAGCTTTAAAGGTATGATCATAAACAGCAGTTGGGCTTACTTAGCTAAAGAACTGGACACAACTTTTAGAGATTTTCCAGTATTCATGTGGTTTCCAAGAATTAAGGAAAGCTTTGAAATTAAAAAATAGTTAATTTATATCTCTATCTGGGTACAGGCCATAGGTGCCACATTGCCATGGAGATGGGTGGAGCTTAATGAGATTTGCTTTTGAGTTTTTCTCTGCAAATTAAATTAGGGCATAGCTAGCAGGCAAGACTGCTTGATTTATTTCTGAAAAGCAGCTAAGAGACCTTGTCAGGTTTGGGTCTTAACTTCCAAGGAGCTGCCAGGCACATAAGAGATAATGCCAGACTTATAACTGAAGTTGAGTGAACACTAGATCTATTGTTCAGTTTCCACTTGGGTCACTGTCTGTGTGGAGTCTGCACGTTCTTCTTACGTCTGCGTGGGTTTCCTCCGGGTACTCCGGTTTCCTCCCACAGTCCTAAAAGACATGCTGTTAGGTAATTTGGACATTCTGAATTCTCCCTCTGTGTATCCGAACAAGCGCCGGAATGTGGCGACTAGGGGCTTTTCACAGTAACTTCATTGCAATGTATGCCTACTTGTGACAATAAAGATTATTATTATTATGATGCAGCCTGTGATTGGGAGCTGATATTCAATAGAAGACACAGTTGGGAAGGGGAGAAACAACTGAAAGATTTGTTTAGCTGAAAACTAAAGGGAGAAATTTATAGTAATCCTCTCAATAAAAGGCAGTGGTAGTTCTGGAAGTAATCAGCTTGATTGTGGTTTAAAACCATAGCTATCGGCTATTGGAAACCAAAGGTATTTTTTTTAAAGTTTTTATAAATTATGAGTACCCAATCCTTTTTTCCAAATTAAGGAGCAATTTAGCATGGCCAATTCACCTGCCCTACACATCTTTTTGGGTTGTGACGGTGAGACGCTCGCAGACACGGGGGGAATGTGCAAACTCCACACGGACAATGATCCGGGGCTGGGACCGAGAGTGTTTTCTGATGTTTTAAGTGGCTTTGTAGGAGTCGTAGGTTTTGTTGTAAACCGTGAAATCATCGGGGTAGTACTGTCGGTTAATCGCTGGATGTTCAGATTTCTTCTTTAAATATTATCGGTGGCTAACAGGTTCATAACACATTTTTGTTAGATTATTTTTTGGAAGAAGAACATTTTCTATGGCAGCAGTAATCTTGAACAAAAGAACAGGGAAAACATTGAACCATCGACTTGTCTATTTATTGATTGACTGATATCTTCATTAATCTTTAGCTACATTTCTATTGTCAGAAATTGGAAATAATGAGAATATACACAGCAGATTGAAAACTATGAATCCCCAGCTAGTACAAAACTGGGGAAGATCTCCGAAGAGGTCTAAATGCTGCCAAACTGATTATGATGAGGTACATAGGCTTCCAGATAGGTGAATGTGGGTGTTACTGGTGGAAGGATGGTCCAGGCCAGGGATAAACCTTTGTGCATTAAGGTGAAGGGGGGCTGATACTCCTGAGGGTCTGGGGAAGCTCAGCACTATTATCTAAAGTGGCCGAGCTTCATGAAGCAATCAGACACAGATAGTGTAATTTGGTACTCCTGGTTTGTGCCCTCATGATCTATCAAACTCTGACAAGGCCAGTGTCGGTGGGCACAGACATGCGTGAATCTGATCTAAGCACTGGAATCATGGCATGCACATTGACTGGATCACTATACTATTTGACTAATATTGTCTCACTATTTCTCAACATTGTACCTGCACATCCCTCTCAGCTGCAGTCCTTATTTATTATAAATAACCAATGTCCTGGATATTTTAAACCACCATGGCATCACCTTCATCCATAATGGGATTGGAGGTGGATCCAGGTCCGTATATTTCTATTCGTGGCTGCAATTGATTCACACTAAACATTAAAAACAATTGGCTGAGCAGAATCAGGAAGGAATTTCCATCTGATTCATTCCCACAGCTCTGTTTCCTTTGGTGTGATTTCATCTGCAATAATTCCAAAGGTTTGTTTTTGCTTTTGACCAAATGTTTGGACTTTGTGTGCCACTTGAATGTGCGCCTCATTTCGGATGGCCTGCATAACTGAACAAACATATTTGACAAACATATAAACTTAATTTTTGCTCTGAGAACACAATATCAGGGGCCTGATCAAACAGCCTCATTGTGCCCGACCCGATGAAGCCATGAGGCCGTTAAATCTTGCGAGAGGTCTCTCGCGAGATTTGCGATGGTCGCAACGCCTCGGGAGAACTAACGAGATCTCGAGAGAAGTTGCAATCTAGATCTCACCCTCACTGACCAGGATCCTGATTTGCATATTTAAGTGAGCAGTTAGACTCATTTAGCATGGTAGCATAGTGGTTAGCACAATTGCTTCACAGCTCCAGGGCCCCAGATTCAATTCCCGACTTGGGTCACTGTCTGTGCGGAGTCTGCACATTCTCCCCGTGTGTGCGTGGGTTTCCTCCGGGTGCTCCGGTTTTCTCCCACAGTCCAGAGATGTGCAGGTTAGGTGGATTGGTCATGTTAAATTGCCCTTAGGGTCCAAAATTGCCCTTAGTGTTGAGTGGGGTTGCTGGGTTATGGGGATAGGGTGGAGATCTGGGCCTGGGTTGGGTGCTCTTTCCAAGGGCTTGTGCAGACTCAATGGGCCGAATGGCCTCCTTCTGTACTGTAAATTCTATGATTCTATGATAATTATGTCTGCGCAGGATCCTTGTTTCTGGGACATTGCCATGCACAACTTTGATGCCACGTTTCCATGCCTTGCAACACACTTATTGGCTTTGAAGCACTTTTGGATGTTCAGATGTCGTGAAAGGTGCAAGCGAAATGTAACTCTGTCTTTCTTATGTTAACTATGGTAATAAATGGTGATACATGCATTGGTGTACCCAGCAAATATGTGATCGGAACTGTTTTTTACTCTGAATACTAACTAGCTTTCCCCTGTGTATTTTTAGGTTTGTTTGGTTTTGCTCGTTTATGCCCAGGAGATCATTATGAGGTAAGATTTTACTCCATCACGCATCCATTATATTTTTTCATGGTTTACTCTTTCCAAGAGTAGCACTAATAATTAATTTTTACTGAGGTAACAACAAATAAATGTAAAATGCCAGTAAGAAATATCCCTTTGTAGAGGCCTTTTGTATAGTTCAAATTTTGGATGTGACTTTGATAAATTAAAGTTTTTTTAAAAAACTGCAGGTCATGTCCTTTTGGCTTTGAAGCACTTTTGGATGTTCAGGGCTCAGGTCTAACTATGTGGGCCAGCTATTACTTGAGAAAGGGGCCAGAACTTGGAGGACACGGTAGGGTTAGCAACGACTATGGAGGTCACGTTCCGCAGTCTGAACTCATTCCCCGCGGACCAAGCGACCCCATCGTGGGCCCCCGACCAGCGACTGCCCCAGGCCTGCGCCGCGCGGCCGCCAACCCACTATGGAGCACCAGTGTGCCATTTTTGTGGCCAGCCCTAACGCCCACGGCAGCACTGCCTGGCCCACAACGCGACCTGCAGCAGCTGCGGTTGCAAAGGACACTATGCCCGAGTATGCCTGGCAAAATCGAAACTTTCTAACTCCCCCGCAGCCCAAAGCACTCGCCTCCCAAACTCGCAGGCCCGCAGACCCCGTAATGCTGCAGCGTGTCTGCCGACGCCGCCTCTGCCCAACACGTGCAGCTCATGGGGGCCGCCATCTTGGCAATCCTCCGCCACGCGGCCGGCCATGTGCGAGTCATGGGGGCCGCCATCTTGGGCGCCATCTTCCTCGCTTCCTGTCACGTGCAAACCACGGGGGCGGCCATCTTGGATGCCATCTTCTTCATCACCCGCCACGTGCGATCAACGGGGGCCGCCATCTTGGCCATCAACCGAACCTCACCACAACAACTACGACCTCAGCGGACAGTCATGCCGGGGCCACTCCAGCACTGCTGATCGAGCCGCCGACTACCCGCAACTCAACGCCGTCATGTTGGACCAGTCGCGTCCGAAACACCTCCAGAGCTCGTGATTGTCCGTTAAAATCAACGGGTACAAGACACCATGCCTCTTCGACTCCGGGAGCACCGAGAACTTCATACATCCTGACCTGGCAAGACTCTGTTCGCTCCCTAACTTCCCTGCACGGCAAACTATCTCCCTCGCCTCGGGCTCGCATTCGGTCCACATACAAGGGACACCGTCACGCCCCAAACGATTCGGGGTGCCAGCTACTCTAATTTCCAGCTGTATGTACTCCCCGACCTCTGCGCACTACTCTTACTCGGGCTCGATTTCCAATGTAATCTCAAGAGCCTCACACTCAGCTTCGGCGGACACCTACCTCCACTCACTATCTGCAGTCTAGCGACTCTAAAAATTGACCCCCCTCCACTCTTCGCTAATCTCATTGCTAATTACAAACCCGTAGCCACTCGCAGCAGGCGGTATAGCCTGCAGGACAGGGTATTTATTAGAGCCGAAGTCCAGCGGCTCCTACGTGAGGGAGTCATAGAGACCAGTAACAGCCCCTCGAGAGCTCAGGTGGTGGTCGTCAAGACCTGGGAAATATTCCGGATGGTGGTTGATTATAGCCAAACCATTAACCGGTTCACGTACCTCTATGCGTACCCCCTCCCCAGAATTGCAGACATGGTCAATCAGATCGCCCAGTACCGCATATTCTCCACGGTGGATCTGATGTCTGCTTACCACCAGCTCCCAATCCGCCCAGAGGACCGCCACTACACAGCATTCGAGGCAGATGGCCGCCTCTTCCACTTCCTCCGGGTCCCCTTTGGCGTCACGAATGGGGTCTCGGTGTTCCAACGAACAATGGCCCGAATGGTGGACCAGTACGGGCTGCGTGCCACGTTTCCGTACTTGGACAATGTCACCATATGCGGCCATGATCAGCAGGACCACGACGCCAACCTCCACTGATTCCTCCAAACCGCCCAGAAACTCAATCTCACCTACAATACGGAGACATGCGTTTTCCGTACTACCAGGCTAGCCATCCTCGGCTATGTCGTGGAAAACGGAGTCCTGGGCCCCGACCCGGACCGGAAGTTGCTCTTACAACTCCCTCTCCCTCATTGTCCCAGTGCCCTCAAGAGGTGCCTGGGATTCTTCTTGTATTACGCCCAGTGGGTCCCCCAGCATGCGGACAAAGCCCGCCCACTATTTAAGACCACACTCTTCCCACTGTCAGCTGAGGCCCGCCAGGCCTTCAACTGCATCAAGGAGGACATCGCCAAAGCCGCCATGCAGGCGGTGGATGAATCCGTCCCCTTTCAGGTGGAGAGCGACGCCTCCGAGGTCGCTCTCGCCGCCACACTAAATCAGGCAGGGAGACCAGTTGCCTTCTTCTCCCGAACCCTGTCCACTTCGGAACTTCAACACTCCTCAGTCGAAAAGGAAGCTCAAGCCATTGTGGAAGCCGTACGGCACTGGAGGCACTACCTCGCAGGTAGGAGGTTCACCCTCATCACCGATCAAAGATCGGTTGCCTTCATGTTCGACAACTCGCAAAGGGGCAAAATTAAAAATGATAAAATCTTGCGGTACCACTTTCCTGTACCACTCCAACTGACCCTAAGCCCTCTAGACCTACACAACCTCCCCACCTCTTCATTTCTCTCCTCCCTGCTTTCCCCTCTGCCTCTGCAGCACAGACTCTTGCCAACCAGCAGTACCTCCTGCAGCCTTCCACCTTCAGCTTGATATTTTGAATCCTCAGAGAAGTTGCTGGTTGAACATCTGAACCCTCATGAACACGTCTGGACCAATTTGGCATTTAAAAGTCAGCACTTGCCTTAAGAAGGTTTGAGGCAGCTCGCAGTGATGGGCCTTTAGTGACTGAAACTGGAGCACCCGGAGGAAACCCACGCAGACACACAGGCAGTGACCCAAGCCGGTTATCCAACCTGGGACCCTGGAGCTGTGAAGCAACAGTGCTACCCACTGCGCTACCGTGTTGCCCATATGCCCGGCATTCCACCACTCATCCTTGAATGTTGTGAACCATTTTCCCCTGCAGACAGAAAGGGAGAATGAGTGCTCAGTGGACAACTGACATTCCTTTGACACAGACTTCCCGATTGTCTGATCCACACTTCCATTCTCAGGAGACTTGATAGACTGAAGAAGCTGGGATTGTTTTTGTTAGCAGAGGAGGAGGTAAAAGGAGAATTGATATATGTTTAAAAATTATAGAGTAAAAAATAGAGTAAATAAAGAGAACCATTCCAATGGCTGAAATATCAATAACCAGAGGGCCCAATGTAAGGTGATTAGCAAAACAATCAGAGGTGGTGAAAACAGTTCCATTAATAGCTTTCAAAAGAGAATTGGATAAATACTCAAAGGAAAAACTATTGCAGGAATATGGGGAGAGAGCAGGAGTTAGATTAATTGGATTGCTCTTTGAAAGAACCAGCGCAGACCTTATACAAGAGTTTTAACTTATTTACCCGCCAAGGAGAACAACCTTTTGTAACATCTCCTCATAACTGAAGTCTCTCATCCCTAGAAATATGCTGGAAAACTTCTCCTGTCCCTTTTTTTAGGTTTTTATACCTTGCCTGAAGTGTGGTGACCAGAAATCCGGCCCCTCAAACTTACTCTGCTATTTAGTAGGATCATGGCTGAGGTCTCAATTCCACTTTCCTTCATATCTCCTATACCCTTTGAATCCCCCTAGCATAATCTCTTTACTTTTATATTCCATCCTCTAAGTCATTGATGTAAATTGTAAAAAGTTGAGGCCCCAGCACAGACCCTGCCAATCAGACAAAGACCCATTCATGCATACTCTGCCAGCCAACCAATCTTCTATCCAGGCTAATATATTACCCCAGACCATGAGCTTCCTTTCTGCAATAACCTTTGATGTGGCACCTCATCAAATACCTTCTGGAAATTGAAGTACTGAATGTCTACAGGCTCTTCTTTATCCACAGCACATGTTACTCATTCAAAGAACTCTAATAAATTGGCCAAACATGCTTTCCCTTTCACAAAACCATGCTGACTCTTCCAAATCACCATGAGCTTTTCTAAGTGCCCAGCTATCACCTCTGTAACGATCGATTCTAACACTTTCCCCATGACAAACATCAAGCTAACTGGCCTATAGTTTCCTGTTTTCTGCCTCTCTCTATTCTTGAATAGGAGGTCTATATTTGCTACTTTCCAGTCTGTTGGAATCTTTCCAAAATCTAGTGAATTTTGGAAAATTAACACCAACACATCTACTACCTCATTCGCCACCTCTGTTAAGGCTCGAGGATGAAGTCCATCTGGACCCAGAGATTTACCAGCCCACAGCTCCATTAGTTTGCTCAGTACTGCTTCCCTAGTGAATGTAATTTCATTAAGTTCCTCTCTTCCTTCCACTTCCTGATTTCGAGCTATTACTGGGATGTTTTTGTATCATCTACAGTGGAGACAGAAGCAATATATAAGTTAATTTTATATGCCATTTCCTTAATATCTACCATTAACTCCCCATTCTCATTTTCAAGAAGACAAAATTAATTACTCTTTCCTTTTTAAATATGGTAGAATCTCTTGCCGCCCATTTTTACATTTCTAACTAGCTTCCTCTCATACTCTAATGTCTTTCTCTTGATTAACCTGCAAAAAGGGTACAAAGATGGCCATTGCTCCTGACTGCACATACCTACACCATTAAATACACCTGTGTAGTTTACATGGTAATGCAGATAGACTTTTAAGATTGCCATTACCTGTCAGCTCTTCAGACTGCTTGAAAGGGAATATTTTCTACTTTAAACAAGTAGACAACACACCAGTCATATCGATGCAAGTGAGAAAACACACTCAGAATGACCCTGTATGCTCAGAAGGTGATGGACATGGTTTTACAAGGAAAGACTTCAGGATTAACACCTTGCCTGAAACCCTCCTACTCCAAGAGAATGAGCTGTCAATTCAGTCAGGGTGCCTTCTAGGGGAGCTCAGAGTGATTACTCTGCCACCATTGAGGAAATGGGTGTTAGAGAAACTACATGAAGGCCACTGCGGAGTCGTATGCATGAAGGCAATAGTAAGAAGTTATTTCTGGTGGCCTGGACTTGATGCTGAAATCAAAGAAAAAGCTAGAACATGTTCTTCCTGTGCAAGGGTAAGAAACTTGCCAACCTTAGTAGCCCTACATCCATGGGAGTGACCGGAAGAGGCTTTGCAATGTGTACAGGTGGATTTTTCAGTACCTTTCGATTGACACATATGTTTCGGAACTGTTGACGCTCACACAAAATGACCAGAGGTCACTGTGATTATATCTACCTCATCTGAGAAGACCACCAAGAAGCTGGGAGAAGTGTTTAGTCGCGTTGGATTTCCAGAACAGCGGATGAGCGACAATGAGCCTCAATTTATCTCTCAGGAATTTGAGAACTTCCGCCAATAAAACAGCATTTAGCACATTGCATCTGCACCATATCACCCTGCCACTAGTGGATCAACAGAAATCTTCATCCAAACCATGAAACATGCTTTGAAAACAACCAAAGAATAAGGGTCACTTATCCAACGCCTCAACAAATTCTCACTAGTGTATCGGAACACCACACTTGCCTTGACCAAGATCTATCCTGAATTAATCATGATAAAAAGGCAGCTGGGTTCTGTATTTGATCTTCTAAAAAGTCCAAAAACCAAGGAGATTGTGCAGTAATAACAACAACAAGCACAAGTGGAACGGTATGAAAGCAAGGCAAAGCTCAGAGTTTTCCACCAGGTACATGGAGTCTTGGCTTGGAATTACTCCTCAGGGGAGATATGGGTTCCGACCACAGTCCTTGCTAAAACTGGACCTGTGCCTTATGCTGTCCAGACCTCAGTTGACATTATCTGGAGGAGACATGCAGGCCAGTTACTGGATGGAAAAACAGATCCGCTAAAATTGGAGCCTGTTGAGAATTCAGGTTCAGCTTCACCAAGTCAGCACTTTCCTGCGACCTCCTACACCACCAGACGCCGTTGAGGATGTCAACGCCTCACTCTCTGTTCAGGTGCAGAGACAACCTCCAATTCCCATGTCAACATTGGTTAAACCACTGATGTCAGTGTGAAGATGAAAACGGCAGAGGTTCCCATCAGTGTGAAGATGAAAACGCCAGACGTTCGCTGTCAATTGTTTTGAGAACAATGACCTCCAAACTGCCTGAATTTATAATCGTGACTAACCTATTGATTGTTCATGTTGAACTTGTTTTGAGAACATTTAAATTAAGGGGAGGGAAAATGTGAAGAGCAGGAATCAGAAGCGAACAAACCACAATAAAGTTACATTCGTTGATCGAGTGTTTCTGAGCGTCATTCTCCAAATACACGACACTTCCTTTAGAATTATTCTTTATAGTAGGAATATACTTATTCTCAGTATTTTGGAATATCCCCATAAATATCTGCCACTGCTTCTTTATTGATCTAGTTTCCCAGCTCACTTCAGCTATTTATGTGGGTATGCTTGCCTGAGGAAAGCAGTCCAGTGTCAGTACTGCAGCCAGCAGCTGCAAAGTTCTATGTTTTAAGTTTTGTGTCTGGCAACAGAAGTCCTGAGCTACTTTTCAAACATTAGCCAGGCGACAGTGTGCAGTTTCTATTACTTTATATATTGGGGACAGTTATGCTGTTTGTTACAAAAATAAGATAGTTTTTGTATGGACTATAGTGTTTGTGTTTTGTGGAAATAGATATGCATATTTCTTCAAAACACATATTGTGACCAAATTATCTGACTGCAATTCACACAACATTTCGGGAACAGTGACCACAATTCAGTAAGTTTTAAAGTGCTGGTGGACAAGGATAAGAGTGGTCTTAGGGTGAATGTGCTAAATTGGGGGAAGGCTAATTATAACAATATTAGGCGGGAACTGAAGAACCTAGATTGGGGGCGAATGTTTGAGGGTAAATCAACATCTGACACGTGGGAGGCTTTCAAGTGTCAATTTAAAGGAATTCAGGACCGGCATGTTCCTGTGAGGCAGAAGGATAAATACGGCAAATTTCGGGAACCTTAGATAACGAGAGATATTGTAGGCCTCGTCAAAAAGAAAAAGGAGGCATTTGTCAGGGCTAGAAGGCTAGGAACAGACGAAGCCTGTGTGGAATATAAGAAAAGTAGGAAGGAACTTAAGCAAGGAGTCACGAGGGCTCGAAGGGGTCACGAAAAGTAATTGGCAAAGAGGGTTAAGGAAAATCCCAAGGCTTTTTACACATACATAAAAAGCAAGAGGGTAGCCAGGGAAAGGGTTGGCCTACTGAAGGATAGGCAAGGAATCTATGTGTGGAGCCAGAGGAAATGGGCGAGGTACTAAATGAATACTTTGCATCAGTATTCACCAAAGAGATGGAATTGGTGGATGTTGAGTCTGGAGAAGGGTGTGTAGATAGCCTGGGTCACATTGAGATCCAAAAAGATGAGTTGTTGGGCGTCTTGAAAAATATTAAGGTAGATAAGTCCCCAGGGCCTAATGGGATCTACCCCAGAATACTGAAGGAGGCTAGAGAGGAAATTGCTGAGGCCTTGGCAGAAATCTTTGGATCCTCACTGTCTTCAGGTGATGTCCCGGAGGACTGGAGAATAGCCAATGTTGTTCCATTGTTTAAAAAGGGTAGGAAGGATAATCGAGGGAACTACAGGCCGGTGAGCCTTACATCAGTGGTAGGGAAATTACTGGAGAGAATTCTTCGAGACAGGATCTACTCCCATTTGGAAGCAAATAGACGTATTAGTGAGAGGCAGCATGGTTTTGTGAAGGGGAGATCGTGTCTCACTAACTTGATAGAGTTTTTTGAAGAGGTCTCAAAGATGATTGATGCAGGTAGGGCAGTGGATGTTGTCTATATGGACTTCAGTAAGGCCTTTGACAAGGTCCCACATGGTAGACTGGTACAAAAGGTGAAGTCAAACGGGAACAGGGGTGAGCTGGCAAGGTGGATACAGAACTGGCTAAGTCATAGAAGGCAGAGAGTAGCAATGGAAGGGTGCTTTTCTAATTGGAGGGCTGTCATTAGTGGTGTTCCGCAGGGATCAGTGCTGGGACCTTTGCTGTTTGTAGTATATATAAATGATTTGGAGGAAAATGTAACTGGTCTGATTAGTAAGTTTGCAGATGACACAAAGGTTGGTGGAATTGCGGATAGCGATGAGGACTGTCAGAGGATACAGCAGGATTTAGATCGGTTGGAGACTTGGGCGGAGAGATGGCAGGTTAGAGTTTAATCCGGACAAATGTGAGGTAATGCATTTTGGAAGGTCTAATGCAGGTAGGGAATATACAGTGAATGGTCGAACCCTCAAGAGTATTGACAGTCAGAGAGATCTAGGTGTACAGGTCCACAGGTCCCTGAAAGGGGCAACACAGGTGGAGAAGATAGTCAAGAAGGCATATGGCATGCTTGCCTTCATTGGCCGGGACATTGAGTATAAGAATTGGCAAGTCATGTTGCAGCTGTATGGAATCTTAGTTAGGCCACAGTTGGAGTATAGTGTTCAATTCTGGTCACCACACTACCAGAAGGATGTGGAGGCTTTAGAGAGGGTGCAGAAGAGATTTACCAGCTTGTTGCCTGGTATGGAAGGCATTAGCTATGAGGAGCGGTTGAATAAACTCGTTTTTTTCTCACTGGAACGACGGAGGTTGAGGGGCGACCTGATAGAGGTCTACAAAATTATGAGGGGCATAGACAGAATGGATAGTCAGAGGCTTTTCCCCAGGGTAGAATAGGGGGCATAGATTTAAGGTGCGAGGGGCAAGGTATAGAGTAGATGTACGAGGCAAGTTTTTTTACACAGAGAGTAGTGGGTGCCTGGAACTCGCTGCCGGAGGAGGTGGTGGAAGCAGGGACGATAGTGACATTTAAGGGGCATTTTGACAAATACATGAATAGGATGGGAATAGAGGGATACGGACCCAGGAAGTGTAGAAGATTGTAGTTTAGTCGGGCAGCATCGTCGGCACGGGCTTGGAGGGCCGAAGAGCTTTTTCCTGTGCTGTACTTTTCTTTGTTCTTTGTTCTTTGTAACACATTTGAATGGTTACAAATCTTTTGTGTCTTACCTGACTTTGTTCCAAGTAAATAAAGCTGTGAGATTGCTTTTCAAGATGACTCCTTCAATTGTACTATTTTGTACACAGCACTGGAGAATAACCTAATTTTCTTCATGTAAGATTACTTGGAACAGAAATTACTTCTAAATAATAAATGCATTATTATGACAATTTGAATGATTATGTCCGAATGAGTGAATGCAACTTAGAGGAAATCAGGGAATTTTAAATATATGTGTGAGGCTTTTATGTTTATATGGCATTTCTTTACATTTATTAGAGAAAGTTGCACTTTTTAATTAACCATCATGTTTGTTGGAAAGGGAAGTGTATTTTTATGTGTCAGCAAGACAAGAACAAGATATTTCTTAGTATTGGGGGCATTGCTAATGAGTGAGTGATCTGTGCTCACATCATTGTATGCCATGTTTGGCTGTTGTAGAACCTTTCATGCAAATGTGGATCATCTGTGATGGTGACAAATTAAGGACTCATTTTTGGAAATGAGCACAATTTCTAGGTCGCCGACAGAAGTCCAGATGCAAGCTGGAGTTGCCTAACTGTGATGGCTCAAGCAATTCTCTGGAGGCTTCCAGTGCTAACATAGGGGTTTATTAACGAAAGGCAAAGGCTGGTATATGTACAGGTACAGAACACACTGCAGTGGATCTTTTCTCTTCAAATCCAGCGCAGGTAACGGTGGAGGATGTGATCCAGGTGACAGCTTGCTTCATGTCCCTGCGTCCGGACCAAATATGAAACTGGACCTGTCTTGCACCGTTGCGAGCATCGATCTGCGTCCATCTCAGAGCGGTCCTGCTGGTGGTGGACCGGAGCACTGATGTCCGGGATGACCAGGCTGAGGCGTGTCTGGAGCCGACATCGCATGAGCATCTCTGCTGGCCCCATACCCGTGGTGGCATGGTTTGTCATCCGGTAGCGAAATAGAAACCAGGCCAGTCTCGTCTCCCAGGACCCTGTGGTCAGCTTTTTCATCGCCCTCATTGAAAGTTTGGACCGCCCTCTCGGCCAAACCATTCAATGCTGGGTGGTACGGGCTGGTCTGAAAATGTCGAATTTCGTTGCTGGTGAATGCGACCCCGTTATCCGACACCAGCAGTTCAGGTATGCCATGGGTGCTAAAAGTGTGTTGCAGCCTCTTTTAAAAATTCATTTATGGGACCTGGGCATCGCTGGCTAGGCCAGCCTTTATTGCCCGTCTCTAGTTGCCCTTCAGAAGGTGGTGGTGAGTTGCCTTCTTCAACCGCTGCCGTCCTTAAGGTGTAAGCACATCCACTCTGCTGTTTGGGACAGAGTTCCAGGATTTTGCCCCAACTACACTGAAGGAACGGTGATATATTTCCAAATCAGGGTGGTGAGTGACTTGGAGGGGAGCCTCCAGGTGGTGGGGTTCCCAGATATATGTGGCTCTTGTCCTTCTCGAGACACTGGTTGTGGTTTTGGAAGGTGCTGTCCAAGGAACCTTGGTTAGTTACTGCAATGCATTTGGGACTTAATTCTCCGATTCAGTGACTATGGGTGAAATTCTCTGCAGACCGTCGTAACGCCGATTTCCGGCGAGCAAAATTGGTGTAGATGACTCCGGCGTGGGGGCCTTCTTTTAGGCGGCGATTCTCCGTTCCCGGAGGGGCCAGCAGCTGACTGACGCGATACGCGTCAGTTTCACCAGCTGCGGAAGTGGTGAGACCCGGCGTTTTTTGGAGGAGGAGGAGGAGGAGGAGGAGAGACTGACCCGGCGTTTGGGGGGGGGGGGGGGGGGGGGGGGGGTGGGTTGCGGCATCGGGGGGTGGGGGGTGGGTTGCGGCATCGGGGGGGGGTGGGTTGCGGCATCGGGGGGTGGGTTGCGGCATCGGGGGGGGGCATTGGGGGGGTTGCGGTATCGAGGGGGGTTGCGGCATCGGGGGGGGGTTTGGGGGCAGCGGCGTGCAGAGAGGGGGGGCGACGGATGCCCGGGGCCAACGCACCGTCGCCCCCCCCCCCTCTGTACGCCGCTGCACCCAAACCCCCCCCCGATGCCGCAAGCCCCCCGATGCCCCCCCGATGCCGCAACCCCCCCCGATGCCGCAACCCCCCAATGCCCCCCCCGATGCCGCAACCCACCCCCCACTGCCGCAACCCACCCCCCGATGCCGCAACCCACCCCCCCGATGCCGCAACCCGCCCCCCGATGCCGCAACCCACCCCTCCCCGATGTCGCAACCCACCCCCCCGATGCCGCAACCCACCCACCCCCCCCCGATGCCGCAACCCACCCCCCCGATGCCGCAACCCACCCCCCCCCGATGCCGCAACCCACCCCCCCGATGCCGCAACCCCCCCCCCCCCCCCCGATGCCGCAACACCCCCCCCCCCCCCCCGATGCCGCAACCCCCCCCCCACACTGACCGGCGTCAACCATCATCAATGGTTGACGCCGTTTTAAAGCAACTGTGATTTTCGCCGACGTGACCCGTGGCCACGTCGGTGGGACTTCGGAGATTTGTGGAAACTAAAAAAAAAATTAAATCCCGGCGGCGCCAGCTGTTTTCAGAGGCTGCCGGCGGGATTTGCACAGCGCCAGTTTTTGGCCGGTCAGAGATTTAAAAACCCTGCGGGAGTGGGAATAACGCCGCTGCCGGCCGATTCTCCGACCCTGCGTGGGGTCGGAGAATCCCGCCCTATGTCCCCACGCTGCCATGAAAACTGGCTTTTTACGCCAGAAAAACTGGTGTCAAAAGGCCACAGATTCACAGCCTTGCTGGGGGCTAACAGGCAGCTGGTATGGAGCTCGCAGCTTTTGCTGCAGATATGGGCCCCCGCACTTCTGGGTCAGAGGCCCCCCCATGCGCATGGTGGCGGCCTCCAACGGTCGCGCCGTGCTCCATGGCGAACTCAGACCGCGGAGCTGAACTGCGGAAATAGTGCCCCCGATCTGCCGCTTACCCGACCCGGACTGACTCCGCAACCGCCTCGCAAGTTTCACAAACGGCTGGGACCATGTCTGAAATACTCCATCGGGACTTAGGCCGGTCGGGGCGAAGAATAGCAAACCAGGCCTCAAGCAATGGTGGGGGATACGTGGCGCGGCATACTTCCCGGGTCCGCTGCTTTTCCGGGTCCAGAGAATAGAGGAACGGCGCCGGTCCCGATTCCATACGTGGAAATGATTCCCTGCCCTGGCGCGGACGCGATTTTGCCGTCGGTAAGCGGAGAATCCAGCCACTTGTAGATGGTACACGTGGCTGCCACTGTTTGTTGGTGGTGGAGGATTTGCATGTTTGTGGAAGGAGGAGTAATCAAGTGAGCTGCTTTGTCGTGCCCTGGTAGCCACAGTATTAATATCGCTAGTCCAGTTCAGTTTCTTATCAATGATAACCCCCAGGATGTTGACTGCAGGGGATTCAGTGATGATAGTGCCATTGAATGTCAAGGGCCAATGGTTCGAACCTCTCTTATAGGAGATGGTCATTCCCTGGCACTTGTGTAGCACAAATGTAACTTTCCACTTGTCAGCCCAAGTCTGGATATTGTCCAGGTGTTGCTGCATTTGAACACGGACTGCTTCATTATCTGAGGAGCTGCGAATGGTGCTGCACATTGTACAGTCATCCGCAACACCCCCACTATGATGGAAGGGAGGTCATTGATGAAGCAGCTGAAAATGGTTATGCCGATGACACTATCCTTAGGAACCCCTGCAACCTGTCTACTGTTGTCTACTGTCATGGTCTGCACCTTGTGAACCATGAGCCATCTTTGAGTGGGCGTCCATCATCACGAGGAATGTTGCTCCTAGAAATGGGCCAGCGACGTTTACGTGAACGCGGGCCCACAGTTTTGCCGGCCATTCCCATGGGTGTACTGGTGCAGCTGACATGGCTTTTTGGTTCTCTTGGCATGGGCCGCAGCATTGGCCACCTTCTCAATGTCTGAGTCGATCGTGGGCCACCCGTAATCGCTGCGGGTGAGTATCTTCATCTTGGACACTCCTGGGTGTCCATTGTGGAGGTCTTGCAATAAAGGCGCGCGACTACGTTCCAGGATGACCACCATATCCTCCACAATAGGACGGCATCTTCCATGCTCAGCTCCGAGAGCATTGAGGTATAGGCCCACAAGTTCTCGGGAAAAGCTCTGTGCTGGCCCCCATACTGGACCATGTGTTGGACCCTGAATAGCTGTGGGTCCATCTGGGTCCATTCTTTTGTGAGAGCTGCTGAGACCAGCAAAGAATCCATAAAGTGGAAGGCCACTACTACTTCAGTGATGGAGGCAGGCGGCTCATTGCATCGGCATGTGGGAACCACGTGCCTGGGTAGTGTTCTAGTATGTATTTGTGTGCAGCCAGGAGTAATGACCATCCCTGGTCCCTGGCAGATGCGATCGGGGGAATCACTCGATCCTCCTTGAATAGTCCAAGTGATGGATTGTGGTGCATATAGACTGTAAATGTGTGGCCGTAGACATACTGGTAGAATTTTGAGACACCAAATACCATTGCCAGGCCCACCTTCTCAATTTGGCCATAGTTCCGCCCGGCGTCTGCCAGTGTACGCGACGCAAATACTATCAGTTTCTCTGACCCGTCGGCATCCGATGTGTGAGAATGGCTACCAGGCCACAGGGAGAAAGCGTTACATTCAGGAGAAGCGGCTTTTCTGGGTTGGCGTGTCAATAGCTTCTAGGAGGACAACTACCTCTTTACCTCTTGGAATGCCTTCAGGTGCGGGGGGTTCCATTCCCACAGGTGCCCTTTTTTTTAGTTAGTTGTGGAGTGGACTAAGCAGTGTGTCCAAGTTGGAGACGAATTTTCCACAGTAGTTTATTACGCCCGAAAGGGAACGCAGATCGGTTGGGTCTTTAGGGTTTGGAGCCTGCCGGATGGCCCGCATCTTGTCTTCCACCGGGTGAAGCCCCTTTTATCGACCCGCTATCCCAGATAGATGGCCTCAGGGGCGTTAAAAACGTATTTCTCCCTGCGGAGACAGATGCCGGCCAGTGGAAAATCCTGTGGAGGACTTCAGCCAGGTTCTCCAAGTATTCCTTTTCCGAGGCCCCGGTGATGATCATATCATCTCGGTGTATGGCCATCCGGATTGGAAAATTGCACAGGCCGATGAAATCACAAAAGGCAGCCAGGTGTATTCATACAACCCTCTGTGGGTGTTTACCGTCATGTACTTCCGAGAGTCCGGGTCTATGACCAGCTGCAGGTATGCGTGGCTCATGTCGCGCTTCGTGAATATGGTACCACCGCTGAGGTCTTCAATGTGTGGGACTGGGTAACGATCCAGACGAGAGACCCGGTTCACTGTCATTTTGTAGTCCGATTACTGAGACTGCTGGTCCGCTATCGAGCTTCATGTCAATGGGGTGTTCACTCACTCAATGCAATTCAGATGGGCGCAGCTCTTGGGGCAGTAACGCAGTGTAATTTCTGGTTCCCTTCCTCCTGGTCATGCACATAAAATGCCCGGCCTCTGGGGGGCGGTAACGCCTGGGTTCCGGCAGGGAATCGGGCCCTCCTGGGCTTTTCCGGAGTCTTGGCCCTGTTTGCAGTGCAGAGCTCACGGCCCATAGCCACCTTCTTGGCTTTCTGTTTCTAGGGAATCCTCCTGGTCGCACCTTGGTGCGCCATAGCAACTGCCTTGTGTCCTGCAGTCGTTCTCGCTTTGCGGCAGCTCACATCGTTCGGGTTTTGGAGCAGTCGGTCGGCGGTCATGCCGGTGGGCTTGTGAGGCTGTGTGGAACCAGACCTGGTGCACCATTATCAGGAGCTGTGGGTTAACCTGCACCTTGACAGGGCCACTAATGTGGCAAAAGGCTTGGAGTCCGGTCTGCCCGTGAGGCTCTTGATGAGCCCATAGGTGGATATCCCAACCGCCACCAGCAAGATAATGGATTTGCCTTTCATCTCCAATGATCCTGTTCGACGGAAAGAAATATTGCACTTGTTCTATATATTGGGCCCAGTCATTGATACCTGCGTCGAATTGGTCGAGTTTCCCAGTGTGTGGCATCTCCCCATCCGGAGTGAAGGATGAAGTGGGCCGGCGGTAAGACACACGGCAGCTGCAGCAGCTCCACTTTACCCTCGTCGCCAGTGTAGAACCCAATCGTGATGGACGACAGGAATGCACGGTCGTCAGGAACACACGGTCGGGTAAGAATTAACGATAGGTTTATTACGGTGTACACAAAACCACAAAAGATTATAACTCCTCTCCCTGAAGGACGGAGGTCAGGGTTCTATACTATATGGATTTCCCTTGTTAAGGGGAAACCCCACAAGGGCTTACCAGAGGAGTTCATACTCAGCTGTGTAAGGGGGAAATTGAATGGAGCACAGTCCTTGACCCCAAGGGGTTTTATATTAGTTCACACTCTTCCTTGCGATTGGCCCCGAACTGCTCACAAGGGCCACCAGGCCCGCCCCCTAAAAGGGCCACACTACCACGCCTCTCCCCCCTTCAGTACCTTATTACATCTTACACAAGAACTATTTACAGGTTCTATATACGTGGCAAAAGACATCAGGGAAGAAAGAGTTCATCAAAGAGTCAGTTGGTCCAGGGACCTCCGAGTCCTCTTAAACCTCCATACTCCTCCCACAAGCTTGACATCCTTTGAGGTGGTCAGGTGCCGGGCACAGTTCAGGAGGCACCATCTGCTTGGTAGCTGAACTGGCCTCACTGGCTTCCAATGTTACAGCTGGCTGGATTAATTCAGGAGTTCTCAGTTCCCTCTGTTCAGAGACATTAACAGGAGTGTTGATAATCCCAGTGGACTCGTCTGCTCTGAAATCGCCTCCCGGCACCTCAAATGGTCAATATGCTTTTTGGTGGTCCGTCCATTTATATTCACCACATATGACATGGGCCCAGACAGGGACACAATCGATCTGGCTAACCACAGTGGCCCCGAGGCGAAGTTACAAACCAAAACTGGGTCTCCCACCCGGAAAGATCTGTCGGCCCTCTGGGTCGTCTGTTGACTTTTCTGGAAGGCCTGATGCACCTTCACCCTCCTTGCCAAGTTAGGAAGCACAAAATTGAAACATGTTTTGAGGCAATGATCCATCAGTAACTTGACATGCGTACCCCCGTGGTGATGCGGGGGGTAGAGGCAAAATGGCTCCAAATGAACCCAATAGTGTACTGAGATACATGAAAATTATTGTTCTGTGTACAGTTCAGGCAGAACACTCCATACATGAAAATAAAATAGACACAGGCATCAGGTGTAGTGCTACTCAGTAGAGAAGATGTGCGAAGAGATCAGATCAGTTCATAAGGAGGTTGTTTCGGAGTCTGGTAATAGCAGGCAAGAACCTGTTTTTGAATCTGTTAGGGCTTGTTCTCAGACCTTTGTATCTCCTACCCGATGGAAGAAGTTGAAAGAGTGAATAAACAGGGTGGGAGAGGTCTTTGATTATGCTGCCCACTTTCCCAAATGATTATGCTGCTCGCTTTCCCAAGGCAGTGGGAAGT
This sequence comes from Scyliorhinus canicula, assembly GCF_902713615.1. Lineage (NCBI taxonomy): Eukaryota > Metazoa > Chordata > Chondrichthyes > Carcharhiniformes > Scyliorhinidae > Scyliorhinus > Scyliorhinus canicula. The sequence goes on from NC_052152.1 coordinate 158,727,483, forward strand.
GTAGACAGAGTTGATGGATGGGAGGTGGCTGTGTTCACTACTCCCTGTAGTTTCTTATGGTCTTGAGCTGAGCAGTTGCCATACCAGGCTGTGATGCAGCCAGATAGGATGCTTTCTATGGTGCACCTGTAAAAATTGGTAAGAATCAATGTGGACATGCCGAATTTCCTTAGTTTCCTGAGAAAGTATAAGTGCTTTCGTGCTTTCCTGGTCGTAGCGACAATGTGGGTGGACCAGAGCAGATTGTTCGTGATGTGCACACTTAGGAATTTGAAGCTGTCAACCATCTCCACCGCGGCCTCGTTGATGCAGACAGGGGTGTGCTGTGTACGATACTTTGCTTCCTGAAGTCAATGACCAGCTCTTTAGTTTTGCTGACATTGAGGGAGAGATTGTTGTTGTTACACCACTCCACTAGGTTCTATATCTCCCTCCTGTATTCTGATTCACCGTTGTTTGAGATCCGGCCCACTGTGGTTGTGTCATCAGCAAACTTGTAGATGGAGTTGGAGCCAAATGTTGCCACGTAGTCGTGTGTGTTTAGGGCAGGGGTGGGCAAACTATGGCCCGCGGGCCGCATGCGCCCCCCCAAAGGTTTTTATGCGGCCCACCAAGATCAAGTCATAAAAAAAACACATTTTTAAAAAACATTTTTTTTTAATAAGGTTAATTGGGGGGGGGGGGGGGGGGGGGGGGGGGGGGCTGTTGGGTTACTGGTATAGGGTGGATACGTTGACTTGAGTAGGGTGATCATTGCTCGGCACAACATCGAGGGCCGAAGGGCCTGTTCTGTGCTGTACTGTTCTATGTTCTATATGAGGCACCCAGAATCATAACCGGGTGAAGCGCCATTTTTGAAAAGTAGAGAAAAAGAGGGCTAAAGGCAGGATGCCGCCGGGGGAAGCGCTGAGGTATATGTCGCACGCTAATTGGTTACAACCGGGACTATTAATTAATATACTATGCGGCCCTTTAAAATTGTGAATTTCTGAATGTGGCCCTTGCACGGAAAAGTTTGCCCACCCCTGGTTTAGGGAGTATCGTTGGGGGCTAACTACACAGCCCTGCGGAGCCCTGGCATTGAGGACTTTCATGAAGGGGGCTGATATCATGGCTGATATTTTTCTCATCTCCATTCTCCTGCCTTCTCCCCATAACCCCTAATCCCCTTATTAATCAAGAACCTATCTATCTATGTCTCAAAGGCACTCAGTGATTTGGCCTCCACAGCCTTCTGCGGCCAAAGATTCACCACCCTCTGGCTGAAGAAATTCCTCCTCATGTCTGTTTTAAAGGATCATTCCTTTAGTCTGAGATTGTGTCCTCTGCTTCTAGTTTTTCCTACAAGTGGAAACATCCGTTCCACATCCTCTCTATCCAGGCCACGCAGTATCCTGTAAGTTTCAATAAGATCACCCCTCATCTTTCTAAAATCCAACGAGTACAGACCCAGAGTACTCAATTGTTCCTCATACAACAAGCTCTTCATTCCAGGGATCATTGATGTGGTCAAATCTGGTGGTGAATCGCCGGAAAGTTGATTCTACACCCCCACACCAAACGCAATTTTGGCGCTGGGCTGCGGAGAATCCAGCCCCATATATTTTAAAACCACTGATTTTTATAAATACATTTTCCTGATAATTTAGTATTAAAATGAGCTCTGAAGTTGAAATGCTCTATCACTTTTAAAGGATAACAAAGAGATCCTATAGCAGTATCAGGTAATTTCAGGCACTAATAATGAGTAATAGAAAATGTTATCTGATGGCTTGTTACCAAAAGCTCACTGATTTATCCTGTCTTGAGTGAACAGAGGCACTGGGACGTTGGGACTCCCCTACAAAATGATGCAACAGACAATCTGAAGAAATCTAGAGTAAATTGAGTTACTGAAAGATCCAGAAACGGACATTTGAAAATGGATTAGATTACCGTCCTTAAAACATTATAACCCTCCAGCAAGAGTTAAAGAAGGCATTTCATGTCAGTTTCATTGTTTATTATGGGGACCCGAAGGACAAATCAGCTGGATGTTCTCTCCCCCCCCCCCCCCCCCCCCCCCACCATCAACCCTTACTCTTGAAAGAACATTCTGAACTAGCAAACAATCTGAGCGAAGAAAAACTATTTTATTTATCTACAGCTATATCCAAGATTTGAGGTATGTGACTGTTACTGGGTCACACGGTACTGCAGCTAAAGGAAAAAGAACTGATGCTCAGGCACATTGGGAAACAACAAGTCATACATCCAGCTGATGTTGGCAACATCGTGTGCTGAGCATGTAACTCCAAAGGACCAACAGGAATCAGACTCTTGTGTGTGAAGAATGTGAAATGAAGAAGCTACATGGACAAGATTACAAGATGGTGATTTAAAAAGCCGCTTTATCTTGCAAAAGCAGACATTCAAATTCAAATATTTCTTTCAATTCTGTTTATTCTCCGAAATTCACTTGTTTACTCAGAGATGCATGTGTTGCGTGCCAGCAGTTCTGAGGCTTGCCAAAAGCAATCTGACACCACAGATCGTGGGTCAGTTAGCAGGGGGTGTTCAAACGTGTTGGAACAATATGAGTAAAGAGGAATCCATCTCCTTGAATCAATAAGTATGTGGAGGAGGTGGAATTTCGCATTCATGTGAAAGCAGTTAAGCAGGAACATGCTCAACCCACGTATAGTTTCAGATTGAATTGAATATTTTCTTGATTAAATACAATGCTTATTTTACATAAAATGAAGGAAACTAGAAAGCTCTATTGTCAATTTTGCCTGCTTCCATTCAGGCCTCTTTGTAGTTCAGTTCTTATTCAAGATGATGTAATGGAATTTTAGTCTCTAATTTTCTTCCTCCTGAAGCGCTTCTCATTGAGATATAGTTCCACAGGTGCGAGGCATTGCCCTACACCTCACCCAACTGACCATTCTTTAAATGTGTTATCATCTGATATATACACATTAAGAAATATTGATGACAAGATTTGGCTACATGTTGTCCATTTTTTTCAGCACAATGTGTGGCATTTAGGGTACAAAATAGAATCTGTACCATGTGTACACACTTCAGGGACTAGCCGCACCAGGTGCCATTTTGGTAAGGGCATTATAAATAGATTGTGACGTTAGTCAGTATTTAATACTGATTTTACGCATCGATGCCATCTTTAATCTGAACACGTCAGCTAATGCCCTCCCTTAAACATGCACAATTGAACATGTCTTCACCAGTAGAAAGAATCCCCCACCACCGTACAATTTAAATAAATCATGAACTGCTTTTGGGAGGTCTACAGGCTGCTGCCGAATTGTAAAGTTTTTTTCTACTACTTGAAAATTTGCAGAGAGCGGTGTTTCACATAGTGCTTTTCACTCCAAGGGTTCTGTGCAGACCACATGTTCCCAGACATGGGGCTCCTTGACCTGCAACATGACAGGAAGATTGATCAGAGGCAAGGTAGAGGAGGACAAGCTTCTCAAAAAAGAAGGAAAAGGAGGAGGCATTAGCATCTCACCAGAGTCATCAGGAAAGAATTCTCTTACCCCTCAGCAAAGAACAGTGAAGTCTCCATTTTGCAAAGGAGTTCCCACTGAAATCCTACAACATTAGAGTGCGGACAGGACAGTCCTGCAGTTGGCTATGAAGGTGTCTGTGGCCTTGAATTTCACCATGTCAGGTTCTTTTCAGGCTGAAACAGGTGACATCTCTAATGCCTCGCAGTTCACTGTCTACTACTGTGTCAGGCAGGTCATTGACACATTGTATGCTGGGAGGTATGCTGTACTTGGCTTCACCAGGGTAGCAAGCTTCCTATGTTTTAGGGCCATTGATTGCCCACAAATTGCTTAGTGAGCGTTACGTCTAAATGCAGAAAACCACTCCCTGAGTGTATAGTTGGTGTGTGACCATGATCAGCACATCATGCAGCTAAAATGCCCAGTGTCCTAGCAATAGCCACGATGCCTCTGTTATTCGCCAGTCTGCTGTACTATTAGTATTTGGGCCACCACCTCAAACCCAGAGAATCACTACTGGTTAACAAGGAATATCCATTTACCACCTGTATCATAATTATGGTGCACAATTCAATCACACGTGGTTAGCGTTAGCACATAATGAAAGCCCTGCTGCCACACAAAATGTCATCAAGCAGACATAATTAAGGTGTCAAAGCAATGCATCCGCCTCCTGGACCATTCTGGAGAAGCCCTGCACTCACCAAGGCATGTGTCATGATTATTCATGCTCTGTTGCAGCCTGCACACCCTCATCATCATGAGGGCACAGCATTGGCACTGGCTATACACTGACCAGATAAAGAGGATGAGGAAGATAAGAAGAAGCAAGCAATACATCCCTTCCAGCTGGCTGTCAACGATCAGCTTATCAGATTGAGGTACCAGTGAATATAAACTCAGTTGCCCATTCAACAGTCCCACACCTTACCTGCCCTCTGTTACTCACCATCACAACATCTTTTTTGCCAGAATGTTGAAAAAAACCCCACTGTAAAACCAACATTCTAACCCAACATTATCAAGCACACCATCCAAGTTTTCATAAAAACTAGTTACCCTTGTGCATTCCTTTTGTGCCTACCTTCTGTGCGCTTTTGCCTGCTCTATGCAATGTTACATATACTGCAGCACGGCTAGTGGAAGACTGCTGACTTTCAGAGGCGGAAACTGCAAGACGACCTTAAGCAGTCCGGAACTTAGATCGGCAGGCTTCAGACTGCACCCCTTGACCTGGGCAACAACAGTCTGGGCTGGCTGGTGGACAGGAAATTGCAAGGACAGTGGTGGAGTGACAGTGGTGGAAAGGTTAATGCTGCTACCCTGAAGGTGGACAGCAGATTTCTACTCCTCCCTGGGTCAATATCTCAGCAATCCCAGTATGGAGGTTGCTGAACATCCGTAAGGCCTTGCAAGTCCCTTTGAGCGCCGGTATTCACAACCTGCATTACAGCAAACTGCACTTACACAGCAACAGGTGAAACTTAAGAACTTCATTGCAGTGACCAGACATTGGGTGACTTCTGATTATCCTGCATAATCTGCTAAGCGGTGGTGTAGGAATATGAGAACAAAAAGAGGATATTGATGATAATGAAATGCTACCACCAAGTCTCACATTCACCAACTCAGATACACACACTACATGTGGCGTAGAGGCAAGATCTGCATGTGGAGAGTTTTCATTCTGCTGCAATGAAAGCTAAGACGTTGGCCATCAGGTACATGGTGTACTCCTTGAGTTGGTCACCACCATACTGGGCTTCAAGCTTTGCAGAAAGCTCTGTCCAAGTTGATGCCAGACTCTTCCATCTCTTTAACAGTGACAGCGACCTTCTGGCAGACTTGCCAATATAGCAAGCATTCCAATGTGCATGTCCATCAGCCTTTTCATCTATTTTATCCTGACAGAGTCCTCATCTGAGTCCTTTGCAGTAAAACTCAAGTGTGATATCACCCTCTGTGGGGCTGGCACCTGTGTTACTCTTGCCTCTTGCCCTGGTTGCAGGCTACTTGTACCTGGAAAATCACTGCATTCAGATCTTGCCTCTTTACTACTCTCTAAAGTGCATGTAGTGTGAGTATCTGAGCTGGTGATTGTGAGATCAAAGTATAGTGTTTCATCATCATAAGTCTCTTATTTTTGCGCCACATTCCTCAACCACTCTCGAGTTCTTGGTTATCAAAAAGGAGAAAGGCACATGAACGTGAGGGAAGTGGGAGTGGGGTGAGGGGTGCAGGGAAAAAAGAGGCTCAAAGCTATCCATTAAAAGTATATGTGGTGTCTGTATCTCAGCTGGTGACTGCAGGTGTCAGTATTTCTACTTATTGGTGTTATAAAAACAATTGTAAACTGGGACAGAGTGAGATCGACCTACCGCTTCACCAGCTAACTGCAGGCATATCGAACTGATAAAAGAACACATGTCTAAAGAAAAATAAGATAATAAACTGTTCATAAATGGATGCCATGATTCACCAGATGTCTGATACTGTAAGTTGACCGCTTCTCTGGAAAGTTTCTATATGGATTGCACTGCAGACCTTTTGCAAAGAATTTTCACACCTGGGGGTGTCACTGGCCACTTGAAACAGGGGCTCTCTTGAAAGGAAGGCATTCAAAATGCAAATGATGGACGTTGATCAACTGTAGTTTTATCACGACAGCGGGAACTGCTAACTAACCAATCGCTTATCAGACATTCAAAATCTCCTTTGGAGGCTGAAAGAAAGTTCCCTTGATTTCTATATTGAAATGTGCCAAACGCTTCAGAGATCAAGAGATTAAAAGAAATGAATTACTGGTCTGCCACAATGACCGTAGGCTATGTTAATTCAATTATTTCTGGGAATATACAGACAAGAGTTTTAAAAACTGGTGCTGCCAAGCAGAATCGGGAAGGAGGAGAAAGAAACATCACAGTCATCTGAAAATACTGGTGGAAGAGTGCAGTAAAAATATCTCTGAAGCTAAAAGAGTGTCTTCAACAAAGTGCAGATCTGACCTAAGTCAACTCCAGAATTCAGGATACCAACTAACTTCAAGTGGCCACAACATTCAACAATCTACACCTCAGAGACAAGCAAAGGACTTAATTGTATATTATTTTAACTTTTATTGGGCATTAGCCTTCTTACTTCTGATATCTCCAAGTGTGTGCATTGTCACATCTTTCTTATTTTTCTCAGAGTAATAAACTTACTGTTTCTTTGATTCAAGAAAACCTGGTTTGATTTGTTTCCTTATTAACAAGTATACATTTGGATTGGAAAGGCATTTACAGGGAAACTAAATTTTAATACATTTGTACGACCAACCGAGGAGGCTGAATAGAAGGGGAGATTACTCACTCCACTGCACCCAGTCGGAACACTGTCTTCCTGCTCTTCCCACTCCTCTGCCTGGTCAGGTGGCATTTCTTGGATATTTGAAGGGAAAGTGGCACAAAAGGGTAGGTTGTGTTGAGAGGAGAGGGGAAACTATCTGCAATTTGCAAATCAGAAGAGATTGTGGGATGAGCGGAAGTGTGATGTGAGAAGGACATCATTCAGCCTCACCACTGGCTAAGGCCTGAGTCATCACAGCGCCAATAATGGCAATTACCATCTGCTCTATGGGAACGAGGAAGTACAACCAAACCTGCATCCTGCCATTTAAGTGCTGCTGCCTTTAATTGTACACCACCTTGTCCTGCAAGAGTGTTACAACCACGTGAGGAGGAGTGAAAGTTCTCCCTCATTCTACCATTCCTGGTCTGGCCATAACAAGGCTCTTTTGTAAATTCAGAAGGATGACGGTATTTACTCAATGCCTGTGCTTAACCATTTACATGCTGAATGCAAAGAAACTAGTCCGATTGGCATTCCTGAGTTTAAAACACAAAAGGATTTGTTTTTACTGAGCTAAAAACGCACCCAAGAAGAGATAGAAAAATATTTGAAAAGGCAAACCCACAACTTTTAGGACACACACACACAAAAGCATGCAAAAATACAAATTTTACAGTAGGAAGGCACTTATTGGTCAAATTAAAATTTAATGCTAAATGGTGAAAAATAGAAAGTTCAATGTTTCCGAGTCCTTGGCTGGTATTGGGCTGCAGCAAGTTTTTCACGGTGGTCTTGAAATTTCAGTGAAGCTGAAGTCCAGGTAAACTGCAGTTTCTGGAGATAGACTCTTTTATCAAAGCTTTTCCATTTTTTAAGAAGTCGATGATTTTTGCACCGGATATTTTTTCGATTTAAAAATTCTCTACCTCTGTGTTGGATTTCAAATTGTAATAGAGATAGGGGGCGAGATCTTCCAGCTGCTAACGCCAAGTGGGATCTTCTGGTCCTGCCGACAGCCCACCCCTGCCGCGGGTTTCCCGGCGGCATGGAATGGATTCAGTGGGAAAGCCCATTGAAAGCGGTGGGACCAGTGATCCCATCACAGGCGTATGGCGGGTCACCTCCCACCACCAGGAAACACACTACGGGAAGGCCAGAGAATCTCGATGTTGGGACCCTTACTATTTGTGTTATATATTAACGATTTGGACATAAACATGGGGAACATGATTAGGAAATTTGCAGACGGCACAAAGAACATAGAACAGTACAGCACAGAACAGGCCCTTCGGCCCTCGATGTTGTGCCGAGCAATGATCACCCTACTCAAACCCACGTATCCACTCTATACCCGTAACCCAACAATCCCCCCCTTAACCTTACTTTTTTTTAGGACACTACGGGCAATTTAGCATGGCCAATCCACCTAACCCGCACATCTTTGGACTGTGGGAGGAAACCGGAGCACCCGGAGGAAATCCACGCACACACGGGGAGGACGTGCAGACTCCGCACAGACAGTGACCCAGCCGGGAACCGAACCTGGGACCCTGGAGCTGTGAAGCATTTATGCTAACCACCATGCTACCGTGCTGCCCACAAAGAATGACAAAGTAGTGGATAGTATAGAGGATAGCTATAATCTCCAAAATGATATAGATGGGTTGGTGGAGTGGGCAGTAAAGTGGCAGATAGATTTTAACACAAAGTGGGTGGTCATGCATTTAGAGTGGTCAAACACTTACATGGAGGTGCATTGTATATCACTGGCTGACCGCAGTGAGCTGTCCAAGCAGAACAAAGTTCTTGATTCCACGGTGGGTCATATCGCTAGATATAGATACAGCCTATTAGTTTGTGAGAAAGTAACTTGACGCCCATACTTCAATCTTATCAGCAAATCATCCTTTCACTAAAGTCATCCTTTAGTGTAGAAGCAGAGGCCAAAATTACAGTGCTTCTACAGTTGAAGAATGTTACACAGAAATTTCATTTAGATTCAGTCCTGGAGATCCATTCCATTGTGAAGATAATGTAGCCTCATCTTCTTATGCTGACACTCTCATCCGATTGCCAACAGTGGAGCAGCCTCATGCTGAAGCAATTGTGGTCAGGTTACCACTACATACAGAGAGCGAAAGTAGGAAAGTCATATTTTCTTCTTATCCTCCAATCACTGCAGGATTTTTGTTACTCTTCCTCTTGTCCTCCAGATTTGTTCAAATCTCTGAAAATTAATACTTTTTCCATTCCCAAAGCAGCTATGAATGATGTAGCTGGACAATTTTTCGCTAAAGTTAAAGATACTTAATCTTCTCAGGCATTTCTCCGGTGTGCCAAGATGGAGCAGGAGATTTCAGAGAGAATATTTGCCCTCTTCTTGTTCATGATAGCGTGATTATCCATGTCCTGAAGTCTTCTTTCTTGAATCCATCTTTCATTGAAGATGAACTTCAAAACCTTTACAGTTCAGTCGTGGTAGAGATGACAACCCAATTACAGAAGTTATGGAAAGCTGGTATTGCACTTTGCCAATGTGTTTGTTTGCCAGGGAAAAGGCAAGCGTCCACAATGTCCTCCAAGAGATCTGAGAACATTGTGGGAGATTGAAGCCCTTTATAATGTCGACTTGGAGGAGGGGAAGGGTAGGAGTTGGATAGAATCTGTAACAGAACAGTACAGAAATTCAAAAATTGAATGTAAATAATTTATAAAAATAGTATAAGATTGTTATTTAAAAAGTTGAGATTATACTTGGGGGCAGATGTGGACTAATGGGTTAATAGTTATGGTAATGAGATAGTGATGTGTACCATGATGTAACAGTGACATCAACAGTCATGTGCAAAAGACTGAGAACGTATGATGGAATAATCTGCACCAGAAAGAGATGTACTTACCTCAATGCTTATTATGTATTTTGGTGTAACTAAATATGTTTATGAAGAAACCTATCAGAATTAGACCTCAGTCATCTCATAAGTAGCAGGAAACTTTTCTAAAACAGATCAAGCCACAAGTTACCCATAGAGAGATCCAAATATTATTTAAACTGGAAATCAAACCACGAACTTGGGTGCTGAGATTTCTCCGAGATAAACCTGCTAAGCTATTGGAGATCCTGTAATGGAATTTCTATCCAATAATGTGTTAGCTGGAAAGGTTTTTGACTGAAATTATCTCATACAAACTACATGTAACTAGCCAACATCGTGCAATGAGTAGAGCTATAATCAAACTTCTGTTACAGTTTTGAAGTTAAAACTCTGTGCCTCACTCTAAGGTCACGTTCTGAAAAAAAACCTCTACTTTTATACAGGTGTTGATTAAGTATGGTCGACAGAGGTGGAAGTTAAAAGGAAAGATTGATGCTGATGACAAACAAACATGGGATGAAGAAGAAATGGCCTTCCTACCTCACATTAATGAAGACATTGAAATAAAGGTACTTAGTTGTAAATTTAGAATGGATGGTTTTATGGTAAATTTTCATTAAAATTCTGCATCAAGTGTTCCTAGGTTCAATGTAGCAAGGACCATATAAAGATAAAACTTCCTTTTTACACCAATAAATTGCCTTAACCCCCACAAGTTGAGTTTCCATATTACACCTGGCGAATTTGTATATCTCTCTCATTACTCATTCCAATGGACGACTTGGAGGCCAATTGTAAATGAGTTGAGTGACTGATCACATGTATTCTATTTCAGAAATCCTGAGTGTAGCGAAAGTTGTCTCTGATGAGAGGAAGGAGAATTTGGAAGGGGGGTCATAATTATATTTATGCTTGGATCCAAGTTCATGAGAAACTGGGGCCGGGATTCTCCCCTACCTGGCAGGGCGGGGGTTCCCGGCGTGTTGGAGTGGCGTGAACCACTCCGGCGTCGGGCCACCCCAAAGGTGCGGAAGTAGGGCCCAAGCCCTCACATTGAGTGGCTAGGCCCGCACCGGAGTGGTCCCCGCTCCGCCGGCTGGTGTGAACGTCCTTTGGCGCCACGCCAGCCGGGGCCGAAAGGACTTCGCTGGCTGGCGTACGTCCGCGCATGCGCCGGAGGCTCAGCGGCTGCTGATGTCATCCTGGCGCATGCGCAGGGGAGGGGGGTTTCTTCCGCCTCTGCCATGGTGAAGACCACGGTGAAGGCGGAAGAAAAAGAATGCCCCATGGCACAGGCCCGCCCGCCGATCGCCCCGATCGCCACAGTGGGGGCACCCCCCGGGGTCAGGACCCCGCTGCCCGTCCGCGCCGCCAATCCCACCGGTCAGGTAGGTGGTTAAATCCACACCGGCGGGAGAGGCTAGTCAGCTAGTTCGGCCCATCGCGGGCCGGAGAACCGCCGCAGGGGCCCCGCCGACTGGCGCGGCGCGATTCCCGCCCCGGCCAAATCTCGGGTGGCGGAGAATTCAGGACACGGCGGGGGCGGGATTGACGCTGGCCCCGGGCGATTCTCCGACTCGGCGGAGGGTCGGTCGGAGAGTCCTGCCCCTGATTGAGATATCCAAATATGATGTTAGTGTTACTTTTCAACCAAACATTTGAAATAGTGTATGGGATTTTCTGCGCAACCCACCACTTGTTTTATAGCGGCGGAGGCAGCTTGTCAGCAGGATCTTCTGGTCCTGCCATTGTCAATGGGATTTCCCGTTGAATGCACCCCTTGTCGCTGCGAAACCCAAGGCTGGGGTGCGCGTCGGTGGTACCGGAAGATCCCACCGACATGAACAGCTGGTAAATTCCAAGCAGTGTAGGTCAACTTGTATCATTTATTTTATTTAGAAACTTCTCAAAAGCACAAGGTGAAGTTCATATATCCCTAGTTAATTTTCCAGGAATTCCTTTGAAATGTCAAAATGTTACAATGCAATATCTACCAATTATTTTCTAAATAGTAGATTTTTCCTTATAATTCTGGAACTGTACACAAATGTTGCATAGACAGGGTGCACTAAATGAGGCTAGAAGATTGGATAAAAATAAACATCTCCACATACAGGAAGTTGAATAAGAACACAATAGTTCAAAAGTACGGCATTGTGACCATTAAATGCATTTTTGATTTAGACAATGAGGTCTTGATTACAGTGTGACTTGTGAAATTAATACCTGTGAAATCAGCCCTAAGTTTTTACAAATGAGTAACGAGGTTGCGAAACAATCTACTGACCACATATTGCACTTAAATGAATATTTGTGACTACTATCAAATAGTTCCTTTGCACAGATGTTTATGCTGTGGCAAGTACTCGCAGTGCTCAATTTAGTGTCTAGCTTTTTTACTGACATTGGTTAGTATCTAATAACTGATAATACCATAATGAAAATAATTGTCTTCATAAAATACGAGTGAAATCTGGGTACACATGAATTTGTCTGGTAATCTCAACTTTAGCGTCAGGTTTGGCTGTATCACAGCTTTGAATCGCACATTAGGGTTTTCAATTCAGTACACGCTCTAGATAATTAAAACATTTCAGAATTGGGGATTTTCCTGGCATGAGCAACAAAGCAGATAAGACATGCACTCCAATTGACAGTTTAGATTTCACATGGATGTGTGCATGAGCATAGCTTTCGAGAACAAATGGTGCTATCAGTAACAGTCTTTTCTTTGTATTTCTAGTTGTTGGTTGCTGCTCTGCTCTCATGTTAATGCAAATGATACTTGGTCTTCATTTGCATCTCGAATTAGTGCTAAGGCACACCCACAAATCTGAACTCAGGATTAGAATAGAATTGAATCACTACAGTGCAGAAGGAGGCCATTCGGTCCATCGAGGGTGCACCGACCCTGTGAAGGAGCATACGACCTAGGCCCTCTCCAATCCCCGCCCTATTCTCATAATCTGAGAATAGGGGGCAATTTAGCATAGCCAAATCACCTAACCTGCACATTTTTGGATTGTCAGAGGAAACCGGATCACCTGGAGGAAACCCACGTAGACAGTTACCCGAGGTCGGAATCAAACCCGGTCCCTGGCGCTGTGAGGGAGCAGTGCTAACCACTGTGCCAACCTCTAATTGTAAAATTCGACTGAGTGCAATCCCTGCTGAATATAGACTAATATATTTACATACAGCTATCCCTTAGTACTCTTAATTTGTTCCTAAAAGCGGTGTGTCAAACGAAAATGAACTAGACCAAAATTATTTTCCCATAAGAAAACATGTAATAAGAATCTGTAATTTTTACATTAAAAAATCTTGGCTGCTTTGGACCTAATTGGCCCAAAAACCCTCTTAATAACTCAGCTTCTGCTAACCACTTCCCACCTCCAGCCCGCCGTGTCTTCCACTTGCTGCTTCCTGCCAACTCCCTAACCCTTCTCCCTACTTCCATCCTACCTGCTGCTTCCTACCCGCTCCTTTACTCTCCCACTCTCCGTTTCCCTCCTGATGTATGACCCTCCCACTCACCACATCCCCTCTCCCGCTGACTCAGCTACTCCCGATTTTCCTGCTCCCACATCCTCTCGCTGCTTCCGACTCCCGAACCATCACTGTGAGCGAGAGCCTGGGATAGGGAGGAAGTGAGAGTGGCAGGAAGAAAGAGGCACGATTCGAAGGATCATGGAATGGGAGGAAAGGTTGAGGAGCAAGAGGGAAGCAGCACATTAGAGGGTTGGATAGTGGGATGGAAGCAGCAAGTGGGAGAGGTGGCAACTGCAAGGGTCAGCGAGAGGCTGTGGGCGGAAGGGTCAGCGAGGGGCAGTGGGCTGGAGGCGAGAGGTGAAGCAGTGGGCAGGAAGTTCAGGGTGAGGCACTGAGAGGATCAGGAGAGATGGTGGGCAGGAGGGTCAGGAGGAATATCAAACAAGTGGTGGGGCAAGGCGGCGAGGGGGAGAGTCGGGGTGACGTGGCGAGGAGGCGCATCATGGTGTGGTGACGAGGAGCAGCATCGGGGAAAGGTGGCATGTGGGAGTGTCCGAGCGATGTGGCCAGGGGGAGGTTGGGGCGAAGGGGAGTTTTGGGGCAAGAGGAGTTGCGGGGAGAGTTGCGGGTAGAGGGGGTGATTTGGGGCGAGGAGGAGTTTCAGGGGTGTCGGGGCAGGGGGGGGGGTGAAGTGTCGGGATGAGGGGGGGGGAAATGTCAGGACGAGGTAGGGCGAGGCAGCGAGGGTGAGCATTGGGGCTGGGGCGAGGGAGAGCGTGGGATGAGCGGTGAGGGGGGGCAGTCGGGGCGAGGCAGCAAAAGGGAAAGTCAGGGAATGACGGAAAGGGGCAATTTTGGGGCGAGGAGTTTCGAGGTTGTCAGGGGTGAGGGGGAAAATGTTGGACGGGGGGGAAGTATTTGGGCAAGGGGGAGGAATTGTCAGGGCAAGGGTGGAGGATGTGTCAGGGCGAGGGGGGTGAGGAAGTGTCGGGGCGAGGAGGGTGAGGAAGTGTCGGGGCGAGGGGGGTGAGGAAGTGTCGGGGTGAGGGGGGTGAGGAAGTGTCGGGGCGAGGGGGGTGAGGAAGTGTCGGGGCGAGGGGGGGTGAGGAAGTGTCGGGGCGAGGGGGGGTGAGGAAGTGTCGGGGTGAGGGGGGGAGGAAGTGTCGGGGCGAGGGGGGTGAGGAAGTGTCGGGGCGAGGAGGGTGAGGAAGTGTCGGGGCGAGGGGGGGTGAGGAAGTGTCGGGGTGAGGGGGGGAGGAAGTGTCGGGGCGAGGGGGGTGAGGAAGTGTCGGGGCGAGGGGGGTGAGGAAGTGTCGGGGCGAGGGGGGGTGAGGAAGTGTCAGGGCGAGGGGGGGTGAGGAAGTGTCGGGGCGAGGGGGGTGAGGAAGTGTCGGGGCGAGGGGGGGTGAGGAAGTGTCAGGGCGAGGGGGGTGAGGAAGTGTCGGGGCGAGGGGGGTGAGGAAGTGTCGGGGCGAGGGGGGCGAGGAAGTGTCGGGGCGACGGGGGGTGAGGAAGGTCAGGGCAAGGGGGGTGAGGAAGTGTCGGGGCGAGGGGGGGAAGGGGGGTGAGGAGGTGTTGGGGCGAGAGGGGGTGAGGAAGTGTTGGGGCGAGGGGCGGTGAGGGAGGTGTTGGGGTGGGGGGGGTGAGGAAGTGTCGGGGTGAGGGGGGGGAGGAAGTGTCGGGGTGTGGGGGGGTGTGGGATGTGTCGGGGCGAGGGGGGGGGAGGAAGTGTTGGGGCGAGGGGGGCGAGGAAGTGTCGGGGCGAGGGGGGGAAGTGTCGGGGCGAGGGGGGGGGAGGAATGTCGGGGCGAGGGGGTGAGGAAGTGTCGGGGCGAGGGGGGGGAGGAAGTGTCGGGGTGGGGGGGGTGAGGATGTGTCGGGGCGAGGGGGGTGAGGAAGTGTCGGGGCGAGGGGGTTGAGGAAGTGTCGGGGTGAGGGGGTGAGGAAGTGTCGGGGTGAGGGGGGTGAGGAAATGTCGGGGTGAGGGGGTGAGGAAATGTCGGGGCGAGGGGGGGTGAGGAAGTGTCAGGGTGAGGGGGGTGAGGAAATGTCGGGGCGAGGGGGGTGAGGAAGTGTCGGGGCGAGGGGGGAAGGGGGTGAGGAAGTGTCAGGGCGAGGGGGGTTGAGGAAGTGTCGGGGCGAGGGGGGTGAGGAAGTGTCGGGGCGAGGGGGGTGAGGGGGGGAGGAAGTGTCAGGGCGAGGGGGGAAGGGGTGAGGAAGTGTCGGGGCGAGGGGGTGGGGGGGGAGGAAGTGTCAGGGCGAGGGGGAAGGGGGTGAGGAAGTGTCAGGGCGAGGGGGATGAGGAAGTGTCAGGGCGAGGGGGGTTGAGGAAGTGTCGGGGCGAGGGGGGTGAGGGGGGGAGGAAGTGTCAGGGCGAGGGGGGAAGGGGTGAGGAAGTGTTGGGGCGAGGGGGGTGAGGAGGTGTCGGGGCGAGGGGGGAAGGGGGGTGGGATGAGGAGGTGTCGGGGCGAGGGGGGAAGGGGGGTGAGGAGGTGTTGGGGCGAGGGGGGTGAGGGGGGGAGGAAGTGTCAGGGCGAGGGGGGGTGAGGAAGTGTCAGGGCGAGGGGGGGTGAGGAAGTGTCAGGGCGAGGGGGGAAGGGGGGTGAGGAAGTGTTGGGGCGAGGGGGGTGAGGGGGGAGGAAGTGTCGGGGCGAGGGGGGGTGAGGAAGTGTCAGGGCGAGGGGGGGTGAGGAAGTGTCGGGGCGAGGGGGGGTGAGGAAGTGTCAGGGCGAGGGGGATGAGGAAGTGTCGGGGCGAGGGGGGTGAGGAAGTGTCAGGGCGAGGGGGGGAAGGGGGTGAGGAAGTGTCGGGGCGAGGGGGGTGAGGAAGTGTCGGGCGAGGGGGGGTGAGGAAGTGTCGGGGCGAGGGGGTGAGGAAGTGTCGGGGCGAGGGGGGTGAGGAAGTGTCGGGGCGAGGGGGTGAGGAGTGTCGGGGCGAGGGGGGTGAGGAAGTGTCAGGGCGAGGGGGGTGAGGAAGTGTCGGGTGAGGGAGGTGAGGGGGGAGGAAGTGTCGGGGTGAGGGAGGGGGAGGAAGTGTCGGGGTGAGGGAGGGGGAGGAAGTGTCGGGGTGGGGGGGTGAGGATGTGTCGGGGCGAGGGGGGGGGGAGGGTGTTGGGCAGGGGGGCGAGGAAGTGTCGGGGCGAGGGGGGGTGAGGATGTGTCGGGGCGAGGGGGGGGTGAGGAAGTGTTGGGGCGAGGGGGGGAGGAAGTGTCGGGGTGTGGGGGGGTGAGGATGTGTCGGGGCGAGGGGGGTGAGGAAGTGTCGGGGCGAGGGGGTTGAGGAAGTGTCGGGGTGAGGGGGTGAGGAAGTGTCGGGGCAAGGGGGTGAGGAAGTGTCGGGGTGAGGGGGGTGAGGAAATGTCGGGGTGAGGGGGTGAGGAAATGTCGGGGCGAGGGGGGTGAGGAAGTGTCAGGGTGAGGGGGTGAGGAAATGTCGGGGCGAGGGGGGTGAGGAAGTGTCGGGGCGAGGGGGGAAGGGGGGTGAGGAAGTGTCAGGGCGAGGGGGGTTGAGGAAGTGTCGGGGCGAGGGGGTGAGGGGGGAGGAAGTGTCAGGGCGAGGGGGGAAGGGGTGAGGAAGTGTTGGGGCGAGGGGGGTGAGGAGGTGTCGGGGCGAGGGGGGAAGGGGGGTGAGGAGGTGTCGGGGCGAGGGGGGAAGGGGGGTGAGGAGGTGTTGGGGCGAGGGGGGTGAGGAAGTGTTGGGGCGAGGGTCGGTGAGGAGGTGTTGGGGTGAGGGGGGTGAGGAAGTGTTGGGGTGAGGGAGGGTTGAGGAAGTGTCGGGGCGAGGGGGGAAGGGGGTGAGGAAGTGTCAGAATGAGGGAGGTGAGGAAGTGTCGGGGCGAGGGGGTGAGGAAGTGTCGGGGCGACGGGGGTGAGGAAGTGTCGGGGCGACGGGGGTGAGGAAGTGTTGGGGCGAGGGTGGTGAGGAAGTGTTGGGGCGAGGGGGGGTGAGGAAGTGTTGGGGCGAGGGGGGAAGGGGGGAGGAAGTGTCGGAGCGAGGGAAGGGGGGAGGAAGTGTCAGGGTGAGGGGGGGTTGAGGAAGTGTCGGGGCGAGAGGGGTGAGGAAGTGTTGGGGAGGGGGATGAGGAAGTGTCGGCCGAGGGGGGAAGGGGGATGAGGAAGTGTCGGGGCGAGGGGGGTGAGGAAGTGTTGGGGCGAGAGTGGGGAGGAAGTGTCGGGGCGAGGGGGGGAGGGGGGTGACGAAGTGTCGGGGCGAGGGGGGTGAGGAAGTGTCGGGGCGAGGGGGGCTGAGGAAGTGTCGGGGTGAGGGGGGGAAGGGGGGTGACGAAGTGTTGGGGCGAGGGGGGCTGAGGAAGTGTCGGGCGAGGGGGGAAGGGGGTGAGGAGGTGTCAGGGCGAGGGGGAAGGGGGTGAGGAAGTGTCGGGGCGAGGGGGGTGAGGAAGTGTCGGGGCGAGGGGGGTGAGGAAGTGTCGGGGCGAGGGGGGATGAGGAAGTGTCAGGGCGAGGGGGTGAGGAAGTGTCGGGGTGAGGAAGTGTCGGGGCGAGGGGGGGTGAGGAAGTGTCGGGGCGAGGGGGGGTGAGGAAGTGTCAGGGCGAGGGGGTGAGGAAGTGTCGGGGTGAGGGGGGTGAGGAAGTGTCAGGGCGAGGGGGGCTGAGGAAGTGTCGGGCGAGGGGGGAAGGGGGGTGAGGAGGTGTCTGGGCGAGGGGGGTGAGGAAGTGTCGGGGCGAGGGGGGGAAGGGGGTGAGGAAGTGTCGGGGCGAGGGGGGGTGAGGAAGTGTCAGGGCGAGGGGGGGTGAGGAAGTGTAGGGGCGAGGGGGGGTGAGGAAGTGTCAGGGCGAGGGGGTGAGGAAATGTCGGGGCGAGGGGGGGTGAGGAAGTGTCGGGGCGAGGGGGGTTGAGGAAGTGTCGGGGCGAGGGGGGTGAGGAAGTGTGGGGGCGAGGGGGGAAGGGGGGTTGAGGAAGTGTCGGGGCGAGGGGGGGTGAGGAAGTGTCGGGGCGAGGGGGGTGAGGAAGGTTCGGGGCGAGGGGGGTGAGGAAGTGTTGGGGGCGAGCGGGGTGAGGAATTGTCGGCGGAAGAAGTGTCGGGGTGAGGGGGGCAAGAAGTGTTGGAGCGAGAGGGGAGGAAGTGTCAGAGCGAGAGGGGAGGAAGTGTCAGAGCGAGAGGGGAGGAAGTGTCAGAGCGAGAGGGGAGGAAGTGTCAGAGCGAGAGGGGAGGAAGTGTCAGAGCGAGAGGGGAGGAAGTGTCAGAGCGAGAGGGGAGGAAGTGTCAGAGCGAGAGGGGAGGAAGTGTCAGAGCGAGAGGGGAGGAAGTATCAGAGCGAGAGGGGAGGAAGTGTCAGAGCGAGAGGGGAGGAAGTGTCAGAGCGAGAGGGGAGGAAGTGTGAGAGCGAGAGGGGAGGAAGTGTTGGAGCGAGAGGGGAGGAAGTGTTGGAGCGAGAGGGGAGGAAGTGTCAGAGCGAGAGGGGAGGAAGTGTCGGGGCAAGGTGGGGATAAGTGGCGGAGCATGGCAGTGAGTCGGGGTACGCTAGCGAGGGTGAGCGTTGGGGCGTGGCAGAGTGGGGAAGCCTCAGGACGAGTCAGTGAAGGGGAGCATCGGGGCGAGATGTCAAAGGGGAGTGTTGGAAGGCAGAGTGTTCAGTTGAGTTGGCGAACAAGAGGGTTTGGGTGACGTGGCGAGCAGGAAGGCGAGGCAGTGAGCTGGAATGTTGGGAGAGGCAGCAAAGCAGAAATTTGTTTTTTAAAAAGACTCAGCCTGCTCTTTGCTAAAATGAAAATTATGGCAGCTATTGGGGAATGCCCTTACTCTTTACCAGCCACAGAACAACAAAAACACACTGGTGGAACGCACTTTAAATGGGGATAAATGTGTACAACCTCTGCCCGCCCGAATATGTTGTATGTAAATTAAAACAATTCTTGAATTTTATGATCTTATTTATCTGATTCACACTTGTAAACAGAATTTTCTCTCCATAGGTTGCTGAGATGAAAGGGCTGATGACTGTTTTGGTTGGAACAGTGATTTGTGAAAGTGCAGATTTCTTCTCTGCACACCCTCAGATAATGATTGTGGATATTACTGACCTTGGCACCATTAAACTTCAGCTGGAAATCGTGTGGGAGTAAGTTTTGATGTAATATACTCAAAAAGAATGCGGTGCTTTAATATATCAGATTTCAGTCTATACTGAGAATGTTAACTTCCAGACAAACTTTTAAATGTGACCAGTGAGACCTAACTTGTCCCCTCTTCTTACTCTTATCTTAGCATTAATGTTTATCTTTCTCTTATGGAATTGCATTCAAAAAAATTGCACCAAAGGTTTCTTGTGATAATTGACTTGTGGGGTGCAATTCTAAACACTATTGTGCGCGTTGGACCTTCCGCTAAATGGGGTTCGTGCCGGGCACTGAACGGAGCGTGGTGCTCCCGGCCCATGGCGCTCAAAACAATCATGTATTTAAATACGTGTTTAAACTAATTTAAATATGCTCAGCCAGATTCTCCAGGCTTCCGGGATTCACCAGCACCGCCGGCGCAGTGTGAGGTCGGCGTTAAAATCAATACGAGTTTCCAGAAATGGAAACCAGAAGTGCTGGCCACGCCAGGGGGCTCGGAGGCCATTGGAGCCCCAGATGGTTGGGGACAGGGCAGGGCACTGGACCCTTGCATCCTGGCAGTGTGAGGTTGACACTGCCAGTGTGCCAGGTTGGTGGGGCACTGCCAAGGGGCAGAGCCCAAAAGGGTAATGGCCCTCAAAGGAGGTGGGGGGAGGAGTTGCAGATGCAGACAGAAATACCACACCGACTCACGAGAGATCTGTAGCCTTGAGTGTCAAGCATTTTGTGCAATTGAACTATTTATCAGAGCAACATGAAGGTATTAGCAGCTGATGGAACCATCAATTCACGAGACACGTGTTTTAAGATATGAACAGTGGTTTTAATCTACTTACTACAGAGCCAGCCTGTTACCCGTTGAACTCTCGATGAACTGCAGGCTGGCCCTGGACACGGTTATTTATACAGCAGTCAAGGGGGAGGAGTCATGGGTGGAGCCAAGGGTGGAGCCCTGTACAAACTCCTGAGCATTCCCAGAGCTACTCCCCCTAGTGGTCGGATAACGCTACTGCGCTTACAATAGTATTGGTAAATACAGTGTGAATTACTAGGTTACATTCACCACAACAGCCCAGTCGCATTCCCGTTTATTCATTTTATAAACAGGAAAATTCTTTTTGCAAACAAACTGTTATGCTAAATGCTGATTTAAGCAAAATAGCATACAGGTTTGAGGTTGCGGGTGAGAGTAAATATTTAATCTGTTGCAAGTTAAAGCTCCAACCTTTCAAAAAATTACTTATATATATTGTACCAACTATTAAAAATGTCAAAAATAAATGTAGGCACACATGCAATCCATACCACAATATTGTTCAATGGTTCTTTCATTTAAACATTTTGAGTGACACAGTTTGAAACATTAAGTATTTGTGCATTTCATAGAGGTATATAAAAATATGTACACAAATTAAGAGAAGGAGCAAGGATATAGCATAATTTACAAATGTCTTTCATTTGCATTAATTACTGATTAGATACACATTTTCTAATGAATAAATTAACGAAGCACATGTACCATTTCAAACCATTTCAAATTGATGTGCTGATTGTGAAAGGGCATGTTGAGTATGATTCTACCCGCCCCACCCCCCACTACACCCAACGCACCTCACACGCCCCGTTATGTCCATCACACAAAGCGCAGTTATGATTTAGGAAAAGACCTCTCTCTCTAACACCAATTTTAAGATTGAATCATTTATTATGCTCCCATCCAATTGGATATTCTACATCAACAAAGACCCTAGTAGAATTTCTACTCAGAATAAACTACCACCTCTCTGGTTTGGGACCATCATTTCTGGATTACAGAATTTTCTGGATTATAGAATAACATTGGAATACCTAACCACCACAAATATATGAATTGGAAAGTAACATAGGCGTAGGCCAGGATTCTCTGTTCGCCTCTGCTAAGGACGGGAATATCAATCAGGCAGAGAATCCCATGGTGGGGCAAAATTGAGATTCGAGTCTGGCAGCAACAGGTCGCAGGTTTCCTTACCCACCCCGCCAACCATAAGGGTTTCCTGACAGCCCAGTTGTGCTTCCCGCCCTGACCCGGCTATTTTGCAAGTCATTGGCGGGCAAGACGCGCCATCCATTAGCCACCTGGGATGTTCCAGCCCCCCCCCCCCCCCCCTCAGCCGAGAGTCCCACTGGTGTGAATTGCTGCAAGTATTGCGGAGTGTGGACCTGGCACCTTGCAGTCCAGGGGGTGGTAATGTGGTAGGTAAATACCCTTCCAGCAATAGCCGCCAGGGTGCTGAGAGTGGCCTTTCCTAGGATGTGTGAGGCTTGTGCTGGGCTGGAGCGGCTCAGGTCGGGAGTCTTCCCTGGGATGGCTCTCCCCATTTCTACTGTTTAAACCCACTAAACAGTTAGTCAGTATGTAACAATTAAAGTTTTTCCATAATAAAGTGCAAATGTGTCGTCCTCAAGTTACATTTCCATCCATCTTTGCATTGTCAAAGGACTTAGATACATTTGAGGGTGATTTTCCAGTCATGTTGCACCTGGTGCATCTCCCGCTTTTTCCAGAGAATTTTCCGCTATTTCCAGCCTACTGCAACTGACGCATTTAAATATGCTCGCCTGGTTCCTGCCCAGCAAGGGCATGAACGAGATTGCGTCAGGTTAGTAGATTGCAATGTGGAAAACTGCCCAGTGGTGCCTTGCACACAAAAAGCAGGACAAATCCAACCCTGCCAATTACCGCCCTATCAATCTACTCTCCATCATCAGCAAACTGATGGAAGGAGTCATCAACACTACTATCAGGCGGCCCTTTCTCAGCAATAACCTGCTCACGGACCCTCAGTTTGGGTTACGCCAGGGTCACTCAGCTCCTGACCTCATTATAGCCTTGGTTCAAGCATGGACAAAAGAGCTGAATGCCAGAGGTGAGGTGAGAGTGACTGCCCTTCACATCAAGGCAGTATTTGACCGAGTATGGCATCAAGGAGCCCTTGCTAAGCTGGAGTCAATAGGAATCAGGGAAAACTCTACATTGGTTGGAGTCATACCTGGCACAAAGGAAGATGGTTGTGGTGATTGGAGATCAATTATCTCAGCTCCAAGACATCATTGCAGGAGTTCCTCAGGGTAGTGTCCTAGGCCCAATGATCTTCAGCTGCTTCATCAATGACCTTCCTTCAATCATAAGGTCAGAAGTGAGGATGTTTGTGGATGACTGCACAATATTTTGCTCCATTCACGATACCTCAGATAATGAAGCAGTCCATGTCCAAATGCAGCAAGACGTGGACAATATCCAGGCTTGGGCTGACAAGTGACATGTTACATTCGCTCCACACAAGTCCCAGGCAATGACCATCTCCTACACGAGAGGCTCTAACCACCACCCCTTAACATTCAACGTCATTACCATCGCTGGATTCCTCTTAATCAACATCTTGGATGCTACCATTGATCAGAAACTGAACTGGATTAGCCAAATTAATACTGTGGCTACGAACTGCAGGTCAAAGACTACGAATCCTATGGCGAGTAACTCACTTCCTGACTCCCAAAGCCATGTCCAACATCAACAAGGCACAAGTCATGAGTGTGATGGAATACTCTCCACTTGCCTGGCTGAGTGCAGCTCCAACAGCAGTCGAGAAACTCAACATATCCAGGACAAAGCAGTCCGCTTGATTGCTCCGCCTTCCACAAACATTTAAACCCTCCACCACCGACCAACAGTGGCAGCCGTGTGTACCATCTACAGGATGCATTGCAGTAACAAAGTTCCTCCAACACCACCTTCCAAACCCATGACCACTACCATCTAGAAGGACAAGAGTAGAAGATACCTGGCAGTCCCACACCTGGACATTCCCCTCAAAGTCATTCACTACCCTGACTTGGAAATATATCGCCGCTCCTTCACTGTCGCTGGGGCAACATCCTGGAACTCCCTCCCTAACAGCACAGTGGGTGTTTATACTCCTCAAGTCCTGCAACGGTTCAAGAAGGCAACTAGCCACCACCTTCTGAAGGGCAACTAGGGATGGGCAATAAATGCTGGCCTAACCAACGAAGCCCACATCCCGTAAATGAATTTTTTAAAACCCTTGGACAAACTATTGCATGCAAGGGCAGCACAGTAGCATAGTGGTGAGCACAGTTGCTTCACAGCTCCAAGGTCCCAGGTTCGATTCCCGACTTGGGTCACTGTCTGTGTGGAGTCTGCACGTTCTCCTCGTGTCTGAGTGGGTTTCCTCTGGGTGCTCTGGTTTCCTCCCACAGTCGAAAGATATGCAGATTAGGTGGATTGGCCGTTCTAAATTGCCCTTAAGTCCCCAAAAATGTTAGGTTAGGTTACGGAGATAAAGGGGATAGGGTGGAGGCGTGGGGCTCAAGTAGGGTGCTCTTTCCAAGGGTCGGTGCAGTCTCGATGGGCTGAATGGCCTCCTTCTGCACTGTAAATTCTATGTAACTGGACATCATTACTCAAAAATAAATAATTGGTTACCTCGGTAATTACAGTTAGGCTACATTGTCAGATATTTCTAATCATTGGTCCCCTGGGTAATGATTAATTACAGTAGACAACAATTGCTGTATTCTATTTCTGGTGTTCCCTTCCGGTGAGCTTCATCTCTGGTTCTCACCTAACTCATTCCATGCCTTACCAACTAGCTTTATTTTGTCATTATATTTGATCTTTACGAACATTTTGTTTTTGTGTTTAACGTTTTCTGTATTAATGTAGTTTATAATCCCTAACTTTCATATTGAGTTTGCTTACTGCCGGTTATGTGTCTCATTCATACAAATTTGGCCAGATTGTACGGGCAGCACGGTTGCCCATACAACCGCATGATCAGTAGCAAGATGCCCCAGGTTCCAATAATTTTCATGTAATTATAAACTTTCACTTTGCCTTGTTTGGAACCCAACAGCTGTGCAGTAATGTGCAAAAGCCTGTTAGGGTTTACCGGAATTTCTTTAAAAAATTGCAATCCTGACCTCCACACCCCCTTTAACAAACACCTAAATGTGCTGAATGGGACATTAATTGGAGATGACCAGGCTCCCTAATCCCTCCACATTGGCTTTACTTTGAAAAATGAAGTGCACCCTGGATGTATAGGGATCCAGGGAGGCCCTCTGGGACTGTGAGTTCTAAATTGCACCTGATCCCAACCCCACCCCAGCATGTCAAAATTTGGCCCATTTATGCTGATATGCATTATGCTTTCTCTCTCTCTCTCTTCGCCCCCCCCCCCCCCCCCCCCCCCCCCCCCTCTCGTAATTCCCTCTGCTGCTTCCTGTCAAAATTTGCTTGCTGCTCCCTCACAGTGCTCCATGCTTACTTTTGACCCCCTCAGTATCTGGCATTTTCGACTCCCTGGCCTTCTGTTTGATTATCTTTTTCTTGTTCTTCTCCATCTTCCTGATAAACTTTCCTCGATTCCTAGCATGTGCTGAACTTAACCTCTCAAGTCATTAATTAGTGATTAGACAGATATTCTAAGGGGGAAGCTTACCTGATATTAGCGTCGCTAGCTTTTGCCAGTTCAGGAAATGAAATGAAATGAAAATCGCTTATTGTCACGAGTAGGCTTCAATGAAGTTACTGTGAAAAGCCCCTAGTTGCCACATTCCGGCGTCTGTCCGGGGAGGCTGGTACGGGAATCGAACCGTGCTGCTGGCCTGCTTGGTCTGCTTTAAAAGCCAGCGATTTAGCTGAGTGAGCTAAACCAGCCCCTAGAGCGATTTAGCTGAGTGAGCTAAACCAGAACAGATAGAGGTAAAACTGTGGCTGTAACCTTTCTCTGTTGCTAATGACAATTCAGTGAAAAATCCTAATAACCTCAACTACCACCTCAAGATCCAGAGTAATTGATGAAAGAAGCAATTTTGAATTTATTTTTTCTTTTTTTAAATTTAGAGTACCCAATTCATTTTTTCCAATTAAAGGGCAATTTAGCCTGGCCAATCCACCTACCCTGCACATCTTTGGGTTGTGGGGGCGAAACCCACGCAGACACGGGGAGAATGTGCAAACTCCACACGGACAGTGACCCAGAGCCAGGATCGAACCTGGGACCTTGGTGCCGTGAGGCAGCAATGCTAACCACTGCGCCACCATGCTGCCCCCTTAAAATTTTAAATTTGTGTTTATTTTACATTTACAAACACTTTGGGCAGCCTACTTCAAAACACGACTGTTCAAAACCAGATGGCTAATAAACGTACAAATTATAAATTCAAGCACTACTGTAGGCTTGGAGGGCAGTGTGAATTTATACCAATAGAATCTGGTGTGTATTTCTGAATCTAAGATTTGATTCTGCCGTGTGTTAAGTAACTGATTTCATGTACTCTAAATGCTGAGTGGGGTAAAAGGGCAGGGAAGAGAATATAGAAGAGGCAAAAAAATGCACATGGCTTAAATGCAACATATGGTGACTGACTCTAGAGTGGAACTGGCAGAGGCTGGTCTACTAGTCAGCCAGTTTGGATCTATATCCTGAGTTTTCATCCTCGAGGTGGGTAGGAGAGTCGGGAAAGCCTCCGTTTCGGCTTGCCCGCCTTGGGAGAATGTGCCTGCAAAGGCAGGATCTTAATCGTCATGGGGCGGATATGGGCTTATTGGGCCATCCGACAGGGGAAAAAGTAAATCACAGGAGCTGCCGCAGACTTCTTTAAAAGGCCTGCTCAGTGCTGCGGGACTTCATTCCAGTTTAAATAAAAACATGAAGGGCCTCCAGCCCTCACCCTCCACACACTCTCCATACCCCATCCATGCAACCTCATATCCACCACCAACCCCCTATAGCCCCTCATACCCACTGTGCAGGCTGTAACCTTTCACCCACCCCTATGGCATATGCCCCAATGCCAATCTATACTACTCCATCCACCTCCAATAGCCCCTCATACCTCCAATGCTATGCTTTGCTATTCAATTCATCAGCAAAGGCCTCATTTTCCCAATGCCAAGTCACACTATGTATCCCTGGCTGAGAGTCAAGACAACCATTACTCTTGTTGAAACACCTGCCCCCCAGAGAAAACATTGCTTGATTGACAGTTCAGGCTCTCTGGTCTCTGCAAGTGCGGATGCCAGCTTTTGACAGGAACCAGCCCGCATCCTTTAAAGGTACTCATGGAAATCAAACAACTCGGGAATGGAGATCTGAAATTGGGGCCCGCCCGTCATTTTTAAAGGGCTGCTGAGTGGTCCCAACTTGGTGAAAATCCAGGTCTATGTTAATCAGACGTGGGAAGTGCTGCAGGAAAAGAGGGAAAGGAAACATAAATAAATATATTTTTAAAATGATAAATGATATAAACCTAGTAATGTCAATTAAACTGCAATGGCTGCCAACAATAGGATCTGTGAATAGCTGAAATCATGCCACATTTGCCTGGCAGATGAAGCCATTGCTCTCTGTTGGGAGTTAAACCTGCGTGACCTATGTGAAATGAGTGTTTGAATTCTTTGAGCGCAGGTCATTCTGTACATGTTTGTTTAGGCATCCCTAAAACTGAATCATTCTAGTGGGATTTTGGTTTCCACATGTAGCTAATGTCAACTAATTTGAAACAGAACTATACTCCTGTCCAAGTTAAATCCTTCAGTTTTAATGTCTCAACAGTACCTGAAATTTTGAAATTTTTATTGCACTATACATTAGAAAATAAATTTGCTTACCTTTCTGATTAAGGTTTTTTGGCCTTAGAATTCTTTTGTCCTACTGCACCACGTAACCTTACCTAGTACTGAAGATAGATAGGGACCTGCTTCCAGACCTCATTCAATGCTATTATTAAAGTGCTTGCTAGGAGATTGATCTATGATTCTATGAGATGCATGATTATGCCCCAGAGCTATTTACCTATGTGGGACATCCAACACTTGCTCCCTTTCTACCCTTCAATCTCACAGTCGAGATCTGGAACTCACTGAATTGCCTTTATTGTAGTGGGCCACTATTTATTATCTATAAACATCAGCATCAGAAAGTATGGTTCCCACCAAGAGGGTGGCACGGTGGCAGAACAGTTTGCTCTGCTGCCTTACATTGCCAGAGCTTGGGTGACTGTGTGGAGTTTGCACATTCTCCCCGTGTCTGCGTGGGTTCCCCCCACAAGTCCTGAAAGACATGCTTGTTAGGTGAATTGGACATTCTGAAATCTCCCCCTGCGTACCCGAACGGGCGCTGTAGTGTGGCGACTAGGGGAGTTTCACAGTAACTTCATTGTGGAGTTAATATAAGCCTACTTGTGACAATAATAAAGATTATTAGTCTCAGTATTGGGAGTTTTTTAGAAACCAGAAAAGGAATACTAAAAAGGTGAATAAAAAGAAAATGAGAGCAATTTACCAAAAAACAGTTTGTAAGAGTTTTTGTAAGTATTCAGAGCAATTAAAGTGAACGTTTGCCCCCTGGAAGCAGAAACAGGAGAAATTATCATGGAAACTGAGGAAATGGCAGAATTATTGACCAAATATTTTTTGTGTGTCTTCACAATAGAAGATGCAAGTTGCTTACCAGGAATAGAGGGTAACCTGTGAGCGAAAAAGAGTGAGGACGTGAATACCACCAGAGAAAAAGCATTGGAGAAACTCAAGAAACTAAATTCTGTCAAATCCCTAGGACCTCATGGCCTACACTCTTGGGTTCTGTAAGAGATGGTTTCAGAGATAGTGGATGCGCTAGCTATTATTTTCCAAAATTCCTTAGATTCAGGAACAGTTCCATCAGATTGGAATTTGGCAAATATATCACCGCTTTTCAGAAAGGACGGAAGAAAAAACCGGGAACTACGGGTTAGCTAGCCTAACATCAGTCATTGGGCAATGCTGGAATCCATGATCAAGAAGTTTTAACAATGCACCTAAAAAGAACAGTATGGTTAGAACAAGTCAAAATTGTTTCTCAAAAGGGAAATCCTGTTTGACAAATTTAATAGTGATATCCAAAAGGCTTTGGACTCATGGA
This sequence comes from Scyliorhinus canicula, assembly GCF_902713615.1. Classification (NCBI taxonomy): domain Eukaryota; kingdom Metazoa; phylum Chordata; class Chondrichthyes; order Carcharhiniformes; family Scyliorhinidae; genus Scyliorhinus; species Scyliorhinus canicula. The sequence goes on from NC_052152.1 coordinate 158,755,740, forward strand.
GTTGGGAGTAATGTATTAGGGTAGAGGATTGGTTAACGAACAAGAAGTAGAGAGTGGGTATAAATGGGTAATTTTCAAGTCAGCAGACTGTGACTAGTGGAGTAACCCAAGGATCATTGCAATGGCCTCCGCTATTTACAATCTATATTAATGATTTCGGTGAAGAGACCGAGAAATTTAACTAAGTTTGCTGTTGATACAAAGATAGGTAGAAAAGTAAGCTGTGGGGAGGACACAAAGAGGCTGCAAGGAAATATAGACAGGTTAAGCAAGTGGGCAACAAGGTGGCAGATGGAGTATAATGTGGGAAAGTGTGAAGTTATTCACTTTGGTTGGAAGAATGGAAATGCAGAATACTTTTAAAAGGCGTGAAATGTTGCTGTTGATGCTCAAAGAGACTTGGGTGTGGTCATACAAGGAACGCATGCAAGTACATCGAGCAATTAGAGAGGCAAATGGCATGTTATTCTTGGCTCTAAGCATTTGGAGTACAAGAATAAAGAAGACTTGTTACAATTGTATAGGGCTTTGGTGAGAGCACATCTAGAAGACTGTGTACATCATATTTAAGGGAAGAAATACTTGTATCAGAGACAGTGCAGAAAAAGCTCACTAAATTACTCCCTAAAAGAGTGGGTTGTGTTATGATGAGAGGCTGAGTAAATTGGGCTTATATTCTTTGAAATTTAGAAATATGAGAGGTGATTTCACTGAAACAGACATGATTCTGAGGGAGCTTGTGTCTCTGCTGGGAATGTAAAACGCAAGGGCACAGTCTCAGGATAAGGGGCTGATCATTTAGGACAGAGATGAGGAGAAAGGACTTGACTCAAAAGGTTGTGAATCCCTGGAATTCTCAGCCCCAGAGGATTGGGAAGGCTCCATTATTGAATATATTTAAGGCTGGGATAGATCGATTTTTGGTCTGTTATAAAATCAAAGCATATGGGAAGCAGGTGGCCAAGTGGAGTTAAAACACACATTCAGCCATGATCTTATGAATGACAGAACAGGCTCGACCACATGCTGCTAATTCTTGTGTTCTTCTATTCCTTGGTCACTTTCCCTAATTTATATTTCTCTATGTTTAGCCTTCCCTTTTTTCATTTTAGGTCATTAATTATGTTAGTGTATTATATAAAAGCAAGTTAAATATTCAACGCAGAGTTTTTTAAAAAAAACTCTTCTAGCTGACCACATACATCATCAATGCAGTACGTGGTTTTACCAAAGCAAGGCTTTTACAGCATGCGGATATGCATATTGTTGGGAGAAATAATACCCTCAAAATTGACAGCGAAGTGGGGAGGAAACAGGGAGGAGTGGATGAGAAGTCCCAAAATGAAGGAGCTCAATTTCCTGTTGCCAGCTGGCAACCAGCTAGATTGAGAAGTTGACTGTTTGTCGGATTGGAAAGCATGTGGTAGAAGACTGTAGCCAGGGTCTGGAGAGGGGATGAGGGTTGGCGCAATTTCGGTGCAGGTGGGTTTGTATCATGGGTCAGCCTGAAGATTGAGGCATTTGGGGGGGGGGGGGGGGGATAGTTCAACAGAACACAGACAGGTAGACCGATACAGGCATGTTAGTCTATTGACTCCAGTTTTGCTAGGGTTCCTTGAAGCCACACGCGGTCAAATGCTGCCTTGATGTCAAGGCAGTCACTCTCAGCGTGCCTCATGAGTTCCAATCTTTTGTCCAGATTTGGAGTAATGAGGTCAGGAGCTGAATGACCCTGGTCGAATTATTGGCCTACCTCTCAACAACAAGCTTCTCGCTACCTTACACCCACTGTTTGTGGGTAACTTTTAACAATATACCCCTCCCTCTTCTGTCCATCCTGGAGCAGCGGGAAGAGTCATTAGGATTCGCCCCAATGAGTCTCAGAAATGTAACAAGACTTTTTAAACAATGGAATACGTCTACAATAGTTTCCTTTAGTTTATCCAAGTGGCACCTAAAATCCTTTAGAAGTCAGACTGAATTGATATTGCAGTTAATTTATTTCTGCTTTGTAACATCGTATTCAGTCCTGTTTGAGTACAAACAATACTGCAACTAGCAATAATCTTTATAGCGTCAAATCTTTTTCTGTGTAATGTAAATCTATTTAATAGAGCTTCACAGATGGCGTTCCAGATCAATATTGCCACCTTAAGGTAACATTCTGTTACAACAGCATCTCATGAACAAGATATTGAATCGCAGTTTCACTTTAAGTAATAGCATCTGTATATATACGTAAAAAAAAGTTGCAAAACGAAACTTGCATGTGCTGCTCTTCCGTGTTTTCTTGCATTGCAATGACACTCATTAACTTTTAACTAGAATCATAACTGTGCTGGTCATGAAGTAATAATGTGGGGATGTGATGCGCTGCGAGGCCAGTCATTCAAGGAAGGATATACTTGCCATAGAGAGAGTGTAATGGAGATCCACTAGACTAACCCCTGGGATGGTAGGATTGTTTTATGAGGGGAGATTGAAGAAACTGGATTTGGATTTATATTCTCTAGAGCTTCAAAGAATGAGAGGTGATCTCTTTGAGACCTACAAAATTCTTACAGGGCTGACAGGTTGAATGTAGATATAATGAGCGTGATTCTCCAAAATGGAGACAAAGTCCCGATGCCGGAGTGAAAACGGGAGTGTTTCACTCTGGCGTCGGAGGCCGCTACCAGCCCCCTATTCTCCCGCCCCCAGGGGGCTAGGAGCGGCGTCGCGTATTTTACGCGCGTTGGGCCTTGGCGCCGCGTAATAAACGGCGCCGCGTAAATGACACGGCCGGCGTCGCGTAAATGAAGTCACCCGCGCATGCGCGGTTGCCGTCCTCCCCGAGGCTGCCCCGCAAGAAGATAGCGGATGGATCTTGCGGGGCGGCGGAGGAAAGGAGATCCTCCTTTAGAGAGGTCGGCCCGCCGATCGGTGGGCCCCGATCGCGGGCCAGACCCCATCGGAGGCCCCACTGGTGAAGGAACCCACCGCAGCATTCCCGCACAGTTCCTGCCGGCAGCGAGCAGGTGTGGACGGCGCCGGCTGGAACCTGTCGGGTCGGAGCATGGCGGGGGTACCAGAGAATCACCGTTGTGAGTGTCTCGGCCGATTCTCTGGCTGGCGCGGCGCAGAACTCGACGGGGTCATTCTCGGTGGTTGGGAGAATGGCAGGACGGCGTCAGACCCGCGTCGCGATAAAATGGCACGGCCGGTGATTCTCCCAACCGGCACGGCCTCGGAGAATCGCATCCAATGTTTCTCCGACTTGGTGAGTCGAGAACCAGGGGACATAATTTCAGAATTAGGGTGAGGTCTTTTAAGACTGAGATGAGGAGGAATTTCTTCATTCAGAAGGCGTGATTCTTTTGAATTGTCTACCCTCGAGGGCTGGAAGCTCAAACATTAAGCATGTTCAAAACAAAAATTAATAGATTTCTGGAGACTGATGACATCAAGGGATAATAAGATAGTGTGGAAAAGTGGTGTTGAGGTAGATAACCAACAATGACCTAATTGAATGGCGAAGCAGACTTGACAGGCTGAATGACTACTCCTGTTCCTACAAATCAGAGTTGGTCCCATTTTATCGCAATGGGCTGTTTTCAACAAATTGTAATGGGAATGAATATATTACAGAAATTAAGTATGACACTTACAGAAGTACACACTAAATGCAATATGTCTTCTTATTTTAGTCATTCCTGCAAAGTTGATTTGCAGGAAAACATTGCCATGTTAGGTTCATTGACGGGCTTCTGTCAATGTTGTTCTTTGTTTTGTTTCTTTACTGTGAGTTATGCAAGAAAGGCGAATTGCACTCTGAGGGCTGTACCTTTCTATCCCTTCACGCCATCGGGGTCTTCTGGTCCCGTCGATGTGAATGGACATTTCATTGGCTGCTGGCCCCGCCAGGGGTGACATTTTAGCAGTGATAAAGGATTGGCGACGGAACAGGAAACAGAGTCAGGATAAATGGGTTATTTTCAAATTGGTAGATTAGTCAAATTGGTAGATTAGTAACTAGTCGCAGGGATCAGTGCTGGGGCCTCAACTACTTATTATCCTGAGTAATGACTTGGGTGAAGTGACCAAATGTATTGTAGCTGACATTGCAGATGATACGAAGATAGGTTGAAAAGTGAGTTAAGATGGATATAAGGAACCTGCAAAGATGGGTTAAGTGAATGAACAAACATTTTGCAGATGGAGTATAATGTGAGAAAGAGGGAGGTTGTCTACTTCGGCAAGAAGAATAAAAAAGCAGAATATTATTTAAATGAGGAGGAACTGCAGAATGCAACAGTACAGAGTGATCTGGTGTCCTTGTGCATGAATCACAGAATCTTAGCATCCAGGTACAGCAAGTAATTAGGAAGAGAAATGGAACTTTAGCCTTTATTGCAAGCGGGATGGGCTATTTGCAGGGGCTGTTATATACTTGCAGGGGCTGTTTTAGCACACTGGGCTAAATCGCTGGCTTTTAAAGCAGACCAAGGCAGGCCAGTTCAATTCCCGTATCAACCTCCCCAAACAGACGCCGGAATGTGGCGACTAGGGGCTTTTCACAGTAACTTCATTTGAAGCCTACTTGTGACAATAAGCAATTTTCATTTCATTCATTTTTCATTGGAAGCAATTCACAGAATATCCACTGGGCTTATTCTGGGGAGGTTTCATGGAATATGTGCGGAGAGGCCGTTTCCTCCAATGGGAGAATCGAGAACTAGGGGGTGCAGTTTAAAATAAGGGGACACCAATTTAAGATGGAGATGAGGAATTTCTTCTGTCAGATGGCTGTTAATCTTTTGAATTCTCTTCCACAGCTAGCAGTGGAGGGAGGGCTATTGAATATGTTCAAGCATGAGTTGTGCATATTTTTGATTGACTATGAAACCAAGGATAATGACGGACAGGCAAGAAAGTGGTATTGAGGTGACAACCAAGTCAGTCATGATTTATTGAATGACGGAGCAAGCGCGGTGGGGAAAATGGCCTACTCCCACTCCCATCCTTTATGATCTTATTATTTTCTTGGGAGTATGGTTAAGATCTTATATTGTTTACAATATACGATTGCCTTTAAAAAAATTTTAAAAAATAATGTATGAAGTTTATATTTGAAAACCAAGTATGAGGTCAGAAAGTTAAAATTCCTTCATGAAACTCATTCATATTTTACAGATTGTATAAATGGGCTTTCATGAATGGTAGTGATATTGAACTCTGTAATCACTATTTAGAACTTTCATTCTAACATAGCTTCTAATGTTCACCTATGGTGGATACTCGGTGAGTTGGCATGGGGGGTGTAAGGGCAAAGAGTGGTGGATGGGGGGGACAGGTCACATGAGTTGGTTCTAAGTTGGCATAGGAGCTCTAAGGGGCCATAGGGATGGTGGGAATTCATGGATCGTGATGCATTAACATAGGGAGTCGGTGAAGGGGGGGATGGGTGAGAGCTAAAGAGCCTAATACTTAACAAAACAACTGGGATGTGTGGTGATATGCATCACTGTAAATACACAAGGGATTAATGTGAACACACTACACCTAGCTTGACACTAGAGGGAGCGCCAGAGACATCATGACACACAGACAGTCAACCAATAGGTCAGTAAGATAGGACATGACCAATGGGCATTCAAGACACACACAGAGGTGGCACTACCAGAGGAGGGCATTACACCAACCCATATATAAGGACACAGCATACATGATCTTCCTCTTTCTAGTGGAGACATTTAGTAAGTACACAGGGTTGATTGAAACACATCACACCCACCATGTGGATTGTAGCAGACTGGTTAGATAGTCTGAGTAGCTACAGCAGGATTAACAGGAGAGGCAAATCCAAGTAGGAGAATTGTTAACAGTTTAATAAATGTGTTTAAGCTATCTCCAAGTCTGAACCTTCCTTTGTCAGAGTGTACATCAAGGAAGCAGCTTATGCTACGTCAAGAGCATAACAAAACATGGTACCAGAGAATGACTGTTTAAATGCACATAGTTTCAACTCAGCTAACAGTGACAACCAGCAAAACCACCCAGGCAAGATGTTCGAGATTCTGGTTCCACAGCGGCTCAGGTGCCACGGCAATCTCAGTGAAAACTGCCGTGCATTCAGGCAAAGGTTTCAGATCTTCCTGATAGCAGCCGACCTACAAGACATGGCCGATGCTGAAAAGACAGAGCTTCTGCTAACCATCGCGGGTGCAAAAGCAGAAGAAATCTTCAAAACATTTAAGTTCTCCAAAGGGCAAGACGAGTGAATTCCAGACAGTCCTGGACAAGTTTCAACGATACAGTGAGGTAAAGACAAAGAAACCAACAGAAAATGGTAAAATAGGCGCCAATACTAACCTCGAGGCCGGGGTGGGCGAGCAGCGAACGACAATTTTGATTGATGGCCATTTTGAAAAAGGTGCCGCACATGCGCAGTTGAGAGAAATGCGCAAAGTAAAGGAACAGCGATCTGCGCATGCGCAATCCATTCCTATTTTCTACGTCACAAGCGTCATGACGTCAGAGGCTCCGGACCACGCCCACTTAAACGGGAAAAGTCCCAAAACACGAAAAAAAAGTTTTAAAGCCGTAAAACACGATTCTTTCATGTGGAACGACAGCACAATGCCTGAAATTCGACCAGTAGCTGAAAGTAACCTCCACAGTTCCCTGCAACATGCAGTAAGCACCGCCCTAGAAGATGATATGGTCTTGGAAGACAATGACTCAGACAAAGATTTCATCTTGGGAGGTGGCTACACCAGCACCAAATCCAAACCGCAACTAGAGGTGTTGTACATTGAAGACCCCGACGACCAGTTCTTCGGATTGGGGAATTCTCAGCCCAGCATATCTGACATCCTGACTCGTGAGTGCAGGATTATGCAGCGGCCTGATGCCAAGAGACAGACAGTGGTACAAGCCCACAGAGAGCGGTCTGCTGCCACACAGAGAGTGGTCCACGCACCGCGAAGAGTCCCCGACTCCACACAGAGAGTGGTCCATGCACCACGAAGTGTCCCCGACTCCACACAGAAAGCGATGAAAGACTCCACAGTGAGACAACTGCACGTCTCCACACAGAAAGTGACTCGAGTGACACAAGCCTCCACAGCGAGCTCATGGACAGCCTCCACGATAGAAGCAATGCAAGACTGAAGAGCGCAGTCCTTGCATGAACCCAAAATGTCTCCGGACGGGGAGCATCAAGAAATCTCAGCTGACTCAAGTGAACCTGCAATGACTCCGGACGAGAGCATCAACAAGCCAAAACTGATTCGAGTAAGCCGGACATGACTCCAGACGAGGAGCGCTGCAAACTCAATGACGGCACGCTTAAGGAAACAGCAGATGCAACAAAGGACGCTGACACAAGTAACTGTGTGAAGGACTCATATTATCCACAGAGTGTGGTCCTTGAGCGCAGCAAACACAACAACAAAACCAAGCAACACAACAACAACATCAAAGCGTACCAAAGGCAACAACGTCGACAACAAGCACAACAAAAACAACACCAATGGGACTACGACTGGTACGACATGGTACAACTCTGCAAATGAGGGACACTGTTACTGCTCAGTACAATGACATACCATGGCAGGATGATGCATCTTACCAATTCACGTTTGCTACTCTGCCAACAGGCAACCTGGCTTTCAGGACAGATGCCATCAAGAATTGCGACCATAAGCATCGCAAACAAAAAAGAAACAGACTCCAAATCAGTCAATGAAGTGATTTGGACACTTGAACACCTCCTGATGACCAAACACCAGGACACTGACGGCGTTCACAAGGGAATGACAACGTCACCATTGACACTACTTTACCAGACCATATAAGTTCATGAACTTTGGACTCATACCTATGATTTGGACTTATTGTTTAATGATCGCTGTTATCATGATTTGTACATATATCACTTATCTACCTAGTTTGTTCAATTTTCTTTAACACTGTACAGAAAATATGTAACACGAAAAAAGGGGGGATGTGGTGATATGCATTACTGTAAATACACAAGGGGTTAATGTAGATACACTAGGACACTGTACATACACAAGGGATTAATATGAACACAATACACCTAGCTAGAGACTAGAGGGAGCGCCGGAGACATCTTGACACACAGACAGTTAACCAATATGTCAGTAAGATAGGACACGACCAATGGGCATTCAAGACACACATAGAGGTGACACTACCACAGGAGGGCATTACATCAACCCATATATAAGGATACAGCACACATGATCTTCTTCTTTCCAGTGGAGACACTTAGTGAGTACACAGGGTTGATTGAAACACATCACACCCACCACGTGGATTGTAGCAGACTGGTTAGATAGTCTGAGTAGCTATAGTAGGATTAACAGGAGAGTCAAATCCAAGTGGGAGAATTGTTAACAGTTTAGTAAATGTGTCAAAGCTTTCTCCAAGTCTGAACCTTCCTTTGTCAGAGTGTACATCAAGGAAGCAGCTTATGCTACGTCAAGAGCATAACAAAACAGGATGAAGTTACAGAAAACGTAGGCGGGCCTTTTGAACAATCCACCTTGGCAGTAAGCAGTTCCCACGGCTCACCTGACTGCATCCTGCAGCTGTCACCACCTCGACCATCAGTCCCTTGACCTCCCCGAGTGGAAATCGCATCATTCAGGGCATTTTCTTTCCTGAGGTCGGCCTGCTGAGCCGAGAAATTTCCTGACTCAAGCTATCCATCTCTGGGGCAAAGATCCAGCACTGTATGACAACATTAAACATTTTTCTTTCATCTATATCGTACAGAAACTGGAATTGAGGTTTTGTCTTTCAGTACCTTCTTTTAACATCTCTCCCATCCTTTGCTTTGTCGCAGTCCATTTGATAATGATGAAGTTTCAGTAACATCTGGATCCATCACCAAATTCTCTCTGCCAAGTAGGAAAGGTTCTGTGTATAACTGGACACCTCCCAGCACCCCCAGCTTCAGGGACAAGTACTTCTCTGTGAGTATCTCAAAGTGAATGTGTCATTCTGCAATGAACAATGCTCTTCTATAATTTTTGGCAGTCAAGGCTAATAAATTAAAGTTAATCCTAACAGGAAATAACCACCAGGTGCTGACTCTTAAGTGTAGGATGTGTGATATAATCTTGTATTGACATGCCTTGTGTTGACCTGCCTTGTATAAAACAGCCACAGGTTGTGAAAGAGAATATATAGTAACTGGATATGCCTCAATAAGTTAACTTGGTTATATCTTAATACTGTTATTATGAAGGGATGTATTAATCCTTTATTTTCTATTTTGTTGCAAGCAGCACATCGGATCAGAGGATAAACTACCTCTGTTATGCAATGAAACAAAAGGAACTTTTATCTTTAGTCATTTAGGAAATGGATACCACAATGCACATTTGTCATCGGTGCCGGAAAATGAGAAATTCTACAATTACGCAAATATAGATAAGCAAGGAAACAGTCACTTTGCTGATGACACATTAGCTATCCAAGCGTCATCAATGGAATTATCCCATAGCTTTCAAGGAGCTGCCCCTGTGGGAATGACTGTACAATCAACATGTGTAAACCCAAGGTATCCAAAACAAAATGAATTTCAAAGAGATTCAATACAAGCCAGACAATTTCAAAGTTGCTCAGTGATGGCGAAATCTGCTTTGTGTGTCAGACCGCAACAGAAGCTTCAACAGCCAACAGGGAAATTGGCTGAATGTAACGCAACAGGCCATATCAGGAATGTGGATCTTACCAAATCATTAGGTCCACAGAAAACTATGACAGTCTTCAATACACATAGAAATAGCACTTCAATGTCTTCTGGAAGGAATACAAGGACAGATTTTATTTCAGTAAATATAGGAACTGTACTGCAAGAAATATTAATTATTCTAAGAACGGATCAAAAAAACTACAAGGAACTTCGAAGTCTAGAGCAGCAGGTTCTGCACATCAGAGATATTCTGAAGGTATGAAACTAGTGTTTCTCCAACAATTATCTTAATTTTCAAATCTCTAAATTGAGGCTGTTTTTTTACTATTTTTCATGGAAAATACAGACTAGTAAATATTTTAATATCCAAGAAAACTAAAATAGTGCCCCTCTTAAAGTGAAATATTGTTGCGGACAGGGGAGAGATGTTGGATAATTTTTCCCACCTCTCGAATGACCACAACAAGATTTATTTTAGAGGAATATTTTAACCCCTTGAGCGCTGTGACTTTTAGGAACACACGTTTTGTAGGTTTAAATCAAAAGAATACTAATCATATTTTCACAACATTGAAAATGTTTTCACAGTAAACCCCCACTCCTCATTCACACAAGAGAAACACCACAAACTCATACACACAAGAAAAGATGATTTCTAAAGATGTAGTTTGTGTTTATTTAAATCCCAAAAGTCAATATTTCTCTCATTCTTTAAGAAGGTTGTTTGTTGTATTGCAGGCCTGAAATTTTTTTTTCACTGAGGGAAAAAAATGGATGTTGGCAGTCCCAGGTAATGAACTCATAATAGTTTCATCAAGGCAATGGCAGGTTTCTGGATTTTCCAACCAACGTCGTGGTTGAGCCACTGTAGTAAAAATTATAATTCGCTGGTTCAAGCAAATCTCCACTGCTCTGCCTGGGTGACATTTCAAGCCAGAATTATTTTCCTTTTAGGGCAAGCTCTCTCCCTTCTGAGGTCATTGCCACAGACTTTTCTCGGGGCTGTTCTTATATTTACTATTTCTTCTTTTAATAATGTTTTTATTGGTTTTGCATTTAACTTGTACAACATTGTACAACATTGCTGAAAGAAATTTAAATGTACAGCAAACGATCCAAAGAAGCACACAGTACAAAACATAACATAAACGGGGAAACAAGTAGTCCAGTCTGTATACATAGGTAACATAAAGACACATTTGGGGCCTGCTGGCCTTAGGCCCCCCCACAGTTGATTATCCCAACCGTGTTGTTTCATCATTTACATGTGGCCCCATGACATGCATTTAAACATGTCAGGGGCTTGTTTAGGGTCCCGCAGGTGCACCCTCTTGTTGTTGCCATGGCCGTCCCTTCTGGATTTGCCTCCCTTTGGTCCTTTTGCCCTGCTTCCCCTTGTGCTCTGGGTGATGTTTTTCCCCCTCCCTTGGTCCTTGACTCCCTCCTCCTCCCATCCTCTCTCTCTCTCTCTCTCCCCGCCCCAGCCCCGATATTTACAATTTCAAGTCAGCTTATGTCAAGTGACCACAGAATCAATATTCCACTTATCCACAAATGATTTAATGGCATAACCTATTGCCACATAATGGGGAAAGAATGATGACAATTCACACCTCCTAGTGATAAAGTGGTATACTTCAGACCTATGTTTGTGGGATTTCAGACAGATTTTGAATTAGGAGCATGAGTAGGCCGCTCGGCCCCTCAAGCCTGTTCAACTACTCAGCTCTGCAGACACCAAGATTTTGTACCTCAGCTTCTGTAAACATCCAGACAATACTAACTGCTAACTCCACAAGGGAACAGTTGCATTCTGATGTTCCTTTAATGGAAGATCCCCCCCCAAAAAGTTTACATTTTAATGACTTTACAGAGACACTTCCAGACATGAGTTAGTCCTGGTCTGTGCAGAAACCCAAAAAAAGTCATCTGACTTCCCCTGGTATCCATTTTGTCAAGGTAAATCACGCACATTTTGTGTTCCCTTTGAAAAATGTCCATCATACATACATTTACAGGTATATGGGGTGGAATTCTCCCCCTCCCATCCCCCCCAAACCGGCGCGGCGAGATTCACAGCTGGCTGCTCGGTGAATCGCCGCTCGCCGTTTGTGACGGGCGAGCGGCGATTCTCCAGTCCGAATGGGCCGAGCGGCCTGCCCAACACGACACGTTCCCGCCGACGCCGTCCATACCTGGTCACTGCCGGCGGGAACAGCGTGGGAACGGTCGGCCGGCCGGCCTCTCTGAAGGAGGACCTCCTTTCTTCCGCTCCCCGTCAAGATCCATCTGATATTTCTTGCGAGGCGGCCGCGGGAGGACGGCAACCTGCGCATGCGTGGGTGACGTCATTTAGGCCGGGTAATTTACGCGGTGCCAAGGCCCGGCACGTGTAAATGACACGGCGCCACTCCTAGCTCCCCGGGGGTGGGAAAATAGGGGGTGGGGAGCGGCATCCGACGCCGGAGTGAAACACTACGGTTTTCACTCCAGCGTCAGCACTTAGTCTCCCGATGAGAGAATTTTGCCCATGATGTGAGCATAACAATATTAAATAGCGCAGACAATTTGATCTACTATTTTGGGACCAGAGTTCGGAGTCAGGTGTCAGTGTGATTCCAAATTATTACTGAGGATGTTAAAATTATGATCAGTTAAGAACTTCCTTTATCAGTGTGGTCTCAGACCATCTAGAATGGAGGCATTGCTGGATCAGGTTCTGGGAAATGAGGTGGCCAACTGAACAAAGAGTCTGTAGGGGAACACTTGAGTCATCATCGTATCATAGGTTAGATTAGTAATTGAGAAGAGCAAGGAACAAACTAATACAAAACATCTAAATTGAAAGAGGGCTAATTTCATTGCAATGAAAAGTGATCTAGCCAGGTGTAATAACTTTGGCTCACCAGCTAGGTATGAAACAACTAACGTTTAAAAAGACCCAAAAATGGATTTTGGTGGAACTTCTTTACTCTATACATGACAGCCAAGCCTTATTTTTCCAATCTGGGAATAGCTTTTTTCGGCCTCTGAGAAGGTTCTGGTGACATACCCTATGAGACAAAACTGCACTGATGCCATAAGGAGTGGCTTCATGAGTTAACACCAGTTTTCTGGACCAGTCGAAGTACACCAGTAAACAAGATGAATGTAATAACTGCTTTACCTTGTTAAAGGCTTCTCTCTGAGGCACCTTCCAAAATCAAAGCTGCTGTTTCTTTAGTAACACTTCTACAATGTCGACAAATTTGGCAGAAAATGCCCATAATAATTCACCATTCCTAAGGAGGGCTTTAGCTCAGATATGTTTCTGGGGAGCGGTGCCTTCTTTATTGCTCTAACCTTATCCTCCATCGCGTGCAACCCAGGTACATCTACCCGGTAACCCAGGAAAGCCACTTCATTGGCGTGAAAAGTGCATTTCTCCTTCTTGAGGCGAACTCAGCCTCCTGAAATCTTCTTAGCATCTCCTCCAAGTTAGCTAGTCGCTCGGCCTCTGTCGATCCCATTAGCAATACATCATCCAGGTATATTTTACACTGACAATCCGTGCAATAACCTTTCGACCGTTCACTGGAATATGACACAAGCTAATGACACGCCAAAAGGCAGGCGCCTTTTGTGAAACAAAGCCTTGTGTGTGTTCATTGTAGCATAACCTCCCAAAGCATTGTCCAACTCAACCTGCTGATAAGCATGGCTCATGTCTAACTTTGTGTAAGATTGGCCTTCGGCCAGCTTTGCATACAAATCTTCTTTTTGGAATGGGGTACTTGTGTACCTTGGCAGCCTGATTCACAGATGCGATCGGCCGAGTCTTGTTTTATCACAGGGACTATAGGGGCTGCCCATTCTGCAAGCGGGACTGGCTGGATCATTCCCAGTTCTTCTAACCCTTTCCTTTCTGTCTCCACCTTTTCTAACAAGGCATAAGGTATGGGTCTGGCCCTTAAAAAACATGGGATTGCCTCTAGATCAACATGAAGGCATTTGATTTTTCCTCTCTCATCGCATAATACATCTTCATACTACTTTATTAATTTTAGCTGGCCTAAGGGCAGCACGGTGGTGCAATGATTTGCACTGCTGCCTCACGACGCCGAGGTCCCAGGTTCGATCCTGGCCCTGGGTCACTGTCCGTGTGGAGTTTGCACATTCTTACCATATTTGCGTAGGTTTCACCCCCACAACCCAAAGATGTGCAGGTTAGGTGGATTGGCCACGATAAATTGCCCCTTTATTGGAAAAAAATAATTGGCTACTCTAATTGTAAAAAAAAATGTTTTAGCTGACCTTTTATTGGAAAAATTTCTGACCAATTTAATTTAATTTCTTTGAGTCATTCACGGCCCAGTAGACTTGGTCCTTGGCCAGACACAACAGGTACCCATAATCTTGATGTCATCTCCCGTGTTGTTTGTCAGTTTTGCTGACGAACCAAAAGGCTGAGCCCTTTCTCACAAGTACCTGTATATATAATCCCCTATCATGGTAGCAGACCCTCCCATGTCTACTTCCATCTCTAGGTTTACCATTAACCAAAAGCACCATTGTGATGAGGGTTACATTTCGTGTTCAGTGAATCATTTGTCGTGAAATCTACACTGCGTACTTGGGAGATGCTACTGACTTTAGCTCTGAGCAGTCTTGGTTTACTCTTATACCGGTGCCTCTAGTGCTCCTTTCTGTGGCACGAATAGTATTTTGCTTCCTTAAATCTGAAAGCATCTGGGGAGTGATTACCGTGCACTGGTAACACATTGCATCGATTCTTGGTGGTGCATTCACTCGGTTAACATGTCAATTTTGAGTCACTTCTAGTTCCCAGGTAAGTGCTAAGTCCACTGTTTGGCAGACCGGTGCCTGTACTCCCCCAATAATTTGCCAACTTCATCTTCAGAAAATCCCCTATCACATGAGAACAATATTTATATTTTTCCAAGCTAACCACCTTTATAATTTCAGACCATAATTTGCATGTTTATACTGTGAACCTGGTGAGAATGCAAAAACTTATATCACATAAGGGGCGGGATTTTCCATGGTCCGCCAGTCACCTTGTCTGGTGCGGCATGCACCCGCTGGCAGCGGGATTCTCCGTTCCCGTAGCTGGCCAATGGTGTTCCGTTGTGGATTCCCTGCACCGTCGGGAAACCTGCGGGTGTGCTACCAAGGGATCAAAGGATCCTGCCGATGGATAATTCCGCTCAAGATCTTTTTTTTCAAAAGGTATTTTTATTCAACGAATTTTACAATTCACAACAACCCCACAAAACCCCCAGCTCATCGAAACCCCCCCCCCCCCCCGCGCTTAACAATCAACGGTAACCAACTCCCGAAAGTGCATGATGAACAAAACCCCAACATTTGTAGAACCCATCACTCGCCCCTCCCCTTAGAGCAAATTTCACCTTCTCAAGGGCCAGAAACTCCAGCAGGTCCTCCCACCACGCCGAGGCACAGGATGTTGAAGCTGACCTCCAGCCCAACATGACCCACCTACGCGCAATCAGCGAGGAGAAGGCTAAAACATCTGTTCCCGCATCTGCCTGGAGCTTGGGCTGGTCTGACACCTTGAATATGGCTTGGGGACAGGCTTCACGTCCACATGCAGAACCCCGAAATGGTGCTGAATACTTCCCTCCAAAACCTTTCCAGCTTCGGGCAAGGCCAAAACATATGCACATGATTCGTAGGGCTCTCCCACACCACTCACAGACATCCTCCACCCCTTTGAGCAGCCACCACATCCTAGACTTTGTAAGGTGCCCTGTACACTACTTTCAGCTGTATCAGCCCAAGCTGCGCTCAAAGGTCGAGGCACTTACCCTCTGCAGCACCTCACACCACACAGACCCTCCTCCAGCACCACCCGCAACTCTTCCTCCCACTTGGCCTTCACCCCTCCATGGACACCCGTCCTCCTACATAATCATCCCATAAATCATCGAGACAACCTCCCTCTTTAACCCCCCTACTAACAGCACCACCTCTAGCAATGAGGAGGCAGGTGCTATCGGGAAGGTCAAGAAGACCTTCTTCGCAAAATCCTGCACCTGCATATACTAGAAGCTTTCGTCCCGCGCTGTTATGTTCTGTGTTGTGATCGTAGTACAGATGCACACAGTTCCTTGACTAGTAAGATACTTTATTAACAGAAGGAACATGTGGAAAGATAACTAACGAACTATGATACAAACAGTAACGAGTAAATTAATTCAATGGATTCTCCTGGAGCTACCTCTAGTGCGACTATCTTCTAGTACGACTTACTACCAACTACTGGATATCTCGAGTCACATGGTAGACCTTGATTGCCACCTGTTGGTTGGAGGAGGAATCGATAACTATATACATTAATTGGTAACTATATACAAAACTGTACGCAGGCATATCACCACACCATGCCAGACCAAACCTCTCGCCCAACTCCTCCAAACTCGCAAATCGCCCTCACAGAAACCGATCGTTCATTTCCTTAATCCCGCTCTCTTCCAATCCCCGGACCCTTGCATCCATCCTCCCCGGCTCAAACCCATGATTGCCCTTAATTGATATCCTTCCTGACTCAGCTCCCAACCTAAAATGCTGCCTCCAGATCTTCAACATGGCCGTCACCACCAGACTCACCGTATCCTTCCCTGGGTCCTTCGGAAGCCGGGCCGTTGCCAGCACCCACAACCTGACCCCCGGCAAGAACCTGGCTCCATCCCTGAACCTTCTCTGCATTTGCCAATAATAATACGTCAAATTTGGGAGGCCTAGCCCCCCGTCCCCTCTGCCACCTTCCCCAACCAGGCAAACGAGGAGATCAACCTGTACACAAGATCTTTTCAACCATGGACAGACACACATCTCATCAGTCTGGGATATGCCTGAAATAGGTCTCAATGTTTTCAGTCTTCAATTATATCTTATTGTTCTATATTATCTAAATTCCAGTTGTCAAATATTTGCTTTTTTAAAATAAAGTTTTGTGTTAAACCTGATCGATTAGTTAGGAAAATACAACTTTCTAACACCAGATTTGAGCAATAACATAAGTATGAGAGCGGATTGTGGCATGGAAGACACATCTTAATCAGCTAGACTGGTACCTTATATATTGATCCGATTTACTATGTTTTTATTATATTATAAGGATGTAATTTATCATCATCGCTCAATGATGGGTGTAATTTATACTCCATAATTTGCAGTGAACTGTGATAGAATGAAGCAATTTAATCTAAATTGTTAGATTATTGTTTTAAAATTTGCGTTGTATTGTTTTTAACAGAGGGAAATAACAGATAGCTCAAATACATCTACTGCAAGCCTGACTGTTGAAACAGTCTTAGAAAGCTTCAACTTCCTAAATGCTGATTCAAGTGAAGATAATCTTTCATGCTCTGAGACCATTAGGATAAAGGATGAAAGGTAACTGATAAAAATTGTTTAAAAAAATCCCACACCCATGCTTTCATTGCCAAAGAGTATTAGAACAAGACAAAAGAAATTAGCTCTTGGAACCATAACCAAGTAATTGCAACAGTAGAGTCAAATTCAATTTTTCAGGTTATTTTAGTGTTTGGACACCAAAAATAGATCCTTGGGTGGGATTTTCCAGCCATTCCCAATCGTTCTGTCCTGCCAACGGCAAGCCCCTGCTGCGGGTTCCCCAGTGGCAGAGAGCGCCAGTAACGGGAAACCCCATCCACAGCGGGGGGACCGGATGATCCTGCTGCTACCCAATGATGGGCTAGCTTTGCCACACCAAAATACTCAGGTATTTGACCATATGGTCACAGAACTTCCGATATCTGGGGCGTTGTATCCGGAATGTACCCCCCCCACCACCCGTGCAAGTCACTATGTAAGGATTACACAGCAATTGCCTGGGAAGTTCAAACTTCCGTTGGCAATTGCCTTGCACTGGGAACCACCCGATACTCTGATTTAAATAGTACACTGCACTGTTCTTACCTGGTCTAAGTCAGAAGCTAGGGTGCAAAAAGAGCAGCTGCATTTCAGCCTACATTTTAATAACCTAGATGAAATAATAGAGAGCTGTGTAAGTTTGCGAATGGCACTAAGTTAGGAGGCAAAGTAAGTTATATGGATGTTAGCAGGAATTTTCAAAGGAGCTTGACAAATCAAGTATGTGGGCAAACCTATGGCAAATGAAGTTTAACATGGTGGCGTAATCTTTGAATCTGAGAAATTCAAATAGTTTCTCACTAATAAGAAAATATGTCGAAGAACTGTGGTGAAGCAAACAATTTAGACGTGCATGTGCAAATAGCTGAAGGTCAGGTGCGAAAGGTATTCCAAAAATCTAAAGAATATTGGATTTTATTTCAATGGGGTTGGAATAAAAAAGCAAGCAATTGATGCTACAGTTGTATAGGACGTGATTCAACCAAAACATTTTGAAGTGTCATTTCGGATGAGTTTGGTGGGGTGTTTCGTGCCGGCTTTTTGGGTGAGATCCACACCACTATTCACCCACACTTTGTCATTTTTTAGACTCTCCAGTCAAGCCCACACTTTCAAAATTTTCAACACTCGCTCCTCAGAGATTGGGCCGCTATTTTGAAAGAGTGCCCCAATCTCTAAGTGTCTCCCTGGTCCATCACCGCCACACACATGGGCATTAACCCATACCTCCCCCCCAAAGTGATGACACCCTACTATGGGGTGTCTGAGAGCCCCCCTTTTCAGGCCTCCCCTTCCCTCCTTTCCCTGCCATTCAGCACATCCCCCATAATTTTTATGAGTCCACTTCACACCCGCTCCACCCTTCCTACCCATCCATCTCCTGTTCAAGGGCATGGCCCCTCGCAGGCCCAGACTCTTGGCTGTGCCACCCTGACACTCAGGCACCCTGGCAGTGATCCCTGGCCTGGTGCCAGAGGGAGAACCAGGGTGCCACCCTGCCCTGTCACTGACCACCCAGGTGATTCCAACGGCTGGGAGACCTCCCCCAAGTGCCATTGTGCTTGGTCCACACAACTGGACCAGTACTAAATGGTTCCTGGTCCTGGCCAAGGTCTCGCTGGGGAGGCCGTTAGTTCCTGTATGCCAGGAGAATCTGGCGCAGCCATATTTAAATATGTCTATCTGGATCTCGCCCGGCGAGAACCAGATCACGACATTTTGTACAGTTCGAATAAATCTCGCAAGACGTTTTAAACATCGCAAATCTTGTGATAGGCCTCTTGCGAGGCTGAATGGCCTCATTGCGTCACCAAATCAGGCATGTCGAAGCCGGTAGTACGATGTCGATAGTCAGGAAAGACAAGCTGGAATGTGGCGCAGTGGTTAGCACTGCTGCCTCATGGCGCCAAGGACCCGGGTTTGATCCTGGCGCTGGATCATAGAAGCACTCCAGTGCAGAACATAGAACATTACAGTGCAGTACAGGCCCTTCGGAGGCCATTCGGCCCATTGAGTCTGCACCGGCCCTCTGAAAGGACAGCCTACCATGCCTGTAACCCTACCAGTGTCAATTTAACATGGAGGTTATCCACCTAACCTCCACATCCTTGGACTGTGGGAGGAAAGCGGAGCACCCGGGGGAAACCCACGCAGACACTGGGAGAAAGTGCCAACTCCACACAGACAGTCACCCGAGGTCGGAATCGAACTCAGCTCACTGGCGCTGTGAAGCAGAAATGCTAACCATTGTGCCACTGTGCAACCCACCGGGTCACTGTCCGTGTGGAGTTTGCACATTCTCCCCCACACAACCCAAAGATGTGCAGGGTAGGTGGATTGGCTATGATAAATTGCCCCTTAATTGGAAAAATTAAAAGAACAGGGGAGCACGGTAGCATTGTGGATAGCACAATTGCTTCACAGCTCCAGGGTCCCAGGTTCGATTCTGGCTAGGGTCACTGTCTGTGCGGAGTCTGCACATCCTCCCGATGTGTGTGTGGGTTTCCTCCGGGTGCTCCGGTTTCCTCCCACAGTCCAAAGATGTGCAGGTTAGGTGGATTAGCCATGATAAATTGCCCTTAGGTGTCCAAAATTGCCCTTAGTGTTGGGTGGGGTTACTGGGTTATGGGGATAGGGTGGAGGTGTTGACCTTGGGTAGGGTGTTCTTTCCAAGAGCCGGTGCAGACTCGATGGGCCAAATGGCCTCCTTCTGCACTGTAAATTCTATGAAAATCAGGAAAGATATGTTGGCCTTCAAGGTGGTGCAGCACATATTCACCAGAACTAAACAGGCTGAAATGGTTACAATACAAGAACAGTTTGTATAACATTGGCTTATCTCCCCTTCAGGATAAGGTATAATTATTATGGGAGATTGTAAAAGAACATGATTGTATTCACTGAAGGAGAGGTTAGTAGAAATGTTTAAAATTATAAAATGGTTTGAATAGTTAAATAGGAAAGTAATATTTCCATAGGTAACAAGATGTTTAAAATTAAGATTAATGATGGAAGTATACATGCGAAAGTTAAGAGGCCAGAATTTGTTGCAGTGGCCACATAATGCTTTTTTGTTGCCTTTGCATCCTTCAGCTCAAATAAAATTGCTGACAAATTTGATGAAAGAAGCATTGTGTGGGAAACAGAACATCCCTGGCCTGAGTGAACAAGTCAACTAACAGATTATCTCGTTAACCAGTGAATCATAGATGTAATGTTCTTGTCAGATGGCCTAATTTATATTACAAGAACAATTGTAGCTAAAGCTATAAACAATTTATTAACATTAACTGTGGGTGAACTATATAAAACAGCAGATGAATAGCAGCATTTACATGCACAAGCCACCTCTCTCTTGCCTGCTCTCCAGTCAGTTGAGGTCACCTGGCTCAAACATTCACTTATATACCAATGATAACATAGGACAGTGCAGAAGGAGGCCATTCGGCCCATCGAATCTGCACCAACCTACTTAAGCCCTCACTTCCACCCTATCCCCATAACCCAATAACCCCTCCTAACCTTTTTATCACTAAGGGCAATTTATCATGGCCAATCCACCTAACCTGCATGTCTTTGGACTGTGGGAGGAAACCGGAGCACCCGGAGGAAACCCACGCAGACTCCGCACAGACAGTGACCCAGCGGGGAATCGAACCTGGGACCCTGGCGCTGTGAAGCCACAGTGCTATCCACTTGTGCTACCGTGCTCCCTAACACAACCTAACGCATTTTGAAAATAGTCTTTGCCTCCATTATTCCTACTGAAGTGCATAACCTCACACTTTTCCACATTGTATTCTATCTGCTATTTCTTTGTCCATTCTCCTAACCTGTCGAAGTCCTTCTGCAGTCTACCCGTTTCCTCAACACTACCTATCCCCCTACATATTTTTGTATCATCTGCAAAGTTAGCAACAATGTCCTCATAACCTTCTCCCAGATCTTAATGAATATCGTGAATAGTTGTGGTCCCAACACTGACTATTGCGGAACACCTCTAGTCACCAGCTGCCATCCTCAAAAAGACCCCATTCTCCCCACTCTCTGCCTTCAGCCAGTCACCAATCCTTTATTCGTCCTAGTACCTTGCCCCTAACACCATGGACTCTCATTTAGCAGCCTCCTGTAAGGCACCTTATCAAAGACCTTCTGGAAATCCAAATAGATCACATCCACTGAATGTGACTTTCTCGTTATGTCCTCAAAGAATTTTAACAGATTTGTCAGGCATGAACTCCCCCTGACGAAACTGTGCTGACTCAGACCTATTTTCCTTGCACTTCAAGTACTCCGCAGTCTCATCCTTAATAATGGACTCTAAAATCTTACCAATGACTGAAGTCAGGCTAACCGGCCTATAATTTCCTACCTTCTGCCTCCCTCCCAGGGGTGTTAAATTAAACAATTTTCCAATCCTCTGGGAACCTCCCCCCAACTCCAGTGATTCCTGAAAGATCACCAACATTGCCTTCACAATTTCCTCAGCTGTTTCCATCAGAACCCTGGGGTACAGTCCGTCCAGTCTGGGTGATTTATTCACCTTCCAACCTTTCAGCTTCCCAGAACCGTCTGCTTAGTGTTGGCCGCTGCACTCACCTCTGCCCCTTGACTTTCTTGAAGTTCTGGTTCGCCACTGGTATCTTCCACTGTGAAGACTGATGTAAAATACCTATTCAGTTCCTCTGCCAGTTCTTTGCTCCCCAGTACTATGTCGTGAGTCTCATTTTCCAGTTGTCGAATGTCCATTCTTGCCTCTCTCATCGAAAAAACTATTGCAATCTTCTTTTATATTATTAACTAGCTTACAATCTCCGCTCCCCCAAACTTCCACTCTTATCGTAACTCCTGACACTCAGAGCAAGATAGCACGGCACTGAACAAACTTGTTTTTATAGCCTCAGCTTCCCCCGATTAAAGAAATGGGTCTGAACCAGTTTACTATCTGCACTAATTTACTTCCCTGGCAGGTCCTAATGCGGGGTACTGTTTTTACCTTCTTTAAATCTGAAGGTTTTTCAAATTTCCAGGAGCAATTTGTAATCTAGTGAATTTGTCAACTATTTATGTAAGATTTAAAGAGAATTTAAAAAAGATAAGGGTTAATTAAGATTAAGGTTAATTATCTAAAACACTCACTCTTACCTTAACTCTCAGCACTCAGGGCAAAATGGTACTCTGTGCAAGGCACTGAACAAGCTTGTTTCAGCTAGCCCCACTCCCCTGCCCTTTCTCCATAGCCCGGCAAATATATTGGATAATGGCTTTCAAAAGGAAATTGTATCAGGCTCAATCATACTCAGGCAGTGCATTCCGGATCCTAACCACTTGCTGCAAAACAAAGCTTTCCTTTTTGTCCCTATTGATTCTTTTGTAATTTACCTTAAATCAATGACCTCTGGTTTCTCCCTATCTATTCTGTCCTAGCCCCTCTGAGTTGGAACGCCTCCATCAAATTTCATCTCAACCTTCTCTAATCTTTGCATGTAGCTGAAGTCCCTGATCCCTGGAACCATTCTTGTGATTCTGTTCTGCACCTTCTAAAATGTGTACATCTTTCTTAATGTATGGTGCCCAGAATTGGACACAATGCTCCAACTGAGGTTGAACCAGGTGCCTGTAAATGCCACAATATCATATTCCTACATGGCTATCTGCACCTGCCGCTCACCAACTTTACTCACCACATTCTGTGCATTCATATAATAATAATAATCTTTTTATTGTCACGAGTAGGCTTACATTAACTGCAATGAAGTTACTGTGAAAAGGTCCTAGTTGCCACATTTCACTGTCTGTTCGGGTACGCAGAGGAAGAATTCAGAAACCAGCTGCACAGCAAACCTAATTTAGGCCTTATTGCATGCCTTCTTCTTCTGACTCCCTCCGAATACCTTTCTATTTCCTACCTGGCACTATCTGCATTTCCTTCTTTGTGCACTTTGTTTGTCCTCTCTACTATTACCTCCTAGTTCCCATCCCTTGCCAAGTTATTTTAAACCCTCCCCAATAGTATATTGAACCACTTCACAAAGACAATGGTCCCAGGTTCAGGTGCAAGCTGTCTGACCTGTATAGTCCCCATTTGCCCCAGAACCAGTCCCAATGTCGCAGAAATCTAAAGTCCTCCATCCTTCATCTCTTCAGTCATCTGCACCATTGAAGGGTATTTACATTTACAAGGACAAGACTTAACTTTTTGTGTTAAGTGTAAGGGAAGTAACTAATGGAAACATGCAGCAAGTTCTGAAAAATAAATAGGGAGGCGAAGAGCAAGTTGCCTTTTTTCCAAAATTCCCCATTGAGCACCCCGGGCAGCAACTTTTCAATACACACAATTAATAATTGTGAATCTACTCCTCACATAATGATGCTATATCATTGATCCATAAATAACAGCAAGTACTGTTACCGTGCCTGTGTTTGACAGAAAATATTTACCTGATACCTTTTCAGACAGGATTATTGAAATATGGAATAAATTAAAAGAGAGCTCAATCACAAAATAGAGAGTAGAAGGAAAGAGCATGAGATGGAATTAGAATAAGTGACCGATGTGAAGCTAACACAATTTATCATTTGGCAGGACTGGCAGCTACCATAAAGACAATATTTGTCAACATGATTTCCTGACTAAGAATGGAGATTTAGGAATTAAAGCAGCGGGAACCCCTGCCCTGACATCAGAAAATGTGTCTCTTGATCAAGTCCTCTTAACTCACCTGCAGCTGTGCAGGAGACTTCTACAGGTAGGTAAGGGTAGAATTCACTGTAATTATTTGTTTCCTCTCTTTTAGCCCTTTGGTATATTGCAAAACAGCTCACAAGTACTGATGTGTCCCCAGAATTCCTCATTGCTTTCTCTGAAAAAAGATGGTTTTCGGAAGTTGACTGTATCCACATGAGGGAGTGTTGAACTTTGTTATTAGTCCGCACTCAATTTTTCTTCACGTCTTGGCAAATCTAAAAACAAATCATGTGTTATTTCATTTTAATTTCCAAAACCTATACATTTTAAATGTATTGATGCTAATTCCTTTTGAAATTCTGAAAAAAAATGTTCTACATTTTCCATTTGGGTAACAGAAATTACACAAGGGATTTTCGAGTCTTAAAATATGAACGTACAGAATGCTAATGAAACATCGCAGATAACAAGAGCTGGGTTACAAAATATGTTAAGCTTGCAAACTTGTATATTTGATCTGTGCTGCTCTATTTCTTATAGAACTGATTCACGTTTGCTCAGAATTTTCTATCCACTTCAGGTTCTCAGAATTAGACATCTGAGGTAATGCAAGCTTCCCCCATCCCTTTGATATATGGGAATATTTGTCCTGTGAGTTTTCTGAAACAGGAGTAGTGTACCACAAACATCATGTACATTATTGTACCTTTAGATATACTGTTAGGAAACCGGATGAGAAACCCTAACAATTTGCAATTTGTAAAACTGTGAGGGAAGGATACTTCATCCCAGGAGTGATTCAACTGACAAATAAGGCTTTCTTAGATTAAAACAAACTTTATTTTTAACACATTTTAACCACATTAACATCACAGAAATATCTTGACAATTAATCGTGGAATAGTCCTTTTAAAAAAAGATGAAACTTTATCTTATGCCCTACGCATTGATTATAAATAGTCCAACCAAGCAACTCAGTACAGTTCAAACATCACTTATAAATAAAGTTAACAAAACAGCTCTACTGGTGGTCCTCTGTGGAGTGACTTTTGGAGAGGGACCCTTTCAAGAGCAGATCCAGTACACTTCTGTCTTGTCAGACCCGTTTGCTCAACCGAACAGCATCTGGCAAAACTGTAAACTATTGCAGACCTGGCCCCTCCCATTAATTACGTCATCTGTATCCCACTAAGATGTCCCATGCCCTGCTTAGGTATGACCAAATACAATCCCTCAAATTATCTACTTGAGGGGAACCATCCAAAAGGTAAACACTATTCCATTAGCCCCTTATCTGCAACTAAGGAAGTGGTTAGAATGATTGGTTACCTCACTCTTACAAAACCTTAATTACAGGGTACCTTAACTAAGGTTTTTAAATAATATTACTGCAACAAATACATCCCTTAACCCAGGCTTTTAATAACAATACTGCAACAGATATAAAATACTATATATACCAATTTCTTACATTCACCATGATGCACGATCAATCACTACTGAAGCGAGATTGTAGTCCAATTGAAGGCTTTAATGAACAAGTAGTTACCCCAGCAGCTCCGGTACAGAATGGCTGCTGTGGGTGAAACACAAACTCTTGTGCTTCGCCTGCTGGGCGGAACCAGCAGGCAGGTTCTACCACTCATACTACAGTATAAGGTACATCCCACCTAGGTACCGCGATACCCCTAATATAGCCTACCACATTCACCCCCTGTTTTAAAAAAAAGAGTCCGGCGGGGGTGGTAACCTTACTTCTACAGTGGTAGAGGTTATAGCAGAGTTTTGTCTAAACAATGTCTACAACATTGACAGTAGTGTATAATCTTTCCTTACCCCCCCTGAAGTCTTTTGCACAGTTGACTAGATAATCTTCTCCTACCATTTAGCACAGTGAGACTGATCTCACTTGATTATCCAGATGTAACCTGACCATCTCTCAAAATGCCTTTTTGTTCAGTAGTCTCCCAAAGATAGATCAAAGGTCCTTATTTTTATCACCCCTCTGGTGCCACACATTGCCGGCAACATCTCCTGTGCCTGTAGCCTCTGGGACTCCTCCAAGCAGCAATGGATCTGCTGGAATGACACCGACATCTCCTTCTGAGTGTCCTGGCCGTTCCCTAAAGTCTCCATCAGCTCCAGGTAACCCTGTTCCACAGGCTCAGCATCAGGCTGGGACCCAGCTGGGTCCTGGGATCCAGAAGCCCTCTGACTGCTGTCTCGCCTGGGGGTTCCTGTCTCCACCTGATGTACATCAGCAACACTGTGGTGCTCACCAGATTATGCCTCCAAAGCCTGGCCACTAGCATTTCCCTCCCATTGAGGTGTGTGTATCTGCGCTGGCGGAGAGTGGGGATTACAGCTGTGCCACAACTGTTAGGGTGGCATTCTCAGAGCTCTCTCCGAGGTGGTCTCCTGGGAGGCTGGAGAGGGGGCTGCCCGGGGTGGGCTGTGCCGTTGGCTGGAGGATCTACGGGGGAATGGACATGTGGTCAGTGGGAGAGATGGGTCAGTCAGTAAGACAATAATAACTCACGCTTGACAGGTCCTCCGGGTGGAGCCCGATGGTTCCTCACCTCTGTGGTGCCCACCAGCCTCCAAATGGGTGACTGCTCTATCCTCAGCCACACGAGTCACCTCCAGGGCCAGTTCCTCGAAGGTGGTGAGGATTCTTAGGTCTGGCACATCACCGCCAATCTGGGCCGTCTCCTGGCAATTATCTGAGAGCATTTCCTGAGGAGACACAGATAGCATTGTTAGCCATACATGTGTGGTTCACGGTGGTGGGAGGGGTTGTGAAGGGAGGGAAGTTGAAGGGGGATAGGGTGGTGAGAGGTTTGGGGCTCGCATGGAGAGTGGGGGTGAATGCTCCCGTGGGGGCAAGGGATGTTGGTGCCTACTCACTGCTGCTCTGATGTATGTTGTTGACATTTTTTGGCACTGGAGATCAGACTTCTTGTCACACTCCCAGCGCTCATAGCT
The DNA here is from genome assembly GCF_902713615.1 of Scyliorhinus canicula. Classification (NCBI taxonomy): domain Eukaryota; kingdom Metazoa; phylum Chordata; class Chondrichthyes; order Carcharhiniformes; family Scyliorhinidae; genus Scyliorhinus; species Scyliorhinus canicula. The sequence goes on from NC_052152.1 coordinate 158,782,541, forward strand.
GCCGCCACCTCGTCTCAGGCAGCACTCATCGCCCTATGGCTAATCTTCTGGGACACTCGGAGGAACAGGACATCCCTTCAGGTCTCCACGGCGTCTAGGTGGGCTCCCCAGGTCAGCGTCCCCCAATCTAGGGGCTAGTCTCCTCGGCACTATTATTGTGAGCTGGCTGGGGTTGGCTGAGCTACTGCAACTTAGGTGCTGCTCGACCTTGCTGGCGGGGATTGGCAAGTGCGCTGCTGACAAATCAGCTGGCGTGCCTCCATTTGCGGCAAGAAGCCTGTGAGAGCTCGTTAAGAGGACCATTTAATGTTGAATAGCATTGCCAGCGTCGCTGGGCTGAGCACCGGGAAGCTGTGGCAATTCCCGCTCGCTACGACATTGAGAAATCTTTCCGGAGAATCGCGCCCCTTATTTCCCAATTTTCCCTTCCTCGTGTCGCCGCCATGGCAAGATTCCTGCCCACAAACCTCATTCAAATAATTTTAGTGGATTTTCATAGTATTAAAGAGCCTGTAAGCCACATGATCCCCCCGCCCACTTCCTGAATTCTCAAACCTTCCCGAAATTCACAACAGCTTTAGGAAGATGGGAAACAGTCAAGGGGTGGGTGCCGGGGGGCTATCGTGCCACGGTCACTATAGCTCACGGGAGGGAATCAGGGGCATGTCTCTTGAGAGCCCAATTGCCCGGGGAGGGGGGGGGGGGGGTGTTCCCGTTACGTGTGTTGGGGGGACGGATTCAAGACCGGCCCTTCAGTGGGGGGGGGGGGGGGGGGGGGGGGGGGGGGGGGGGAGAGGTCATTGCTGGGATGGGGGAGGCATATGCATTGAGGTGGAAATCTTGCAATAATGTGGGCGGGAGGAACTTTGTTGGGGAAGTGGGCATAAAATGACAACTGAAAGAAATTACTTTTACCATGTTGCCACCCTTCAGGCATGGTGTCAATTGAGTGCTCTGCAGATCAATGTAGATAAATCCAAAGAGTTACTATTATATATGTGGTAGTCACCACTGATTGTATAATAGTTGTAACAATGATTATTAGAGGTAATAAGGTAAGGCTCCTGTACTACAGGTACGGGGGAAAATCCCTGCCTGCTGGCTCCACCCAGTAGGCGGAATATAAATGTGTGCGCACACCCGAGCTGCTCCCATTCTGGTAGCAGCTGTAGGAGGTCACACATCTCTGCTCAATAAAGCCTCGATTACTCTCTACTCTCGTCTCGTCATAATTGATAGTGTATCAATATAGCAATGGCCTGCATATTTGTGAACTTCTGTGTCTTAATGATTGGTAGAGGTTGTAACGTTTTTCAAGTATTTGGGAACATATATTGACCAGAAGCTAAGCCTCACAGTAAATACCAACTGCATTTTAAAAAAGACTAGCCAGTGTCTGTTTTTCATTTGAAAACTAAGGATTTGGAGTGAGATATTTTAGAGAAGGTATCCAAATGTCTAATAGAGTGAATTTTAACATTCAACATGACAGGCTGGTATGGTAACCGGAGTGTGAAAGGCAAAAGTAAATGGCTAGAATTGTCAACACTGCAGTTAAACCTTTAGTAAACAGCAGATATAGGCCGATAATTTTGTTAACAAATGCAGTTAAGAGGAAAGCTCAGGCCATCATCAGAGCTCCCTCTCACTCTTTATATCATCAATTTGAAAGGCTCCCTTTGGGTCGATGTTCAAGAGGTATTTTGTTCCCAGTGCCACCTCCAGCGGGAAAACCGGAGTGCTTCTTACTGGCGCAAGGGGCACTGCCGAGGTGGGATTCCCTCACCTTTGGCATGCTAAATATACAGAGCGACTAGCACACTGGCCAATCTGCACTTACTGCTCTCGGGGCGCCATTTTTAATGGGTGCCCTGATCCCAGCATCTAGAGATAAGCCCCTTCCCCCAACAACGGAAATGGTGACCCCCGCTGACAATGGGAGCACCCTCCACCCCTCAGCAAAGAGGGGCATCCTCCACCTGCCACGCACACTTGAGGGTGACCCGACCCCCTATCAGCATCCCCCTAAGGCACCACCCCTTCAGGCCCCGCTCCTTGGCCAACGGTGCCCTGCCTCCTGGCAGTGATAGCCAGGCCTCGCATGTTGGAACCCAAGAGTGATCAAGGAGATGTCCATTGCCCATGTGCCCCTCTGCCACTGCCAGGCTGCAGAGGGAGTGTCCCCTAAGGACCCTGGGTGTTGTGTGGGCTCAGGCTGGGGATAAGCTGTTGAGTTCAGGACTCTTCTCAGGGATGGAGTTCTTGTGTCTGGACTACCCCTTTTAGCCCTCAAGTCCTTTTCCTTTCTTTACATCTGCATCGCTTTTAACACTTCAGCTTTTTGAAATCTCTCTCTCTTGCAGTTAGAAAAGAGGAACTGCAAGCACTTAGCATTTTTGACGTTGTCAATCACAGAATATACAGTGCAGAAGGAGGCCATTCAGCCCATCGAGTCTGCACCAGCTCCTGAGAAGAGTACCCCACCCAACCCCCACGCCTCCACCCTATCCCCCTTTATCCCCGTAACCCAGCAACCCCACCCAACCCTTTTGGATACCAAGGGCAATTGTGAATGGCCAATCCACCTAACCTGCACATCTTTGGACTGTGGGAGGAAACCAGAGCACCCAGAGGAAACCCACGCACACACGTGGAGAACGTGCAGACTCCACACAGACAGTGACCCAAGCCGGGAATCGAACCTGGGACCCTGGAGCTGCGAAGCAACTGTGCTAACCACTATGCTGCCCTAATTAGAACAAGGATGTTTATAAACATTGTGGTTAGGATCAATGGGGGATACTTCAGATGCATTCAAGCATGAAGGAAAAGATAAATAAACAAACCTCCTGTCTGCTGTGTATGAACCATTAAGCTGTCAATCGAAGGCTAGTTAAAGGTACTGCACTGTTAAATTGAATGAATACAAAGAATTTCAAAGAAACTCAGGGGATTTTAAAGCTGTTCAAGTGTTGTGAGCTTTCTATGAAGACTCAGTGTCTTCAAAAGGCTCGTATTAAAAGCATGGGGCTGACTGTGCAGATAAGAAAGGGAAAATACACAAGACTTCCTGGCTTGTATTTTCAATGAACTGCCCAAATTGCTTATCAGGGGTTAGGCAGAGCAGTTCAAAGTGAGAAGGCCACTTCAAGGTTTTCAAAGTTAACAGACAAGGATGATAATTTTGACCAGAGGGCTATCTGAAATCACCGTGCCAAGAATGATCTTCAGTTTGCCCAGAGCTAGAAGGGGCAATCTATACACACAACCACCATCCCGGGGAAGAGTCCTGAGCTCTACTCCTTATCCCTAGCCCAAGCCCATCCAACATCCAGGACCTCTGGGGCACCTTCCCTCTGCAGCCTGGCAACGAGAAGAAGGGGTGGGTGCTGGGGGGACTGTAAGATCAGTTTAGATCAGAGCACCCTTTAGGAATGGTACCCCAATCTCTGTAGTGCCGCCGTTTCCAGGTCTATATTGGTCCTGCCTGCAGATTGATACAGTAACCCACGCCCCCACCCCCTGATTTTTTTTTTGTCGGAGTGCCAGAAAATCTGATCTGAAAACTCAGCAGTACATCTGGAGAGACACATGCTGTCTTCAGCCGGAGACAGTTACAAATTATGGGAAAATTCCACCCATTGACTTCAGTACCCACCTCAAAATCTATACTTTTATCAATAATACTCTCCCATCTGGTTAAACAGTCAAATGAGTTTGCGCACCTGAGGAGATTGAAGGTAGACGTGGCATTTTTGCAGGAGACGCACCTGAAGCCGGGGGACCAGACGAGGCAGAGGCTCCAGATGATGGAGCTTGGACTAGTTTCTACAGGGAAGGTGGTGAGGCAGCTGTGGAGGGCCAGAAGGGCAGTCTTTGAGTATGGGGATAAAGCAAGCAGGATGTTGGCCCATCAGTTGAGAAAGCAAGAGGCGACGAGGGCCCGGCAGATGTGGAAGAATGGTTGGTTCAGGCTCTGGTGGCCCCAATTGGGCTGAAGGAGGTGATGGATAGATTGGGGATTATACAGGCGGGTTCCCATCGAGGTTTATAAAACGTTTGGGGCGGACCTGGGGCCATTGCGCTAAGGGTGTATAATTAAGCAAGGGAGAGGAGGGAACTCCCCCTACATTGACGCAGGCTTCCATCTCTTTGATTTTAAAGAAGGATAAGGACCCGGAGCAGCGTGGATCATACCGCCCAATATCATTGTTCATCATGTACTCCAAGTTATTGGCGAAGGTGTTGGCTTTGCGGATTGATGACGGTGTCCCGTGGCTGATAGGCGAAGATCAAACGGGTTTTGTGAACAGTAAGAAGTCTTACAACACCAGGTTAAAGTTCTTTGGAAACACTGGGCTGGATTCTCCGCCCCGCTGCGTCAGATTTCTGGTTCAGCACGCCGGTGGTACACTCCGTTTCGCCAGCTGGTCAATGGGGTTTCCCACTGTGGGGCAGCCTGACGCCGTTGGGGAAACCCTCGGGCTACCAGCGAAACGGAGAATCCCGATGGTGAAGAAACCAGCCACTAGCTTTCAGAGCATCGCTCCTTCATCATATTCGTGAAAGCAGGGTTTTGTGAAGGGGAGGCAGCTGTCGGTGAATGTGAGAAGGTTACTCATTGTAATTACGCTGCCTTCGGAAGGGCAGCAGGTCGAGGTAGTGGTGGCAATGGACGCGGAGAAGAAGTTTGATCGGGTGGAGTGGGCGTATTTGTTGGGGGTGTTGGGGTGGTTCAGATTCGAGCAGGGGTTGTAGATTGGGTCTGGCTGTTATGAAAGACACTGGTCGTGAACATGAGGATGAACTGAGTTTGGGGTACTTCAGGCTGCATCATGGGACGAGGCAGGGGTGCCCGCTCTCCCCGTTACTTTTCACCTTGGCGATAGACCCGCTGGCAATGGTGCTTCGGGTATCGAGGGGCTGGGAAGGGATTGTTGGGGGCGGGGTTGTCGACCACAGGGTCTTATTATATGCAGACGATCTGTTACTGTATATTTCGGACCCGGTAGGCAGCATCGGAGGCATCATGGGGATTCTGGCGGAGTTTGGCTGGTTTCGGGATAAAAATTGAATACGAGAAAAAGTGAGATGTTCCCAATTGAGGCCAGAGGGCAAGAAAGCAGATTAAGGGAGGTGCCGTTTAGGATGGTGGGGGTGAGATTCAGGTACTTGGGTATCCAGGTGGTGTGGACTTGGGCGCAGTTGCATAGACTGAACTTGACTTGGCTGGTGGAGCAGATGAAGGGTGACTTTAAGAGATGGGATGTGCTGCCGTTGTCGCTGGCAGGGCAGGTGCAGACAGTAAAAATGACGGTGCTGCCAAGTTTTCTGTTTGTATTTCAGGATCTCCCAATCTCTGTTCCCAAATTGTTTTTTAGGAAGGTTTGTGTGGGCTGGGAAGATCCCGCAGATAGGCAGGTTTTCTTGGAGTGCGGATGGGGTGAGGCCTGGCATTGCTGAATATGATGAATTATTACCGGGCGGCGAATATTGCTATGGTTAGGAAATGGGCTGTGGGGAAGGGGTCGGCGTGGGGGTAGGTGGAGGTAGCATCATGTAGGGGCATTTGTTTAAGGGCTTTGTTGTTGGCACCTTGACCGTTGTTGCCGGTCAGGTACTTCATGAGCCCAGTGGTGTTGTCGGCCCTAAGGGTGTGGGGGCAGATGCAGCAGCACCTGGGGCTGGAGGATGCCTTGGTGTGGGTGCCGATCTGCAATAACCATAGGTTTGCACCGGTGGGGTTGGACGTGAAGTTTCGGGGATGGCGGCAGACAGTGGTAGAGCGCTTTGGCAACTAGCTTATAGGGGGCACATTTACGGAGTTGGAGGACCTGGAGGATGTGAATGAGTTGCTCAGGGGGAATGGCTTTAGGTAGCTGCAGGTTCGGAACTTTGTCAGGAGAGATGTGCCGACCCTTCCTGTGCTGCTGCCCCTGGGGCTACAGGATAAGGTGCAGTCGGAGGACGAAATAGGGGAGGGGAATGTGTCGGACGTTTATAAGGAGTTGATGGAGTGGGAGGAAGCCCTGGCGGGGGATATTAAGAGGAAATGGGAGGAGGAGCTGGGAGAAGAGGTGGGGGCTGAGACGTGGACGGTGACCTTGCAGAGGCTAAAGTGGGGGAGGTGGGATGTGAGGAGGGGTTGGCTTCAGGGGAGCAGGGAATGGGGAGTGGTTGTTGGTTGCTAATTGAATTGTTTGTTGGTTCTTCTGATTCTTTTTGTATATATGAAAATGTCTTGAATAAAAATATTTAAAAAAAAGAAAATAAATGCATAATGTTTAATATATATTGTTTTTAAAAACACGGGCCATGCTAACTCGCTTCTTGGGTCTCACAGTAATGTGATTTAAATTTCAGAGATTTACATCAACTGGCTGTGTAGTTGTCCTTCAGAATTGCATATTAGAGGAACTCTCTGAGCAGACCGTGGTACTGGAGAATCTAGCTCTCATTTGTCACGAGAAGTCAGGGAATATTAAGTCAGTGGAAGAAGGTATGTATGAAATGACCATAATTATGGACAATGGGCCAAGATTTATCTGGAGAGGAAGATTTATATAATAAAAACATATTTTATAACAGGTTAGATTTAGATATTTTTGCATAAGGGGAGTAATATATTAAGAAACAGGAAATTTATCAGGGCTTCACTAGAATTATCGACAAAAGAAATTCTATTTTTTATTTGTAGAATTCAAGCCCCAGGTAATTTTATAATGAATATCAAAGTTTAAAAGTAAAAGCTTTCCTACCATTAAAAACATTTTTCGTCTTCATTGTGGATATTCACATTACCTTGTTCATTACTGTATAATATAATTTTCTAAAAATGTCCTTATAAGACAGTTACTTTTTATTTTTAGGTGGTGGCTTTAAATTGCTTCAGTGATGAGTTTATTTTTATTGAAATGCCACATCTCTTCCATTTCGCTCATTTTTCATGATTAATTTGATCAATACAAATTGGCTCTTGCAGCAGAATGCATCTCCTCATTAGATGGAACAATATCAAGATGAATCATTTAAAAATGCAAATTACAAAAGGTTGTATCGCCTTATTTTTGTATTGTTTTAAAGCAAATGTCAGCACAATCCTGTGATCGGAGACTAAACCCTAAAATCACGCCAATAATCTTTTGCCATTATATAGACAACAGTGGAAATTGGTTGTTGCAAACATTACAACGGCGATTGCACTTAATTGTTGTAAATAGAACATCCTGAGGTTTTAATTCTGTTGGGGGGGGGGGGGGGGGGGGAGGTTGGGGGGGGGAGGTGAGGTGCAGGTCAGCTTCCTGGCTTAACACCTCTTCAGTGGCAATTTTTATTTGGCTGCTTGGGGGGATGGAGTGGAGTCTGGGATGACTCCCTTAAATTGTTTCCTTCTTATTCCCTGTGGGGAAATCATTGACATCTGGTTCTTTGCAAAAGCATAACTGACATTAGGAAACCAGATGAGATTTTGTGGCTACAACTTGTGCTGTTGTACATCAGGACTACAATACGAGCAATCTTTTATTTTAGAAATTAGAAGGAAGGAACCTAAAGGGTTGAAAATGGGATACATTGAATGACAAATGTCACTGATTTTATACAAAACTTTAAATGATTAACGTCTTATTTACTGTAGCTACAATAGCTAAGTGGCACCAGAAAGCCTTGACACTAGAATGAAAGAAGGCCATGTGCTTTGTTTAACTGTGGAAGCTCTATAAATCTGGAAAGGACAAGGAATAGTGAGCTAATGTAGTTTTGCCAGTGAACATTTTTCTTCCTTTCCTTCTGTATCACTTGACAGTCCCGTTGATCTTTGTTTAGGTGTTAATCACATTTTAAAGGGCTCTGTTTCATGCACTTAAAACATTATTCAAAACCTCATGTGCTCGGTCTTCAGCTCACATGAAGACATTTAGAGAGCGGGTCTTAAATAATGAGCTTTCTGGCAGTCGATTCTTTTCAGAGTGCATTCTTTATTGCTGGGTATTAGGCATGGTATGCTCCAATTTAATGTTCTTCAACGGCTCTATCTTTCCAGTCCTAGGATGTACAGGGGCCTAGATCCTGCCTGTGCAAGATGTCTTTTGGCTCCTGCAACGCTGTTGAATAGGTTTTGGTCATGTGCAAGGCTGGCTACTTTCTGGTCCTCTGTGTTTTCAACTTTTTCATACATGTGTGGTAAAGCTATTGATATTAACCCTAACATTGGTATTTTCTGGGGAGATTGCTGGGCAACATCACCAGTCAGGTGCCTTGACCTCTGTTTGCAAGTTGCCTTATCTTATTCTTTTTTAAAATAAATTTAGAGTACCCAATTAATTTTTTCCAAGTAAGGGGCAATTTAACGAGGCCAATTCACCTACCCTGCACATCTTTGGGTTGTGGGGGTGAAACCCATGCAAACACGGGTAGAATGTGCGACACCACATGGACAGTGACCCAGAGCCGGGATCAAACCTGGGATCTCGGTGCCGTGAGGCAGCATTGCTAACCACAGCACCACCATGCTGCCTACTTATCTTATTCAATTAGAAGACTGTGGCTCCGCCCTCCCATTTGCAATTGGCCAAGGTGATGATGTTTCTTAAACATGAAAAGATTAAATATACGCTATAATGGGCAGCACGGTAGCACAGTGGTTAACACTGTTGCTTCACAACGCCAGGGTTCCAGGTTCGATTCCTGGCTTGGGTCACTGTCTGTGCGGAGTCTGCACGTTCTCCCCGTGTCTGCGTGGGTTTCCTCCGAGTTCTCCGGTTTCCTCCCACAAGTCCCGAAAGACATGCTATTAGGTAATTTGGACATTCTGAATTCTCCCTCAGTGTACCCGAACAGGAGCCGGAGTCTGGCGACTGGGGGATTTTCACAGTAACTTCATTGCACTGTTAATGTAAGCCCACTTGTGACAATAATAAAGATTATTATTATGTTATATGGATCAATGAAAAAGTCTGATTCAGTCACGTAACCTTTCATTCATCATTTTAATAACCTTTCCTTTTCTTGGGGGCAGCACGGTGACACAGTGATTAGTACTGCTGCCTCACAAAGCCAGGGTCCAATTCCAGCCCCGGGTGACTGAGTGGAGTCTGCACGTTTCCCCCGTACCTGCGTGGGTTTCCTCCGGGTGCTCCGGTTTCCTCCCACAGCCTAAAGATCTGCAGGTTAGATGGATTGGCCATACTAAATTGCCCCTCAGTATCCAAAAGGTGAGGTGGGATTACTGGGTTATAGGGATAGGGTGAACCCTGACCCCAGGTAGGGTACTCTTTCAGAGGATCGGTGCAGACTTGATGGGCCAAATAGCCTCCTTCTGCATTGTAGGGATTCTGTGATTTCTACAATCTTAATAATTCTGACTATTGCTCCTTTTCTTTTCTCCGTCTCTTTTTTAACATCCCCCTTTCTTGTAACTTTTTCTTTGCCTGTATTTCATAATGGGGGCGCGATTCTCTGAGCCCCGCGCCGGGCTGGAGATTCGCCGCAACCGCGCCACGACGCCCCGATGCCGGCGCGCGATTCTCCGAGGTGCGGTGAATCAGCGCCATTTGCGGTGGCGCGGTTGTCGCGGCGCCAGCCGTGGGCCGCTGGCATTGGCGGGGCCGCCGATTCTTGGGCCCGGATGGGCCGAACGGCCGCACGGATATGACAGAGTCCCGCCGTTCACCCCAGGTCGCTGCCGGTGGGAACTCTGCGCGAATGGTCGGGGAGCTCTGTCCCCCGGGGGGGGGGGTGGCCTCCTATGGGGTCTGGCCCACGATCGGGGCCGACCTCTTTCCTCCTCCCCCCCCCCCCACCCCCCAGACCTACTTTTGTGTGCAGCCAGCCCCTGAACACCGACGCCATGTTGAGTCGGGGCCGGCACACTGATGAAATCCCCCGTGCATGCGCAGGTTGGCACAGCCCAACTGTGCATGCGTGGGTTGGCATGGTGCCTATTTGGCGCCAGGAAGGGAGGCTGGAGCGGCATGAACCACTCCAGCGCCGTGGGGCCAGAATCGGTCGTGCCCGTTTCGCACCATCGTGAACACTTGGGCTCCATTTGGGAGAATCGCCCCCAATGTACCATTTTCTAAAAATCAATGAAGTTTGAAAAAAAAAGATATACATTACCTACCAAAAATGAATTAATTGAGTTTGGCTTTGCGAAACTATATTGACGCCTGGATCCTACATTTTAGAGAAACTTCGGCACTGATTTTCACTCCCTTTAAGATGTGTTGTTTTATAATTTTTCCATGATTGGTCTTGATTTATTTTCTTCCTTTTTGTTGTTGAAGCATTTCAAATTATGCAACAGTCCTACAGTGTTCATCTAGTAAACTACACCTGACAAAGATATTCAAAGCATGTTCTAGCACAAGATTCATGCATGCTAGGAATTCATCACAATTTTCCCTTGTCAGTAGCATAACAATAAAACTTTTGTTTGCCTACTTATAAATACAGTCTGCATAAACAATTTAGAATTATTGACAATGTTACGCTTTGACTGATCAGCAACTTAACGTGAGCCGTTGTAGAAGTGGTAGAGTTAACTTTAATCTGGTAAACACTCAAGGATATATAGGGTCGATTACCACTTTGCTCCATTAAGTTTATTCGTAAGTGAGAATGCCTGTGACAAGTGAATCTAGTAGGGTTATGGGGCCGGATTCTCCATCCAGTGACGCCGGAATCGCGAAACGGGATTGGATGGAGAATCGTGCCTGAACCGGAAATTGTGGTCGGCGCAGGGCGCCCGACGAAATGCCATGCCCCGGTGCTGCGGCAAAGAGGTCCACAGATTCACCACCCTCCGGCTGAAGAAATTTCTCCTCATCTCGGTTTTAAAGGATCGTCTCTTTAGTCCGAGATTGTATCCCCTGGTTCTAGTTGTTCCTTAATAATAATAATCTTTATTGTCAGAATTTGCAACTCCTCTAAGAAATTATTCTAATGCTAATTGAAATTAAACATTTTTGATTTCAGTCATTTCAAAATCAAAGATTGGGAAATCAATCCTTTCATTCTGGGACAAATGCACACAGACAGATTATGTTTTATATTTATCAGCTGAGAAGTTCCTGACACAACTAAGAAATTGTTACACACAGAAAGTGGCTGCAAAGTACCCAGGACAAACTGAAAGAGGTAAGCTCTGCTTAATTTATGTTTAACAGGTATTCTGGAGTGGAATTTCTGTTATATCCATCATATGACAATTATTATAGCTTCAGATAGCTTGAATATTGTGGGAATGACTACTTTGAGATAATTGTAGCTTGCATCAGGATAATTCATTAAAACATGTTCAAAAACCTACTTTGTACTAATTCTATGTACCATTTGAGAAATATGGCCTGGGGGAAATTAAATAAGTCTCATTGACTTTGTCCGTTATTCAACTCCTTGCAACTGACCTGTTTCATAACTTCTCCTGTTCAGGATTCCAATTGAACCATTGACGATTTGCACAAAAATATTAATAATGCTCAGAAAAGAATAAAGTCAGAAGGAAGTTGAGATACTTCCTTGTAACTGGTCTTGAAAAAGTTGATGTAATTTGCTTATTCACCTGACTGAAATTTTTAACTCTGAACATATGAATAGAAATAGGCCATTCAGCTCCTCAAACCTGTTCGGCCATTCAAATCAATCACGACTGATACATATCCTAACCCCATTTGGCTCCATATCCCTTCATACTCTTCGCTAGAAGAAATCAACCAACCAGAAATTTTAAAATTATTTGAGCGAGTATCTACTGCGTTTTGAGAGAGTTCCACAATTCTGCCAACCTTTGTGAAGAAATACTTCTTAACCTCTCTTCCTAAATAGCCTGGTTCTAATTTTAATGGTCAATCCCCTTTTCGTAAACTCACCCATCACGGAATAAGTTTCTTCCCTATCTACCCCATGAAACGTTTCATTGAACCCTCAACAAATACCCCTTTAAACTTCTATATTCCAGGGAATACAAGGCTAGTTTATGTAAATTTAACCCTTCAAGCCCAGAACGCTACACAGTTCTCCAGGTGTGGTGTCAGCAAGGCTTTCTAGAGCTGTTGCAAAATTTGCTCCCTTTTATATTCTAACCTGCTAGGTGTAAACATTAATATGTCATAAGACATTTTGAATAATTTTGCAACTGGCCACCACATTTTAGTGACCTGTGACGTGGCCACTGTGTCTTTGGATCTCCCCTATTCCTAATATTTCACTATTTAAATAATACTTTGATATATTTTTTTGGTCAAAAATAAGTGAATTTACTATTAACTGCGTTGAAATCCTTCTGTCATTGTTTTACCCCTCACTGTAAAACTATCAAGACATTGATAGTTATATTCCTACCTATACTACTCACAATGTCATAAACCTTTGGGCCACTCGCAAACTTGGATATATTGTTCTATATTGCAAATTAAGCAGAAAATGCTGGAAATATTCAGGTCAGACAGTAGTTGTGGGGAGAGAAAAACAGAGAGCACGATTCAGCGGACTGAAGTCCAGCTTTCGGCACATTTGGCGAGGTGTTTCACGTCGGCAGCGTTGGCAAGATCGCAACCCGTATTCAACGGCACTTAGAGCCAGAAATGAGTTGCCACGAGGTTCTCGACATTATTGGCTCCCTCCCTGTCTGATTTATCTGACTCACGCCTCAGCTGCTCAACGCTCACAAGGGGAGCTGCTTCAAGTATGGCAGCGTACAGACTGGCTCCTACTTTGGCGATGCCAACCCCACCAGGCTTCTCGATGCTGTAGATGAGAGGCGGGCACCCTGTCTCCCGAGGTGGCCGGCGAACCAGCAGCAGGAGCAGCAATGCCATCTGAGGCAGTGGCTGTCAGTTCAGGCAGCATGACAAGGAGGACCGCACGACAATGTTGGAAGAAAAGGAATAACCTCCAACAAGAAGTAAGTTACTACCTCCCCTGGAATCAGTTCCGCATGCCATCCCTCAAATTCCCAAACCCCCCTCCCAAACTACTCGCTGACACCTCGCACCCCTCCAACATCCGATCTTCAAGCTTATACCTCAGAACACCCTTGCGCCCAACAGCACAACCTCTTCATGTCCAGGTACGGTGGCACACATGCCACTGCCAAGATGGGGAGAGCATGGAGCACAGTGGACAGCACTGATGCTTCACAGCGCCACAGTCCCAATTTCTATTCCCGGCTTGGGTCACTATCTGTGCGGAGTGTGCACGTTCTCCCCGTGTCTGCCTGGGTTTCCTCCGGGTGCTCTGGTTTCCTCCCACAAGTCCCGAAAGACGTGCTGTTAGGTGAATTAGGCATTCTGAATTCTTCCTCAGTGTACCCGAACAGGAGCCGGATTGTGGCGACTAAGGACTTTGCACAGTAACTTCATTGCAGTGTCAATGTAAGCCTACCTTGTGGCAATAGAGATTATTATTATTATTATAAGAATCCCAGTAATCTGAGCCCTCAGCCCCGAGGAACAGCCTCTGGAGAACACGGGGTTGCCCAAGGAAAGAGCAGTGACTGACATCGAGGTCAGCCAGTGCCAGAGAGGTGAGGATCCACTGCCCCTTTGTGGTGAATGAGATTCACACGGTATTATAATCTGTATATATGTATCAATATTGTAAGTGCAGTTGCACTACCTGACCACCAGGGGGGATTAGCTCTGGGAGTACTCGAGAACTTGTACTGGGCTCCTCCCTTGGCTCTGCCCAGGACTCCTCCCCCTGGAGCTGCTGTATAAAGATCCGTGCCACAGGGTCAGCCAGCCAGTTCACTGAAAGTTCAACGGCTAACAGGCTGGCTCTGTTGTAAGTATATTAAAACTGCTATTCTAATCCTACAAGCACGTGTCCGTAGAATTGTTGGTTCCAACACCCTTCACCTAGACGACCAGTCTCAAGTGAGTTGTTCATGCCTGACAAAATGATCCTTCCCGGGCCACCCGGAGTCGTAACCCCCCCCCCTCACCACACCACGGAGGAGAACACCAATGAGGCGTCACAGCTATCACCTGCACCTTCCACATGCACAGAGAGATACACCTCGGTGGCAGCATTAGTGGACGAGCTTCGGTGGCACAATCTGGTGAGCACCACACAGTTGTTGATGCACATCAGGTGGAGGCAGGAACATCCAAAGGAGACAGCAGTCAGAGGTCTGTTGAATCCCAGGACACAGCTGGGTCCCAGCCAGATGCCGAGTCTCTGGACAAGGTTCTCCCAGAGCTGATACAGAGCCGTGAGATTCAGAAGGTGATTTAAGCAACATTCCAGTGACCGAAAGGCCGATTGAAGGAGACCCAAAGGTTTCAGGCACAGGAGATGGTGCTGAGGCCAACACTGCTAGGATGGCGAACCCAGTGGAAATCCTGGAGCTCGACATCAAATCCCTGAGTTGTGATGTCCAAGACATGGCTCAATCTGTGACGCTCATGACGGAGGGCCTCGACATCATGTCCCACTCCTTCTCCGCATCGTGGACTCCACAGACGGCCGCCCCACTGGGGACCCCACTCAGCCAATCCTACATTTGTGCCACGTGCCAGCCAGCCAACCCCGGGGGGCTCCAGATGTTACTTCTGTGGACAGTAAAAACACCCCCGCCAACGCTGCCCGGCCCGCAGCGCCCTTTGCAAGGCCTGCGGCAAGAAGGGGCACTTCGCCACGGTGTGCCAGGCCCGCTCAGTCGCCGCTATCGTCCCTCCCCCGCGTACGGACAGTGGGCGCTGCCATCTTCCCCTCCTCGGACCACGCGCGGCCCATGGACGGCGCCATCTTTTTCAACCCCCGCCTTGTGCGGCCCGTGGGCGCCGCCATCTTGCCCACCTCAGGATCTTCAGGCGCTGCCATCTTGTCTCCCCCACAGCACATGGGCGCCACCATCGTACCAGGACCCATGCCCCCCATCGTCCGACACCAGCGACGACCAGCCGCGACTTGCCTCGGTCACGATTGACCAGTGTCTCCCGCACAATCTAGCCACCGCCTCAACAAACGTGAAGATCTTGATCTTCTGTATGCTGGACTCCGGGAATACTGAAAGCTTCATCCATCCCGATACGGTAAGGCGCTGCTCCCTGCCAATCAGAGAATCTCCCTGGCCTCCGGGTCCCACTCCGTGGAGATCCGTGGGTACTGTATAGCCACGCTTACGATCCAGGGTGTAGAGTTCAGCAGCTTCCGCCTCTACATCCTCCCCAACCTCTGCGCTGCCCTGCTACTCGGCCTGGACTTCCAGTGTAACATCCAGAGCCTAACATTGAAATTCGGCGGGCCCCTATCACCCCTCACTGTGTGCAGCCTCGCGACCCTAAAGGTCGACCCACCTTCCCTATTCGCAAACCTAGCCCCGGATTGCAAACCCGTCGCCACCAGGAGCAGACGGTACAGCGTCCAGGACAGGACCTTCATTAGGTCCGAGGTCCAGCGGCTGCTTCGGGAAGGCATCATCGAGGCCAGCAACAGCCCCTGGAGAGCCCAAGTGGTAGTGGTGAAAACTGGGAAGAAACACTGAATGGTCGTAGACTACAGCCAGACCATCAATCGGTGCACGCAGCTCGCGCGCACCCCCTCCCACGCATATCTGATATGGTCAATCAGATTGCACAGTACCGGGTCTTCTCAACTGTAGACCTAAAATCCGCCTACCACCAGCTCCCCACCTGTAAGGAGGACCGCCCATACACTGCCTTCGAGGCAGATGGCCACCTCTACCATTTTCTTAGGGTTCCCTTCGGCGTCACGGTCTCGGTCTTCCAAAGGGAGATGGACCGATGGATCGACCGGTACGGGCTGCAGGCCACTTTCCCGTACCTAGACAATGTCACCATCTGCGGCCACGATCAGCTGGACCACAATGCCAACCTTGCCAAATTTCTCCACACCGCTACTCTCCTAAACCTCACCTATAACAAGGAGAAGTGCGTATTCAGCACGAACCACTTAGCCATCCTCAGCCATGTGGTCCAGAACGGAATTCTGGGGCCCCACCCCGACCACATGTGCCTCCTCATGGAACTCCCACTGCCCCAAGGCCCTCAAACGCTGCCTGGGGTTACTACGCCCAGTGGGTCCCAAAATATGCGGACAAGGCCCGCCCACTCATCCAGTCGACTCTTTTCCCCCTGACGGCCGAGGCTCAACAGGCCTTCAACCGTATTAGGGCCGACATTGCTAAGGCCGCGATGCACGCAGTCGACGAGATGTTACCCTTTCAAGTGGAGAGCGATGCATCAGACGTTGCTCCAGCCGCCACCCTCAACCAGGCAGGCAGGCATTCTTTTCACGAACCCTTCATGCCTCCGAAATTCGACACTCCTCCGTCGAAAAGAGGTCCAGGCCATCGTTGAAGCTGTGCGGCATTGGAGGCATTACCCGGCCGGCAGGAGATTCACTCTCCTCACTGACAAACGGTCGGTAGCCTTCATGTTTAACAACACACAGCGGGGCAAGACCAAAAACGATAAAATCTTGCGGTGGAGGATCTTGCTCTCCACCTACAACTACGAGATTTTGTATCGCCCTGGTAAGCTCAACAAGCCCCCCGATGCCCTATCCCGAGGTACATGTGCCAGCGCACAGGTGGTCCGTCTTCAGACTCTGCATGACAACCTTTGTTATCCGGGAGTCACATTGTTGTACCACTTCATGAAGGCCCACAATATGCCCTACTCCATCGAAGAAGTACGGGCAATCACCAGAGACTCCCAGGTCTGTGCAGAGTGCAGCCGCACTTCTACCAGCCGGACCATGCGCGCCTGGTGAAGGCCTCCCGCCCCTTTGAACGCCTCAGCGTGGATTTCAAAGGGCCCCTCCCCTCCACCGACCATAACACGTATTTCCTCAGTGTGGTCATTGAGTACTCCAGATTCCCCTTCGCCATCCCATGCCCTGACATGACGTCTGCCACCGTCATCAAAGCCCTCAACACAATCTTCGCTCTGTTCGGCATCCGTGCCTACATCCACAGCGACAGGGGATCCTCGATCATGAGTGATGAGCTGCTTCAGTCCCTGCTCAGCAGGGGTATCGCCTCCAGCAGGACGACCAGCTATAACCCTCGGGGAAAC
Source organism: Scyliorhinus canicula (assembly GCF_902713615.1). Classification (NCBI taxonomy): domain Eukaryota; kingdom Metazoa; phylum Chordata; class Chondrichthyes; order Carcharhiniformes; family Scyliorhinidae; genus Scyliorhinus; species Scyliorhinus canicula. Next base: position 158,799,583 of record NC_052152.1, read on the forward strand.
GGGCAGGTGGAGAGGGAAAATGGGACGGTCTGGAGGGCCGTCCAGCTGGCCCTACGGTCCAGAAATCTCCCGGCCTCCCGCTGGCAGGAGGTCCTCTCCAATGCACTGCACTCCATTCGGTCACTCCGATGCACTGCGACTAACGACACACCCCATGAACGTCTCTTTGCCTGCCCCAGGAAGTCCACATCCGGGGTATCGCTCCCAACTTGGCTCGCAGCTCCAGGACCCGTACTCCTCCGTAAGGACGTACGGCTCCACAAGGCGGACCCGTTGGTTGAAAGGGTGCAGTTACTCCACGTCAGCCCACAGTATGCCTACATAGCGTACCCCGACGGCTGCCAAGGTACTGTCTCCCTCAGGGACCTGGCACCAGCAGGTTTCCCACACACACACCCCTCCGGCCCAGCGCCACCCTCCCCTCCCCCAGCGCACCAAGCAGCAACCCCCCCCCCCGGGACCATCAGTCCTGCCCCTTCCCACACCCAAGGATGAGGAGGATTTCGGCACGCTCCCAGAGTCACCGAGGACCAGACCGACACCGGAATCGCCGCCACCACTGCGGCGCTCCCAACGGCAGATCAAGGCTCCAGACCGGCTAAACCTGTAATTGGTTCGCGACTGTTAAAGCACCTTGTACTGGACTCCAACATTTTTTTTTGCCTCTGTTTATTAAAACTTGTTCTGTACATAGTTCTCCGCCACCCCCGCCGGACTCAATTTTAACAGGGGGTGAATGTGGTAATCACCACTGTTGTATATATTTGGAGATGTGTGGTAAGACCCTGTACTACAGGTACGGGGGTAGTTCCTGCCTGCTGGCTCCACCCAGTAGGCGGAGTATAAATATGTGTGCTCCCCGTACAGCAGCCATTTCACCAGCGGCTGTAGGAGGCCACACACCTTAGCGTAATAAAGCCTCAGTTGTATTCAACTCTCGTCTTTGTGCAATTGATCGTGCATCAGCTGCCATAGCAACACGAAGGCAGCCTCCACGAGATCTAAACCAGCAAACCTCATTTTATCTGGAAGGAAAGAGACCGACAATCAGTTAGGGCGTCCACCCCAGGGCCCTCAAATCACCCAAGCCTCCCCCATCCTTACGATGACTCTCCTGCTTCTTTCAGAGTGCCATCCAGCGAGCCAGTTTTGCTGACAAACCTTGCTCTGCACACTCACACCCAGCCACATCAAGAAACCCTAGATCTCTGCTAGGAACATTAGGGACCATGATCAGCTGCCCTCCGCTGATCCACACACTTCCCCTTTGGCCGTAAGAGGATCCTCAGTGGTGAAGCCCTGCTCTTTAGTGTTTCATTTCTGGCAGCTGCCCTTAAGGTGCTGATGCTCCTCAAATACAGGCACACTGTTCAGGCATCAAAGGTTTCTGGACATGCAGTGCACTAATCATCCTCTGAGGCATGGCATGTGTGCCCTCGAGGAGGCACTTGATGGTTCAGGGGAATGAAGTGCTCTCACAACTAACAAGGCAAATTCCTCATTTGAAATAGCTTTCAGCTGTGAAGCTAGAGGCTGCTGACAATCAATGGGGACTTTCAGGAGTGAAGCTGCTGCATGGCTCTGTCCTGGAAGTGTTTGGTAGGACAGACAGGCTGCAGCTCTGGTTGCCTCTGTTATGAGCCTCCACGACATTTCAAGATGTCTCGAGATCCTCACAGGTGCAACCCCCCGTCCTCCCATTCCCGGTCCAGGGGCAACCCACGACCTGTAATGTTCAGCCCACTGAACAAGCCCTCCAGCACTGGCGCAGTAGCTCCAGGACCCTTGAATTGCGTGCTGGAAAATGGAAAGGGTTACTCATCTCCTCCGTTCCCCTCAGACGTCAATGCACCAGCTTCACGTTTTTGAAAAGGAGTACTAAACGACAGCTGGGGAGTCAGTTGTCCCTGGAAGGCTGCAGGATTCAACTTCATTCTCGTTAATGATATTAAATTAATGCAAATTAGGGTTAATGACATTTTCGCTATTTTTGGCTGAGATCTGGTACTCTCCATCGGGAGTGGGCCGGGTGAATTGCAAAATAGCGAATCTCAATTTTGCTTTTTCCCGCTATTCACCCGGCACGCCGTGGTCTGCGCCAGGCGCACCGCGGTCGCTGAATCACGTCCATTGTTAACCCTTCATCAGGTAATTGACCTCAAACATCTGTTTCTCTTCCTGCAGCTACTGCCTGACCTCCCGAGTAGAGCCAGATTTTCTGTACATGTTTTTAGATTTTCAGTATCCTGGTATTTTGCTTTTGTTTTTTTTACGCACCAAATCAATAAATTATAGAGTGAAATGTTGAGGCCCCAATATTAAATATTATTGCTGAAAAAGAGACACACTATCAAAGCTTTTCATGTTGCACTCACCAGGACAGATCCAAGAATACCAAATGTCAAAGGGAGCAGCAAGAGAGAAGGGTGCTGAATGGTTGGCAAGTCAAACCTGGTTGAAGCATTGCCATGGAGAATGCATCAGGGAGCTAGTGACCCCGCACTTTTGTTTAAATGTTAATTGCCCATTTTTGTTACCAAATCACACTAAATTCCACTTTTGTAGTGGTTCGACTATTCAGAATTCTAGTAACAAAATAAAAATGGCAGAACATTTTTACATTAGCTTTATAAAAAACTAATGAGCTGAAGGTTAATTTAATCACTACCACTCAGCTATATTAAAAATAATACTGCGCATATTGGATTTCCAAAGTACAAATATGTAAAACAAGCCAGTACATATGAAGGGACCAGAATTAACCTGCCCTTTTTCATTCAATGATGAATAACTTGCTTTGCATTTCGCCAGTCTTATGAATTTATTCTCTTCATCAAATGTTTACGGCAGTGGAGAAAGACAGGGAGCAGAGATCCCAAGTATGGTAGTTAATGTTTTCTAATGTGATATGCCATTCGTGACTCAACAAACAGCATCTGTGTTGAAACCATGAGATTATGTGTCCTTCTGATGGCTGTGGGAGTAAACTACAAAAGTTACAACAGACAAGAACGGCTATTAGGTTACACACAGCAGAAAAGATACTGTTTATTGAGACTGAGCGGTTGTCAAGTTTAATCACTCGAACATTAGATTTGTCGAGCAATATTAAGAAAGATTGTTTGGCTATTTTAGAGAAATGCAGCAAACAAAAATGTCAGCAACATTATGATTCAAGTCAGCAATGTGTCAAAGTGGATTAGACAGGAGTGGACAATTAAATTACATCAGTTGTAAAGGAAATGAATGACCAAGATCTGTGATCATTTTGCAGATACAGAAATGTAACCTTTTCTACTCGTACACAAATCATAATTCTCCTGTCCTTTGGTCATAGATTAATCTTTCCTTATCTTGTGGCAGAGTTCATGAACTATGTAGAAGGAAAACTTGCACTGATTGCCGAGTATCACAGACAGGGCTCTAAATGAACCATGATAGTTTGAGTCAAGCCATTGCCTGTGGTTGCATGACCCTCCCCCGTTAAACTGTAACAAGGATGAATTCCTTTTTCACGGTTAATCGCAAAAGACTTTCTAGTTGAACTTGCATGGTCAAAAAACTCTTCTCAAAGCAGTCTGTAATAAGGTATACATTTTCACTATTTTCATGTTTTTGTAAGTATTCAGAACACTTCTGCACCAGATTGTCAGCTGTTGTGAACTGCTGCTGAGTCCAAATGTCTCAGAGGAAGTGGTGACAGTCTTCCAGTTTTTCAACTATGTAAAAAAGTACAATATTACTCAGCTGGGGACATATCTGATCAGACTTGCAAAGGAAGGTAGGAGTAAAATGTTACTTGCTTGTACTAAAACTGGAGTGTGGCTATTGATTTAACAGCAGTTTATTAACTAATGCATTTATGTTGAACTACAAGATATTTTGCTGCAGTTGTGCCAAGTTGTAAATGCATCAAACAAATTTCAATGGGTCGAGACTGAAGTTTAAACATACCGTAGAATTCCTACAGTGCAGAAGGAGGCCATTCGGCCCATCGTGTCTGCACCGACCTACCGAAAGACCACTCTACCTAGGCCCATTCACCCACCCTTCCCTGTAATCCCGCACTTTGATCATGGCAACCCACCTAACCTGCAGATCTTTGGGCTGTGGGAGGAAACCAGAGCACCTGGAGAAAACCCATGCAAACACGCGGAGAATGTGCAAATCATAGCCATAATATCTCAATGCATGGTAGAATTGGATTTTCACTCCAGATCTAACGTTAATCAATATTACCAAGAGTTTGATATGTTCTTCAGACCTTATCCCAACATAGCCTTTTATTTGTCTCCTAAAGTTCAACCAAAACATACAATTTTTCAGTCAAACATTCAACTGTGATGCCCATACAATACCCTGCATTATACATGGCCATGATATCCAATGCAAATATGTATGTCAGTGAAATCTAGGCCAGAATTCTCCAGCCGTTCATTGATGGCAGGATTCTCTGGTCTCACCTGCAGCATACCCCTACCCATGGGATTCTCAACGGTGTGGGGCGGCTTCAATGGGAATTCCCATTGACAGCTGCGGGAGCAGAGAATCCCACCTCTTGCCAAGAATAACCCGGCTGGGAGACCAGAGAATTCCATCCCTAATTTGCAACAGAAAAAGCTGCAAAACCATAACCAAAACAAACTTTATACTACTGACTAATTAGCAAAATGAAAAGTTGACCATTTGCTCATTAGTCTCACATATCAGTCTGTGCACAACAATTTACAGTACTGCATAAATATTGTTATATGGTAATTTACAGTATGTCAAGATCCCCTAGCTGTAAGCAGGTAGTGCACTACTTGCAACACTTGGAGATGTTAATGCATAGGGTAAACCACACAATCATATCAGGAGTTGTCATTGGAAAGCAGATCTCCATTAACAAATGTGGATGCAAAATGTATATATCCTTGGAGTCTTCACTATTTTAAGGATTTTGCAACTAAAAATAATCTGCGGGTTTTAAATTTGGTATTTGGGCCATTTGCATAGTCACGACACGTAACAATGGCATCTCTAACTACATCTGTAAGGTAGGATTTCCTCACTAATATCTGGAAGTTAACCTGAAAGAGATTAGGAAAAGTTAATCAATTTCAATATTTTTGGAGTGAAATGCTGTTGGGAACTTCTTGACCTTTTGGCTAAGATCAAGCAGAAGATCAAGCCTGAGATCAGGTGGGATGCCTGCTCATGTCAGCTTGGATCTAGGATGTGTCTTTTGTCGGGACCATGAATTGAATTCAGTTGGGAATTGAATAGGCTTTTGGAGCCAGCAAGGAGATGGTCTCGCCCTGTCCACCAAGTGCATTGCCTTAAGTCTGACTTAACATTTTTAAAAGTGCTGTTGTGAAGGTTCCACATTCAACTAGATTGAGCTATGGATAGAAGCCAAAAAGGTTTATGACCAAGCATCAGATTAGAGATCTTTGCTAGCATGATGGGAGTAATTTCCATAAAGACCAATCTGTGCATCAAATAATGAGTTCTACAATTTCTTGCAGACAAAAATAACAAATGCAATTACATATATGAAACACATTGGGCTACAGTTTGGGTGCAAACAGTGAAACAGATGCAAATGTAGCCAGTTTTGGGAAATGTTTTTCTTCCTCAGGTTTCTGCTCAAACAGATTTCCATGACCCCAAACACTTGCATTGATATTTTACTCAGCTTGGGATTGTGGCCAGTTTTGTGGGATTGCGGATGCGGTTACAAGGTAACTAAGGCTAGGACCGGAATATTCAAGGATATTTGACATTTTGGATGGACAGGGAGAAAGGAAAAAGAGCCAGGGAAGTTCTGTTAATAAAAGGGGGAAATAAGTACAGGAGTGATTTGAGATCTTGGTTTTAAATATCAAGATGTAGAATTAATTTGGGTGTGGATAAGAAACAGCAAAGGAAGGTCTAAATAGTTTATAGGCCCCATAATGGTAGCTACACAGTAGGACTGCACATAAATCAAAAGACAAAAGGGACTTGTAAGAAAGGTACCACAATAATTGTGGGCAATTTTAATCTTCATATGGATTGGATGAATCAAATTGGCAAAGGTCTCCTAGAGGAGAAGTTCCTAGAATATATTTGGGACAGCTTATTAGAACAATACATTCTGAAACCAACCAAGGAGCACGTTATATTAAACCTGGTAATGTATAATGACGCAGGATTAATTAATGATCTCATAGTAAAGGATCCCTTAGACAAGAGTTATCAGAACATGCTAGAATTTCACATTCAGTTTGAGGGTTGGAAATGTGGGTCTAAAGCTACTGTCTTAAAATAAGGGGTCTACCTTTTAAGACAAAGGAGGATTTTTTTTCTGAGGGGCATTGGACTTTGGAATTCTTTCACAAGCAGTGGAGATTGGACATGGGTGTTGCTGGCAAGGACAGCATTTGTTGCCCATCCCTACTTATCTTTGAGCTATGTGGCTTGCTATACCATTTCAGAGGGCAATTAAGAGCCAACCACATTGCTGTGGATTTGGAGTCACATGCTGGCAATACAAGGAATGGATAGCAGATCATATTTCTCGAAACATGGGTCTTTATGACAATTTATCATAGTTTCATGGCAACATTACTGAGTCAATCTTTTAAACCAGATTTAATTAATTGAGGCAGTGACATAGTAGTTAGCACTGCTGCCTCACAATACCAGGGACCGGGTTCAATTCCGGTCTGGGGTGACTGCCTATGTGAAGTTTGCACATTCTTCCCGTGTCTGCGTGGGTTTCCTCCGGGTGCTCCGGTATCCTCCCACAGTCCAAAGATTCCGGGTTAGGTGGGTTGGCCATGCTCAATTGCCCCTTAGTGTCCAAATGGTTAGGTAGGGTTACAAAGGGTGGGGGCATGCGCCCAGTTAGAGTGCTCTTTCCAAGGGTGGGGACAGACTTGATTGGCTGAATGGCCTCCTTCTGCACTGTAGGGGTTCTATGATTTACCGATTGCTATGGTTGGAACCCACATGTCCAACAAATTAATCAGTGTCTCTGGATTACGGAGTTAGTCAGATTTTTGATCAATATGGGACTCGAGGGTTTTGGGAGAGAGGCAGGAAAGTGGAGTGAAGGGCACAATCAAATTAGCCATGATTGTATTGAATGAGCAGGCCCGAGGAGCTGAGTGGTCTACTCCTGCTCCTATTTCTTACTTTAGAATACACTTAGAAAATGAGCATTTCTAACAAAAATTAATCCTTTTGTGAAATAGCATAGTAAAAGACTGAGAAGAATAACCTGAATTATTCAACATTTTGACAGATTGCCTTTTAAAAAATTCTTTTGGTTATTTATATTTTTAGTATTTCTCCCTGAAGCCCTGCAAACAGCACAGAAGATGAAGACACTGAAAAAGTTAAAAGAAAAGCTAGTCTCCGAGATGCAGCCTCTGCACCAAACTTTGCAGACAATCAGTATTCTTCAGTTAGATGAGAACCCCAAGGTGACACAAGCTGTAACCTCATTCCTTCGTAGTGCTTTGGCAAATAACATTTTCAGAGCAAAGGTAAGCATTGGTTGTTCCTATGCTGTGAATAAGATGTATATTAAAATGGACAAAAATATAACTTTTACTATATTGCATTTAGCCAGACTTGTACAAAGTGCAAATCAGCCAACTGGAACTAAAGCCATTAATAGCATTTACTTTAGATAAGGTACTGTGTGAATATGAAAAATTATGGAAAAAAAAGATTTGTACTCAAGAACTCACAACATTCTATTTATATATTTTAGCCTCCTTGTAAAATAGAAGTAAGTTTACAATGTGCCAATAAAAGTATAAAGAGCCTATAATTTTAAAATATGGAAATAGGTTTCCACAGCTATTTATTAAAGAACCATAATGTTTCTTACATCCCAATAATGCTTACACTTCGAAGGTATTTCACTGGCTGTAAAAGGCTTTGAGGAATCTGGTGATCATGAAAAGTTCTATACAAATGCGACTCTTTTTTAAAAGTAAGCTGCACTGAAGGAACTTAATAACAAAATGAGATAATCAAAGAGAAAAACAGGAGGAAAAGACCAGGTTGTAAAAAGTCATATTTCGCTGCATTGCTTATGAATTTGTATAGAAACATTAAACAAAGTTTTAAATGCAGAGAAATAATGAGCCAGTTTTTGATTAAATAATACTGATACCTGAACAATGCACATAGTTATTAATGTGGAGGTCAGCCTGCATCTCGTGTTGAGGAGGGTGAGGAAAATAAATCTCAAGTTGCAAATTGCCACAAGTTGCTGGCTGATTTGTACCATTCCACTAGTAATGTGAAAATAACATTGCCTGTTTAACCTTCCCACAATTTTTACAGCACGTTAACTTTCTGTCATGAGACTAAATTAAGTCTTGTAATTAACAACCCGAGTGTGACTTTGATAAAGTGGTCGCTGTTAAGTATTGTGCCTCATTTCAACTGATTGTGAATTGATTCAGGAGGTCTTAAACTTAACATTTAATTGTTTTTCCTTTATTTATCTTTCTCTCTTAACCTAGTCTTTGTTTCCCTATTTCTCTTACTGTACCTGATTTGACATTGAATTAGAGTAGGTGAATTCACTCATCATGGTCATTTCTCTTATTTCTCAATTCTTTAATCTCATTGCTGAAAGATCTACACGACTCGTTCTGTTGTTCAACAAGGTGCCCAGATGTCCTTGCTGTGCTCTTACCAACTCACACTACCAGCAACTTCATGGGCAACATTTTAAATACATATATTTTATTAGAGTTTTATAATTTTTTAAAAAACAAAAAGTGCGGGCAGCACGGTGGCTCAGTAGGTTAGCACTGCAGTCTCACGGCGCTGAGGTCCCAGGTTCGATCCCAGCTCTGGGTCACTGTCCGTGTGGAGTTTGCACATTCTCCCCGTGTTTGCGTGGGTTTTGCCCCCACAACCCAAAGATGTGCAAGGTAGGTGGATTGAACACGCTAAATTGCCCCTTAATTGGAAAAAATTAATTGGGTACTCTAAATTTAAAAAAACAAAAAGCGCAACAAATTTTTCATAGCACAACTGGTACAGTACAGAACAAACATTTCTGCAGATGTAAGAACAGAGAAAGACGGGATAAATTCAAAACAATCGTTCTTAAGAACTGGTACCGGATCAATCAGAAAATGCGGGGGGGAGGGGGGGGGGGGAATAGGAAAAGGCCAAATAAACATGATAGGATAACGAAACCAAGATGCACACCTTTATGTATAGCGAGATCACAACTTGCAATATGGCTCAGGGGAAAACCTGCAGGATCAGATCAGACAAGCGGAGTTTATAAATATGAGATACGGGCCCACACGCTACGGATCCGATTTAGATCACAGGAATTCCATAGGGATACATTCCAGAACTATTTTATACCAATTTTTAATTGAAATATACTTGTCACTAATCCAAGAGCAGAGGATATTTTTACAAGCTGCAACGGTCTTATAGCCTTTTTTAAATTAACGTCAACAATGTTCCTAATTCTGAGTCTTCCAGGTAGGAGAAAAGGATCAAACTCTAAGGTCCTGTCAACTATCCTCTCCTGCACTTTGACGCGGGTCCATACGCAGTGTATATAATCATCGTCGACTACCAGACACCTTAGGCACATTGGGGATATAGTAGAATCAAAGCTGTGTCTCAGACTCTGAGGGCACGATTTTCCGGAAAGATTGCTAAGCATGTTATCAAGTGGGAACTGCCGCATGCTATTCAACATTAATTCGCCCACTTAATGGGGCTCCACGGGCTCCACGCCGCAAATGAAGGCTCGCCAGCTGATTTTCCGGGACCCCGTTTACCAATCACCCCCCGCCCCCTGCGAACAAGGCCGACCGGCACATAAACAGCACTTGCACAGCCAGCCCCACTCAGTTCGCAGCCATGGCACTGAGAAGACCAGCCTCAAGATTTGGAGACATGGTCCCGGAAAGGCTCCTAGATGCAGTCGAGGCCAGGGGGGTGGCCTTGTCCCAGCGGATCTTGGAGGCTGAGCCATAGGGCAGCCAGTGCCACCTGGGATGAAGTGGCAGCGGCCGTCAGCTCAGGAAGCATGACCAAGAGGACTGGCATCCAGTGCTGCAAAAGATCAACAACCTACACCAGGCATTTTGGGTGAGTTGACATCAACGCCCCTCCACCCATTGAGACCTTCCGCCCTCACGTGAGCATCCATCTCCCTAATCCTCCATGCGGCCCCCAGCCCTCCCTTCACCCTCCCCTTTTCTCTCAACCCTCCCCCCCAACCCGTCCTTCACCACCCACCCCCCCACCACTGTGAACCGTGTGTACGGCTAACGATGCCGTCGCTGTGTCCCTGCAGGAGAAGCTCTCCCATAATCACCAGGAGAAGGCCCAGACTGGTGGAAGCATGCCAGACCTTTGAGGAATGGGCCCTGGAGGTGATGGAGGTGGCCGAGGACAGAGCAATGCAAAGGTCGGCGCACTCCGCAGAGGTGAGGATCGACACATCACAGCTGTCATCCTCGCTCTCCACCAGCGCAGATACACGTATCTTGGTGGGAAAGGTTAGTGGCCAGGCTTCTGGGGCACCACTTCACTTCACGTGAGCACCACGCAGTTGCTGATTTATATCAGGTGGACGCAATAACGCACAATTGGAGGTCTGCTGGATCCACGGACCCAGCTGAGTCCCAGCTAGATGCTGAGCCTTTGGAAATATGCTATCTCGGAGATAATGGAGACGTTAGAGTGTGGCTTGGACATACAGAGGGAGTGTCAGCGACAGTCCAGCAGGTCCATAGCTGATGTGGAGGTGTCCCAGAGGCTACGGCCGCAGAAGATGTCGACGGCAGTGGTTGGCACTGAGGCCAACACTGCTAGGGTGGCAACCTCAGTGGAGAGCCTGGTGCATGACGTCAGCAACATTAGTGAAGGTGTCCAAGGTATTGCACTGTCGGTGACGGCCATGGCTGAGGGTCTCGGCAGAATGTCTGACTCACTGGAGGACATAACTTTGATGAGGGTCTGCGGGACATGTCCCACTCGCAGGTGAGAATGGCCGAGGCACTGTGGAGCTCGTCCCAGTTGCAGGTAGGCATTGCCGAGGCACTGCAGAGTATGGCCCAATCACTGAGAAGCATCGCCAAGGGCATCGACATGTTGGTGCAGCCATCGGGGAGGCGTCAGGACTGGCAGAGCCAGATGATACAGGGTCAGCCGGGGCCTGAACCAGCTCCCCCTCCCTCCTGAGTTGAACCCTAGGGCCTTATTAGAATCGAACGGGAGGAGAGAGTGCTGGGTGCCAATACTGACCCGCTCCATGTCGTGGGGACGGTGGCCACCAGCTCCCCCGAGTTCCACCCCTCTGATGAGGCCATGTTTCGCAGCCAACACAGGGTGGCACGGCTGTGCATGTGTCTCCGAAAAGTGGGCCCGAGCCCTCTGGCCCTAGAGGACGCCTGTCACGAGCATTGAAGGCCACAGGATGTGGTAAGCAGCTGGCTGCCTCCACTTCTGATCCGCATCATGGGGACACACCTAGATTTAGCGGCAGAGCAAGGAAGGCTAAGCACGTTGAGGATCACTGAGGGCACCGGACTGGGAGGGAGGTGAGAGATTGGTGAGTGTTTTTGGGGGGGAGGGGGGGGGGGGAGAAGTGATTATGGACCAGGCCACGTCCTAAGTGAAGTGGACGAGTATGAGGGCCTCCCTGGCCACACCCTTGCCGCTGCTGCCTGTCCTGCATCCTCTAGCTGGTCCTCTGGTTCATCCCCGGAATCGTCCTCCAATTGCTGCTGGTCCAGCACCTCCTCATCATCCTCCTCCTCCTGGGAAGTGGGCACATGTTGCTCATCCCCAGTCCAGCACATCGCCCCCCCGGTGGGCCCAACGTGGAGGACGCAGCAGACCACCACAAAGCGACCCTCTGGGTGGTGTGCTACAGGGCACCACCGGAGTGGTCGAGGCATCAGAACCGCCCTTTGAGCAGTCCAATGCACCGCTCAATCACAGCCCGGGTGGCCATATGCGCCTTGTTGTATCGGGTCTCCGCTTTGGTCTCCGGCCTCCGTATTGGCGTTATTAGCCAAGTCCTCAGCTGGTACCCCTCGTCTCCCAAGAGCCAATAGGCCATCCTGGGGTGATCCTCAATGAGGCCAGGGATGCCTGACTGCCTCAGGATGTAGCTGTAGGGCACACTCCCTGGGAAGAGGGCACACAGGTGCATGATCTTCATGTGGTGGACACACACGAGCTGTATGTTCAGGGAGTGGAACCCCTTCCTGTTAACATAGGGCTATTCCAGATGGCCCAGTGAGTGCAAGGAAACGTGTGCAGTCTATCAGCCTCTAGACCTGGGGCATCCCAGCGATGGCATGAATCCCTTGATATTTGGGCTGTGCATACAGGGCATCCGTGATCTGTCAAATGCACCTGTTGACTGTGGCCTGCGAGATGCCACACAGGCCCCCGCTCGAGCCCTGGCATAATCCTGAGGCATAAAGGTCCAGGGCTGCGGCGACCTTGACAGCCACGGAGAGTGGGTGTTCTCCTCTTCCACGTGGTGCCAAGTCCACGAGGAGTCCCCTTGTTGAGGCAAAGCCTCTTGCGGCACATGCTGTCCGTCATCTGTTCAAAGGACCAGCGATGTTTGTACACCCGGAGCCGTTGCAGGCCACCCCCTCTGGGTCCCTCCCTGGCCTGATGGGCGGCCAGGTCATTTTTAAAAAGGAGTACTAATCGGCGCCAGCGTGACCACTTGCTGGGGAGGCAGATGAATGACGGGAGGCCGTTGGCTCCATTAATTGTATGGTAATAGGGCTTCAGTGGTAATAATTGGCTTCTCGCCATGCTACAGCAGAATCCCGATTTTGTCTACGGGAGCAGGCCGGTTACATCGCTAACTGTTTGGCACCTGGCATGGTTCTCATTTCAGCCTCTCCCGCCATTCACCGGCTTCGTTTCTCTCGAGCAAGAGTGCAACAAGGCTGGAGAATCACGCCCCCCGAGTAATATATAAGTGGTGCAGAATATTGAACAGATTCTCCTTCATTCTGTTACACACTGAAACCTTATTGGCAAAATCTCACATATTATCCCATGTTTCCAGACCAATATTAGGTGCCAAGTCTCTTTCTCAGTAGTGCGAAGTACCCAATGTACTAACACAGGATCTAGAACACAAGGTATCGTAAAACGTGCTAATTAAGTGTTTTGGCTCCACAGAAATCATGATTTTTTCCACAAGGGAAATAGAAGAGTCAGAATGCAAAGTTGTCTTGCGAAAGATAAAGGGCGGGATTCTGCGGGAATCGACGGGGCGGGCAACTCCGGCTCGAAGGAGTCGGGCCGCCCCAAAGGTGCGGAATACTCCGCACCTTCAGGGGCTAGGCCGGCGGCGGAGTGGTTTGCGCCGCGCCGGCCGGCGGGGAGGGGCTTGGCGCGAGTAGGCGCATGGGCGGGTACGCCATAATCCCAGCGCATGCGCAGAGGGTTTCATCTCCGCACCGGCAATGGCGCACCGTACAGCCGCCGATGCGGAGGAATAGAGTTCCCCCACGGCACAGGCTCGCCCGCGGATCGGTGAGCCCCGATCGCGGGCCAGGCCACCGTGGGGGCACCTCCCGGGGCCAGATCCCCCCGCGCCCCCCCGAGGACCCCTAGGCCACCCGCGCTGGCCGAAAACGGGCGGCCACTTGGCCCATCGCGGGCCGGAGAATCGCCGGAGGGCAGAGGTCGCTGACCAGCGCAGCGCGATTCCCGCCCCCACCAAATCCCCGGCGCCAGAGAATTCGGCTGCTGGCGGGGGCGGGATTCACGCCGCCCCCCGGCGATTCTCCGACCATTCCCGCCGGGTCGGAGAATCCCGCCCAAAGTCTCCAAGTTGCAGATACTTAAAAAAGGAGTGACTTGGGATATCAAATTGTTGGCATTGCTACTCAAAGGATGATAAGGAGGCACCAGTAAATGGGGCCGGATTCTCCAATAATGGGGCTATGTCCCAATGCCCGCAAAGAAAGAGGCACGAATCAGTCCGGACATTTTTCTAGAAAGTCGGAGTGATTCTCCATTTTTAAGGGGCTAGCAGGGCCCTGGAGAGCTCCACGCAGCCGATACGGGCACTGCACCGCTGGCCGCGGGTCCACACAGGCACGCGGTGGCCGCCTGTGGCGGCGGCCCCGGCAACATGGTGGACCCACACAGATTGCGCCTGCCAGCCGATCGGCAGCCACCGATCGTGGGCCTGGCCATCGTGGAGGCCCCCCCCCCCCCCAATCCACCAGGATGGCCACCGCAGCCGCGACTCCGAGCTCCCGCCATGTGGAAACATACGTGAACCACGCCGGTGGGAACTCGGCCGGTCGTCCGAGGAGAATCGCCGCGGGGGCCTCTTTCAACGGCGCCGCGTCGGTCGCGTGCACGCGCGGCTGGCGGCGATTGTCCAGTCACCGGAGAATCGCGGGAAGGCGGCAGACCCGATCACAGGTCCGCCACCCATTCTCCGCCCCTGCGCCGAGCGCGATTGCGGCACGGAGTCTTGGAGAATCCTGGCCCATATCTCCCAGCGTACACAGGCCCTGATCTCCAATATCTCCCAGCGTACACAGGCCCTGATCTCCAATATCTCCCAGCGTTCACAGGCCCCGATCTCCCATATCTCCCAGCGTACACAGGCTCCGATCTCCCATATCTCCCAGCGTACACAGGCTCCGATCTCCCATATCTCCCAGCGTACACAGGCTCCGATCTGTCCAAGTGTCGAATCCATGGTCCATTAGACGAGGTGGGAGATCTGGCAGCACTAGATAGGCGAAAGAGTGTAAGTCAGTTTACATATATCTTCTAATTGTTGGACCGTCCTCCATGCTCTAAGAACATTAATAGTAAGTAATAGGACTATTGCACCTGGCAGAACCCAACTTAAAGTTCCCATAAAATAACTGCAAAGGGAAAGCTGTCTGGTCTCTTTTAATATAGAGCCAAATGGAGGTAGGATCCTTCCTAATCCAGTCCCTTACAAACCTAAGATGAGAGGCACAGTAGCACAATGGTTAGCACTGTTGCTTCACAGCGCCAGGCTCCCAGGTTTGATTCGCTTGGGGCGCTGTCTGTGCAGAGTCTGCATGTTTTCACCGTGTCTGTGTGGGTTTCCCCCGGGTTGTTTCGGTTTCTTCCCACAGTCCAAATATGTGCAGGTTAGGTGGGTTGGCCATGATAAATTGCCCATTGCGTCCAAAAAAGATTAGGTGGGATTACTGGGTTACGGGGATAGGGTGGAGCTGTGTGCTTAAGTAGGGTGCTCCGGTGCAGCCTCGATGGGCCGAATGGCCTACTTCTGCACTGTAAATTCTATGAGAGGCTAATTGGTACAGCTGAATATGGAGGACACCCAGACCCCTTCTCAGAACCTGGGCACTGCAGCTTGGTGAACTTCAGATCAGACTCCTTTTGATTCCAAATAAACAAGCTAATAATTCCATTAATCTCCTTTAAGACTCTAGCAGGGAACAAGATTGGCAACATCTGCAAGGGATACAGCTATTTAGGCAACGCATTTATCTTAATTAAAGCAATCCTCCTCAACCACGATGCCGGCAGGGAGGATCAACGAGTCAAATCTCATCTAGTAGGTCCAATTAACTGATGAAAATTAGCCCTGTAAAGTTGATTGAAAGGTGGGGGGTGGGGGGTAAGTGCAGCAGCCAGTGAATGCTGAAGGAGGCCACCAAAAAGGAAAAGGGCAGCTCGGTAGCACAGTGGTTAGCCCAGTTGCGGTATGGGTTCAGACACCCTCCGGGTTGGGAGGGTGGGGTGGGGTAATGGGTATGTAGGATGAGGGTTGGTGCCAGGGGCACAGTATTACCTACTCACCCTGGCTGCCCCGAGGAGTTTGTGCAGTTTTTTACAGCACTGCAGGCGGGTCCGGATGCTGCTACTCGTGACATTGACAGCCTCTGCCAACTGCGCCCTGGCACGGCGAATGGTGGCGGCTGGCAGCCTCCTTCTTGCTCTGGGGTATAGGGTGGCCACCTCTCCTCCACGGCATCCAGGAGGGTCTCACGCGCAGCATTAGTGAATCTTGGGGCCGATCTCCTTGATGCTATTTTGGTTTGTGTAGGGAGTGAAGTTGCAGCTTGTCAGCCTCCTGAGTGTCAATTGCAAATCCGGCAAAACGTGCACAATTTCTCATTGGAATTGATTGTGTTCCATGTGGCTCCCTTTAACGGTGGTAGCCCTTGAACGGTCGCTGAATTAGTCCAGGTGCGGCGTCAGCTGTGCTGTCGTAGAAGTCCACGAAATCTGCCCTGGCGTCAACACTTAGGCTCAAAAACGGTGAATACAGCCCTAAGTGCGGAGGATCTGAGGCGTTTTACGTCAAAAATATCAGTGCCGACCCCTCAACAATCCTGTGACTACTGAGGAGCTAGCAGCCACACCACATAAAACGCCCAGCTCCCACGATAAAAACAGCTGCAGAATGGCTGGATCCGTGCATGCGCACGCCGACAACCTGTAGCAGTCAGACCATAAAACATGGCGCCGGCCGTGCGCGGACCCGACCTGCCAGATCGTGTCCCCCTGGACACCCTATGGCAAACCCTCACCAGTCCCCCGAGCCCTCGCGGAAGTCCCCCTGGCCAGCAGCAAGCTCCAGCCCGACTGTGACAGAGTCCGCAGTCGCCTCATCAGGTTCCCAACCTCTGAGGCCACACGTCAAACGTGCGGTCGGGAACCCGGCCCATCGGCACGTAACGAGATGACGCCATTTCAGAGGGGACAGAGGTTACAAAACCTGCGTCAAACAGGCTTCATTTCTGTTTCGGCGTCAGAGGGGATTTTCCGCCCGATCGCCGATTATTAAATTGCTGGGAGGTGGGGGAACAGTGAATCCCGCCCTTAGTCTCAAGAACGGAGAATCTCGCTGAGAATTCTTTTGATAGGATGATGAATTCCCCATACATTCCAGGATCATAATTTCAAATTAGCTACCGCCATTGCACAGCCCACAAGACGAAAAATAGGATAGGATTTCCGCGCCACATTTGGGTATGCACCAAAACTCACCTGCCTCATCTCAAGCTGCACCAGTGGCAACAGAATATCTCTAAAACATTATTTTCTCAAATAAAACACATGTCTGTACCATTGTAGGATTCAGACAACATCACACAAACCCCAAAACAACAAAAATGCAAAAATATCACAACCACAAAAGTTCTAAGGGAAGATTCCGCAACACAGGTGAGGACCTGGAAGGCGAACCCAACAGCCATACCATCATTACCATCAAGAGACATACTCCTTGAAAGAGAGGAGAAGAGCCAACAAGGCAATGGCCGCCAAATGTCTCCCCTGTATTTTGGACCCACCCATGAAGACCCTTCCACCTACCTCGAGCAATGGCTTTACTCAATTCTATCATGAATAAAGAATATAATATAATCAGTATTACCATCATAACAATACGGATTAGAAGAGAAAAAGATCGGCAGTATGGTGGTGCAGTGGTTAGCACTGCTGCCTCACGGCGCCAAGGTCCCAGGTTAGATCCCAACCCTGGGTCACTGTCCGTGTGGGGTTTGAACATTCTCCCCGTGTTTGCGTGGGTTTTGCCCCCACAACCCAAAGATGTGCAGGGTAGGTGGGTTGGCCATGTAAAATTGCCGCCTAATTGGAAAAAATTAATTGGGTACTCTATATTTATTTAAAAAAAAGAGGAAAAGATGGATAATTAGCACGTGGCACAGTTTATATGAGTAAAAGACCCTCAGATTTCTAAGGATAAGACATTCAGCATAGTACTCAAATGTTAACACCTCCCAATAAACAGGATACATGACAAGGTAAAATCAGAGAAAAAAATAACAGGGATGTGTTGTTCCTCGTGTCTTAATAAAGCTCGCAGTCTCAAGTGTGGAGAAGATGCTTTATTGTGGGTTCGTTCAGTTTCCAGAGCTCGACCTAGAACTACCTTCCAGTGCTAACTACCAGCTTTGCTTGCTGTGTGTCCTGCTTACCAGCTCCCCTGCTGTGAAGAGTGTGTCCTCACTTCCTGTCCTGATCTATTTATATGGCTCTCCCGTGCTCCCTCTAGTGGTCGCTCAGTTGTGTTGCATCTGGTTAACTTGTGATCACCACATCCCCCTTTTTCTCTTAACATATTTTCTGAACATCGTTAAAGAAAATTGTACATCCTGTCCCAGTGTATTTATAGCTCTCCCGCTCGTGTTTGCTCTGTTGTTTTTGTATCTGGTCAATCTACGATCACCACATCCCCCTCTTTCTCATTACATAGTTTCTGTACATCATTAAGGAAAATTATACAAAACAGTAACTTATGATATGCGTATCTATACAAGTGATGATGCTATTGCCTTGGTTAACAAAGCCAATGTATTTATATGTCCAAACTTAATAAACACATTTATGAGTCCAAACTTGATGAATTTGTTCAGAGCTTTTTTTTTCTTTTTGTTGTTGATGACGTGGTGATATTGATATTGCAAGTCCGCTGTGAATGTTGTTGGTGTTCCTTGTTATCTTAAGTACCCAATGCGTCATCCCGAGGTGTTTGCATGGTCACATCACTGATGTTGACTGGCATGGACTTTTTTTTTTGTGCTTGTGGTGTTGATTTATTGTCTCATCCGCCTTGGATGCTGGTGTGCTTGCTTGTTCTGGAGCAGACGTGAGTTTGTGCGATTCGTTGTCATCCCATGACATGTTTGTAGTCTTGTTATCGTTTTGCAGTGTGCTGTGGCATCGTCCATCATGTGCCAAGTAGTGCCATTGTGTACAAGTCGTTGTTTCATTGCTGTTGTTTCTGTCGTTCCTGTTTTTGTTGTTTCCGTTGCCGTACTTGTCGCTGTTTTTGTCGTTTCCGTCTTTGTTGTTGTCGCTATGTTTGTGCCTGACGTTGTTGTTTGTCTTGTTGCGCTTCATGTTGCTTTTATTCTTGCTGTTGTCGTTCTCGTTTCTGCTGTGCTTCTTGCTATTGTTGTTGGTCTTGTCGCGCTTCATGTTGTTTTTGTTCTTGCTGTGTTTCTTTTGACTTTTGTTTTTCTTGTTATACTCTATGAGTGTCCCGAGTGGATAATTTGAGTCATTGAGCATTCCGTCTCGCGAGTGGTGCGAATGATCTGATGTTGCATCGGTGCAGGTGACATCAATCAGTTGTGGAGAATTGGATTCCGCATCTTTGCTTTCTTGGTGCTCGTCTTCCGGAGTCAAAGTCTTCTTGATTACATTTGACGCGGTGTCTGTGGACTCTCGGCGCTCCTCTTCTGGAGTCCAAATCTGCATGATTTCAGTTGACGTGGTTTCTCTAGACTCTTGGTCCTCCGCTTCTGGAGTTAAAATCTTCATGATTTCTGTTGATGTTATCTCACTGGACTCCAGGTGCTCCTCTTCTGGAGTCAAAATCTGCATGGTTTCTTTTTGTTTGATGTCTCTGGACTCCAGGTGCTCCTCTTCTGGAGTCAGAATCTGCATGGTTTCTTTCGGCATCGTCTCTCTGGACTGTTGGGTGGCCCGACTCTGTGCTTCTGTACAGACAAGCGGAGAACTGTCAGTCTCACTGTGATCCTGTACGTCGAGTGCGAGCACCTTGTCACTGTTTTCGCTCTGTGCTTCGGTACAGACAAGCTGAGAACTGTCAGTCTCACTGTGATCCTGTACGTCGAGTGCGAGCACCTTGTCACTGTTTTCGCTCTGTGCTTCGGTACAGACAAGCTGAGAACTGTCAGTCTCACTGTGATCCTGTACGTTGAGTGTGATCACCTTGTCACTGTCTTCGCATGCAGTGGGCAGAGGTGCATTGTCTTCTTCTTGTTCCTGTGAGCGTGTTGGACTTTCATAGTCCGCTCTTTCTTCTTGTTCCTGTGAGCGTGTTGGACTTTCATAGTCTGCTCTTTCTTCTTGTTCCTGTGAGCGTGTTGGACTTTCATAGTCTGCTTTTTCTTCTTGTTCCTGTGAGCGTGTTGGACTTTCATAGTCCGCTCTTTCTTCTTGTTCCTGTGAGCTTGGTAGACTTTCATAGTCTGCTTGCGGTTGCTCAGGTACAGCGGGTTTACCTTCATGGTCTTGTTCATGCTTGGTGTCCGCCCGGGAGTGTTTGCTTGCATCCCTGTTGGCGTCTTTCATCACCCGCACTGTGGAGCCTGTCATCGCTCGCTCCGTGGAGTCTTCCTGTGCTCTCTGTGTGGCGTCGTCTTCGTCTTGGGTATTGCTGTCATCTAATGTATCGACGAGCTGCCATGGCACCATGGTGTTGGATTCATCCACCATGAGTAGATTCGTGTTGAGCTTTGCAACGGTGTCGCTGATGCTGTGATCAGCATGTCCAAATAACTCCTCCATGTCTGAGTAGTATTCTTTGATACCCATTTCATCTTGGTTGGCTTCTTCTACCACGAGTTGATTCGTGTTGAACTTTGCGACCGTGTCGCTGATGCTGTGATAAGCATATCCGACTGACTCAGCTGTGTCTGAGTAGTATTCTCCGAAAACCAAATCATCCTGGTTGGATTCTTCTACCACGAGTTGATTCGTGTTGAACTTTGCGACCGTGTTGCTGATGCTGTGATAAGCATATCCGACTGACTCAGCCATGTCTGAGTAGTATTCTTCGAAAACCAAAGCATTTTGGTTGGATTCATCTACCACGAGTTGGTTCGTGTTGTACTTTGCGACCGTGTCGCTGATGCTGTGATAAGCATATCCGACTGACCCAGTCAGGTCTGAGAGGTAATCGTCGAAAAACAAATCATCTTTTGTTGTTTCGGAATTCTTTTTGTTCGCTTCACTGTGTGTGGTGAAGGCAGCTTTTTCCAAGGTTTTGTGCAAGTTGTTTTTCACTGTTGGTTTAAGTTCAGGCGTTTTTCTGTGTTCTGAGGCAAGAAAATTTGGTTTTACCACTTTAAGTGTCTTGGTTTCAATTTTCGGGCATTTCCCTTTTAAGTGGGCGTGGTCAGGATTCTCAGACGTCATGACGTCACGCGTAGGAACGACTTGCACATGCGCAAATCGGCTTTCTTTCCTTGTGCGGTTCGGTGTCCATTGCGCATGCGCGGCTTGCGCATGCGCATGACGGTCCGCGACGAAGACTTTTTTTGACTGCGCATGCGCGGCTTGCGCATGCGCATAACGATCCGCGACGCGATCTTTTGTAAACTGCGCATGCGCGACTTCCGGTTCCGGCGCATGCGCAGACGCGATTTGTAGTTCTTTGCTTACCAGAGACTGCAAAATGTGCCCCGACGCCATTTTATCGCGGATTTCAGCGTTTTTTCTTTCTAAAAGTTGTAAGTTACCTTTTCTTTCCGATCTGGACTGGATTTCAGCGTTTTGGCTTTGTGAAAAATTCATGTTATTTCTTCTTTTTGATCTGTACTGTGCATTCGCGATTTCCTGATCTTTTTGTGATTTTTTAAGTCTTGCATCACTCAGTCTCTGTGCAGGTTGGACTGTGAGCATGCCTTGCTGTTCAAATTTCTCACAGTACTCTTCAAATTTGTTTAGTAACGTTTGTAAGCTGTTCCTGTCTTCACCTTTGAGTGTTTAAATCCATTATACACTTTCCTATTGACAGGCCCTTCGATGAGAATTGCTATTTTAATTTTGTCTGAGGCGTCTGCTACATCATTAGCTATGAGATAAAAATCGAACATTTGTTTAAACCTTTTCCAGACATTTCTTACATTACCAGTCGTGTCCAGCTGAGGTGGGTATCCATGCCACATCCTCGAATTAGCGATGTCTTCCCCAGTCGAATGTCCAGTAGGAGATTTCCATGCCATTTTGTGCTTTCTGTATCTGCAGCTGAGTTGTCCTGTAGTAAGCGTCTGAAATCACTGCTGGTACCATGTGTTGTTCCTCGTGTCTTAATAAAGCTCGCAGTCTCAAGTGTGGAGAAGATGCTTTATTGTGGGTTCGTTCAGTTTCCAGAGCTCGACCTAGAACTACCTTCCAGTGCTAACTACCAGCTTTGCTTGCTGTGTGTCCTGCTTACCAGCTCCCCTGCTGTGAAGAGTGTGTCCTCACTTCCTGTCCTGATCTATTTATATGGCTCTCCCGTGCTCCCTCTAGTGGTCGCTCAGTTGTGTTGCATCTGGTTAACTTGTGATCACCACAAGGGAGAAGTCCAAAATTTAAATTTCAACGAGCTGCAGATTGTCGGTCCATGTCCCTTGCCTTTCAGGGGCTTAGCGAAGGCCATTTTCTGAATGGACTATTGAAAGAATTAATGTAGTCGTCTGATATCATCCTCAGAGTTGCAGGATAAAGCAGGGTATAATTCACTCCAGCAGTCTTGAGCTGTTTTAGGACTTCATCGAAACCACAACGCTTCAGCTGTGTGGTCCTGTGTGGCCCGAGAAATCCTGGAAAAAGGAGATCCTTGCCCCCTCATGGGGGTCCTGCCATGCCAAGCCGCTTCCAGAATTTTCTGGTGATCTCTGAATTTATGATTGATGTTGATTGTCCCTAGGCCTCAAAGACAGGATACAGTACATCCTATCCAACTTGAAACACCCAGCCTTCACATCCAGCTTAAGGAAATGTGGCAGCCAGCTCTGAAAAAACCGAACAGGCGCCTTAGCCTTCACTTCTTCTGGCAAACAGACAACCCGAACATTTCTTCTCCAGCCTTGGTTCTCCAAATTTCTCAGGATTTCTGACATACCTCGCAGCTGGTTTTCCAAGGAGAGAATGCAAACTTCCACAGAGGAAGCAACCTTTTCAACATTCAGGATTCCTTCCTCAGTTTCATTGAGCCTTTTATTATTATTCTGCAGCCCGGCCTCATGATCACTTCGATTCTGTTTCAGCAAGCCAAGTTTGTCATCAGGTTACTCTGATATTGGCGATAATGTTCGCAGTCATCAATTGCTGCACCTCAGCAAGTGCCAGATCAAGAGCCCGCTCGAGGATCAGGTCACCATATTGAAAAGACGGCGTCACCCGTGTTTTATATAGAACATAGAACATACAGTGCAGGAGGAGGCCATTCAGCACATCGAGTCTGCACTGACCCACTTAAGCCCCCACTTCCACCCTATCCCTGTAACCCAATACCCCCCTAACCTTTTTGGTCACTAAGGGCAATTTATCATGGCCAATCCACCTACCCTGCATGTCTTTGGAAGGAAACCGGAGCACCCGGAGGAAACCCACGCACACGGGGAGAACGTGCAGACTCGCCACAGACAGTGACCCAGCGGGGAATCGAACCTGGGACCCTGGCGCTGTGAAGCCACAGTGCTATCCACTTGCGCTACCGTGCTGTAACTGTTCCCTTTTATCGCCAGATTTCTCAGGTTCCCTCAGCAGTTTTTCTACAATACTCCTCCAAATATCTTCTAGGGGCTTACTATGGAGTATTAACTCCTGACTCCCAGATTAGGCAAACATGTGACATGCAGACAGGGGGCTGGATTCTCAAAAAAATGGGGCTATGTCCCCACGCCAGCGTAAAAATGCTGGCGTTTCACTCTGGACTTTCCTTAAGAAAGGGGCCTTGCACTTCCAGTCGGGAGTCCAGCGGCATGCCCTATGCGACATGGCGGACTCGCACCACGGATCATGATGGATGAAGTAGGTCCCTCGAGATCGTGCGGGTCCACGGATCGTTGCCACCCATTCGCTTGCCTGGCCGTCCACGAGGCCCCCCCCCCCAGTGAAGGATCCCCCCCACCCCCTCACCAGGGCAGCCGTAGACTGAGTCCGCAGCCGCTACCCAAGGTTCCCGATGGCCGATAGGTGGTTAGAACCACGCTGTCAGGAACTCGGCCAGTTACACTTGGTGAATTGGGGGGGGTGGGCCTCTGTCAATCGCCCCCTACCCACGCTGAGTAGACCATGCGCGCGCGATTCACGAGCGGAGAATCGCCTCAGCGGTGCCGGCTACGATTCCCGTACGAACGCCCATTCTCCGCCCCCGCACCAAACGTGATTTCGGCGTGGAGGCTCGGAGAATCCAGCCCAGGATAAAAGAAGGATTTTAAGAAGTGCCCGTGGAAAAGCTTCTATTCCCACGCCCACATCACATGGTGACGGCAAAGTTTAAAAACAAACAAGTCTAAAGAACAGAATGCGCCATGCGATGTCCCACTGTAGCAAAATCTAATAGATTTATCACAAAATATCAATAGTGCTTAAATGTCAATTCAGTGGTATTTTGTGCCGTGGATTCAATATGGTTAATGTATTTGTCATTTTAACGATTTATAACTGGTTAATGAGTCCAATTTCACAATTCGCAGGCTTTGGCCTACTACACAGAAACCTTGCAAGAAAAAGATGCACAACTCCAGAGAGCTGCCTGCATGGCACTTAAACAACTGAAGGTATGTTCGGTGCTTAATATACATCATGCTTCTATTGACAGCACCAAAATATATTTGCAACTATTTCAAAGTAAATAAAAGTCCTCAAACCCATCATTAGCACACTGGGCTAAATCGCTGGCTTTTAAAGCAGACCAAGCAGGCCAGCAGCATGGTTCGATTCCCGTACCAGCCTCCCCGAACAGGCGCCAGAATGTGGCGACTAGGGGCTTTTCACAGTAACTTCATTGAAGCCACCTTGTGACAATAAGTGATTTTCATTTCATTAATATGGACAATTAACTTTGTAATTGTTTGGGGCAGCATGGTGGCGCAGTGGGTTAGCACTGCTGCCTCACGGCGCCGAGGTCCCAGGTTCGATCCCGGCTCTGGGTCGTTGGCACATTCTCCCCGTGTTTGCGTGGGTTTCACCCCCACAACCCAAAAAGATGTGCAGGCTAGGTGGATTGGCCACGCTAAATTGCCCCTTAATAGGAAAAAATTAATTGGATACTCTACATTTATAAAAAAACCGGGGAAAAAAACCTTTGTAATCTTTTTAATCCATGGACACGGCTAAGTTCCGCTTTTAACAGATCTGGTTTGGTTATGATGAATGCAAGTCATATATAAAGTTAACATTTAGAGCTGACAGGATGGACCACTAAGCAGAATAAAGTAATTGTCATGTTTTAAACAATAATATGCTAATATGCTCTTTTTCATAGAATGTTTTGGAAAGGTCAATAAATGTGAATTTGAAGAAGCCTTTCATGAGCCGGATTCGTGTTTTTATGAACTGTATTTTATTCCAAACAAAATTTAAAAAATACAAAAACATAAATAATCTGGGAAACACTCTCCCCAAAACAGTTTTACAGTCTGTGCAGGTTTTTTCCCCCGACGCCCCCACGTGATGAACAATTCCTCAAAAATGGCCACCAACAATCCCGTACCAGCCTCCCCGGACAGGTGCCGGAATGTGGCGACTAGGGGCTTTTCACAGTAACTTCATTGAAGCCGACTCGTGACAATAAGCGATTTTCATTTTTCCTTCAATCCCCACCGTGTCTCAAAGCCCTCCGCTCAAACTCTCAATTCAAACTTAATTTTCTCCAACTGGAGGAAGCCGTAGAGGTTCCCTAGCCTGGCCGCCGCCCGTGGCGATGCTGTCGACCTCCATTCCAGCAACATTCTTCGCCGGACAACCAGGGAGGTGAAGGTCACGGCTTCGGCCTTCCTCCCCTCCATCAGCTCCGGCATTTCCGATATCCCAAAAATCTACACTATCAGGTCCGGCCCAACCCCACCCCCACAACCTTTGCTAGTGTCCAGAACACTCCCACCCAGTATCTCTCTAACTTCTCACAGCCCCAGATCACATGTGCCTGGTTTGCTGGTCCTCGCTTGCACTTCTCACACTCGTCTGCCACCCCATGGAAGAACCCACTCATCCTCGCCCTAGTCATGTGCACCCTGTGAACCACCTTAAACTGTATCGAACTCATCCTTGCAGTCGAGGAGGTCGAATTCACCCTACGCAGTGCCTCACTCCACACCCCCCAACCTATCTCTCTCCCAACTCGCCCTCCCTCTTCTCCTTGATCTTCACTACTTGGGATCCCCCCTGCTCCCCCAGCTACCCATATATGTCCCCAATCCTACCCTCACCTTCCACTTCCGGAAGCAGCAACCGTTCCAATAGGGCATACTTCGGCAACCTGGGAAACCCTTTCCACACCTTCCGTGCAAAGTCCCTTACTTGTAATTACCTAAATTTATCCCGTAACCCAATAACCCCTCCTAACCTTTTTGGTCACTGAGGGCAATTTATCATGGCCAATCCACCTAACCTGCACGTCTTTGGACTGTGGGAGGAAACCAAAGCACCCGGAGGAAACCCACGCAGACACGGGGAGAACGTGCAGACTCAGCACAGACAGTGGCCCAGCGGGGAATTGAACCTGGGACCCTGACGCTGTGAAGCCACAGTTCTATCCACTTGTGCTACCGTGCTGCCCTTAAACATTTTTCTCCTTTGGATCCCAGATCCAATTTACACAGTTAAGAAATTTCCTATTCTTAGGAGGGTTCCTCCGAATCAGCACAGCTGGCCATAACTAATTCTTTACTTCTGGAGTTCGTGACAAGGGGTATGGGAATCAATCATAGAACATACAGTGCAGAAGGAGGCCATTCGGCTCATCGAGTCTACACTGACCCACTTAAGCCCCCACTTCCACCCTATCCCCGTAACCCAATAACCCCTCCTAACCGTTTTGGACACTATGGGCAATTTAGCATGGCCAATCCACCTAACCTGCATGTATTTGGACTGTGCGAGGAAACCCACGCAGACACGGGCAGCACATGGAGACTCCGCACAGACAGTGACCCAAGCCGGGAATCGAACCTGGGACCCTGGAGCTGTGAAGCAACACAGTGCTAGCCACTTGTGCTACTGTGCTGCCCAAATCGGGAGAGGGGTCCAGTTGACACTAAATTCCCTCCCAGAGTTTACCCAATTCTCTCGGCTATAATACTTCTGAGTACTGTTTGTAAACCTTGCACTCCAGGTAAATAGTTTATTTCTCAATATGGTTCAATTTACTGGTCAAAATCTGTATTAGTCCTTCTGTCCGTCACGTGGAGCATTTGTCTTATTAATTCAGGCTCAGACGGAGTGTCAGAGAATACCGGGTTTGAATTTGGAGCAACATGGTCACTTCTTATCAAAGTTCCATCTGTGTCAATGTTGTGTCTGCAAAACCTCAGATACTTCGACCAATATTTTAATCAAAGTTTTACCTAGGTGTTTTTTAATAGCAAGGAGAACAAAGGACAAACACAAGTATAAATTCAACAATCTTTATTAGCGTAAAGTTAACCCAAAATATATACTAGAAACACCCAAGATTCAGTTATACCACCCACAAAGATGGCTTGATCGAACTGTGGGTCCGATTCTTGAGTCACTCTGGTCCGTCATTTCGCTGGCAGCTTCTTCCTTCCTTCCTTCTCAGATGTATTGATTGCCTCTGCCTGGAGTCTTCACTGCTGCTGTGCCTCAGGTGCCTGTTTTTTTCCACCCTCCCATCACGCCCTTTTTCCATTTCCTCTGGCTTTCTGCCATGAGGCCTCTGGGTGGAGTATCACCACCCAATGGTTCGGTTGATTCCCATGCAAGATAACAGCAGAAACTCTGGGTGCCCGAGAGTTTGGCTCGATCTGAGCTACTGACAATTGACCGGTCATGTCAAAATCTCCTGATGGGTGATTGACGGGTGTGTTTCAGACATACTTCTGGCAGTTGTCAGTCGATTGTGTATTTGACTTTGGACGATTCCCAACAGCATGCCTGAGCTTTGATTGCAGTTTGATTTAAAGTGCCTAATTCTTTATTTTTAAATATCCAATTTAATTGGGCTCAAAACCAGGCCCCGTCAGGTTACCACACCGCCTTCTGCCCTGTAGGGATTCTGTGGCTGGAAAGCTGCAGTCATAATGTCTAAAATATTATACCAGTGACATGAAAGTGTCTTTTAACGTAAGGACATGATGTTACTAGCCATTCCTCATTCAGCTTTCACGTCTACTTCAAAATAATTATGTCCTTGAACTTGATTGGTTTGCTGGGCTATTTCAGAGGGAAGTTAAGAGTCGCCTGTCTGCCAGACCAAATAAGGATTTCCTTCCCGACAGGGCATTAGTGAACCAGATGGGTTTTTACATTTGTTGATGATTGTCTTAGTTACCATTAAGCTGGATTTATGTTCCAGATTTATAAAATGCAAATTGCACTAGAAGCCTTGGTGGGATTTGAATCCACGTCCCCTGAACCAACATCCCCTGTGCATGAGCCTCAGTTTTCTATATCACCAATCCAGTGACACCATGCTACAGTCTCCACTGTTTAAGACAAATGTTCTGGAGCTAAGTTCTAGTGTATTTATTTCATCGCTTTCCAAGTCTTTGTCGGCATGCTGTTAGGAAATGTGATTAGTAGTTTTGGACTGACCAAATCTGACAAGGGTGCATTCTAATTTTTGAAGTGAAGAAAATAGCATGGTGGGCAACTCATGAAAATTACTGTGTTATCAAGTTGCTTGTGTTACAAACCACGAATGAAGAGTTAGGGAACCAATTAGAAGATGTAGCAGAACTGTTAAACTTGCTCTTCCACATAGGTAATAGAATCTCTCACTTTGTTCTTCCTTCAAGGCTGTGGAAAGCATTGAACAGATTGCCAGCTTGTGCCACTCTCAAAGAGTAAGTGTGCGAGACGCAGCAAGAGAAGCCCTCCAATCTTTTGGTAATGTTTATTCTTGAAATATAAACTCTTTTTATTCTCTTTTCTCATCAATTTGCTATCTTCCTGGTGGAGTGCATTTCAAAAAGTACCAGTTGCCTTCTAATATCTCATCCAAGTGGCTATTATTAGTTTGTTAACCTTAATGCTGTATCTTAATATTCTATTATCTTAAGAGGGCATTACCAATTAGCTTAACTCCTTCACTCAACATTGCTTTTCTCCCCACTGATGGACATGCAGAAGCCAAGTGACATCTTCAGAGGTGAACGGAGGGAGAAATGGGATGGACTTTATATGGTGGAAGAGTTGGAGCAAAATAGGTCAGGGATAGGTGGGAGCTCAGGAGATTTGACAAAGGTGTCACAGACATAAGTCAAAGGGAGTGCAGGAAGAATCTAATGCTAGCCTAAAGGTCAGAAGGCAAAATGTATTGATAGCAGAACAAGAGTCAGTGCTCTCTGAAGGTAAAACATAAGAAAAAAAAAGTGTGGCCCTTTGGAGTCCAGAAAGGGGAAAGAAAATCAAAATGGAGGAGAGTGAGTCATGGTCTGAAGCTGTTGAACTCAGGGCGTAAAGTGCCTAATCAGAAAATCAGGTGATGTTTCTCCAGTTTGCATTGGGCTTTACCAGAACAGTTCAGAACCAGAACATTTCAGAAGGCTAAAGATGGAAAAAGAAAGGAAGATGGTGAATTGAAATGGCAAACGATGGGAAGGTCAAGAGTCACTTTTGCAGACTGAATGAAGGTGTTCCACAAAGTAGTCACCCAGACTGGTTTCAGTTTCCACAACAAAGAGGAAAAGCATTGAGAGCAACACCTACAGAAGAACCATGGAGTTCAACAACTTCATACCATGGAGTTCAACAACTTCATACCATGGAGTTCAACAACTTTATACCATGGAGTTCAACAACTTTATACCATGGAGTTCAACAACTTTATACCATGGAGTTCAACAACTTTATACCATGGAGTTCAACAACTTTATACCATGGAGTTCAACAACTTTATACCATGGAGTTCAACAACTTTATACCATGGAGTTCAACAACTTCATACCATGAACTTGGTTCTTCAGTTTGACCATTCTCCTCTCCGAGTGACCCAACCTCCCCCCCCCCCCCCCCCCCAATTCTGTAACTTGTTTTGCTTTCAGAGAGCAATGACTCTTGTTCCAGTAACAGATTCTGCCATCTGACCTCTTAGACACCAAGAACACCTTTTCTAGTCTTTAAACCTACCATTAACACTCCCTTTGATATCCTTGTTAAATCTCTCCTGAATGCCCATCTATCTCAGGCCAATTTTTCTCCACCTTTTCCACAGTAAGAAATACTTCACACTTTTACCTCTCTTCAGCTCTAAAGAGTTAATTCTGTTTCTCTCACCACAGATGCTGCCAGACCTACTGTTCTTTCCAGCATTTTGTTTGAGATTTCCAGCATTCACTTTAGCTTACACTTTCCTCAACACTTCTGAATGACATTGTTTGTATACTTGGTTGGTCCAACTGTAAAATGGTTATCACATGTTTCCATGTGGGAAATCTTACAAATACGGCTATTCACATTGTGCTTTTGTCTGTGACTTTGGCATTACACACAAGCCATTTTGCGTGCAAGGCTTATTGTAAATCAAAGAGGATAATCAAAATGAAAAAGAAAGCCATAATGCTAGTTATATAATACAATGAATGGTTGCAATTATATACCTTAGAATGTAAAAGCACCATTCACACAATGATTACTTGGCTGACATTTGGTCTCAGAGAGGGCACAATTTCCTCCATCCAAACATTGGGAATATAAAATATATCGTTGGCACCAGCACAAACCACGATTTTGTCACGGCCTCCATCCTCATTCCTGGTCAATGCCCCCAAACTTGTGCCCTTATATGAGGCCACCTCCACCCGCTCCCACACCGACCCCTCCCCCACTACCCACTTCCTAATCACGGCTATATTTGCCACCCGGTAGTAGTTCCTAAAGTTCGGTAGTGCCAGCACTCCCCCCACTCCAACTGCAGTTTCTTTACTAGTGGGATTTTACCCACCCACAGAAACCTAGATATCACCCTATTCACCCGCTTGAAAAAGGCCTTTGGTATAAAAATAGGGAGGCACTGAAAAACAAACAAAAATCTCAGGAGAACCGTCCTTTATACGGTCTGTACCTTCCCCGCCAGTGACAAAAGGAGTGTGTCCCCACTCAGAAAGCCCTCCTTCATTTGTTCAACTAATCCGGCCAGATTTAATTTATGTAACTGCTCCCATCCTCGTGGCACCTGAATATCCAAGTAGCGAAAACTCCCACCACTTTAAACGGCAACTCCCCCAGTCTCCTCTCCTGTCGCCTTGCCTGCATCACAAAAACCTCGCTTTTACCCATATTCAATTTGTACCCCGAGAACCACCCACCCCTCCCCCCCAGACTAGCCCCTTCCAGTCCTTTGGCGCTCTCAGCGCCACCGATGCCCGACTACCGGTGCCTGATACAGCAACCGAACCCAGTCAATAAAGCCCTGCCCAAACCCAAACCGTTCCAGGACCTCCCACAAATAATTCCATTCCACCCGGTCAAAGGCCTTCTCCGCATCCATAGCGACCATCGCCTCTGCCCTCCTCCTTCGGAGGGCATCATGATCACATTCAGGAGCCTTCTAACATTGGCCGTTAGCTGTCTGCCTTGGACAAATCCCGTCTGGTCTTCCCCTATCACCCCCAGAACACAATCCTCTATCCTCGAGGCCGGGATTTTGGCCAGCAATTTGGCATCGACATTCAGTAGGGAGATTGGTCTGTATGACTCACATTGCTCTGGGTCCTTCTCCCACTTCAGGATCAATGAGATCAAAGCCTGTGACATTGTTGGGGGAAGAACACTCCGCTCCCTTGCCTCATTAAATGCCCATAACAGCAATGGGCCCACCATCCCAGAAAACGTCTTGTAAAATTCCACTGGGTAGCCGTCCGGAACCGGAGCCTTACCCGACTGCATGGCCTCCAATCCCTCTACTACTTCTATAATCCTGATCGGGGATCCCAAC
Organism: Scyliorhinus canicula; assembly: GCF_902713615.1. Lineage (NCBI taxonomy): Eukaryota > Metazoa > Chordata > Chondrichthyes > Carcharhiniformes > Scyliorhinidae > Scyliorhinus > Scyliorhinus canicula. Next base: position 158,831,231 of record NC_052152.1, read on the forward strand.
CCCTCCACCAACCCATCCTCCATCTTCGGAAACTTCAATCCTTCCAAAAACTGCCTCATGCCCTCCACCCCTGCTGGGGGCTTCGACTCGTACAGCCGACTATAAAACTCCTTGAGCACCCCGTTCACCCCAGCTTGGTCCAAGACCATGTTCCCCCCTCTATCCTTCACTCTTCCTAACCACCCCCCTTTTCCTGAGCTGGTGTGCTAGCATCCTACTGGCCTTCTCACTATACTCATATATTGCCCCTCGCGCTTTCCTCAACTGCCCCACCGCCTTCCCTGTGGATATCAGGCCAAACTCTATCTGTAGCCTCTGCAGCTCCTTCAACAACCCTACCTCCGGGGCTTGAGAATACCTTCTGTCCACCTGGAGTATCTCCTTAAGCAGCCTATCCATCTCTGCCCATTCCACCTTCTTCGTAGGAGCCCGAATTGAAATTAGCTCCCCACTAATCACTGCCTTCTGCGCTTCCCACACCGTTGCTGCCGAAACTTCCCCCGTGTCATTTATTTCCAAATAATTCTGGATGGTCTCCCTCATCCGCCCGCACTGCCCCTCATTCGCTAACAGTCCTACATCCAATCTCTATTGCGGACGCTGACGCCCCTCTTTGCTCACCCGTAAATCCAGCCAGTGCGGGGCATGCTCCGACACAACAATCGGCGAATACTCTGCATCCACCACTGCCGCCAGCAAAGCCTTGTTCAAAACAAAATTTTAAAAAATCAACCCAGGAGTACACTTTGTGAATATGGGAGAAAAAAGAAAACTCTTTCGTTCTTGGCTGTCCGAACCTCCATGGATCTACCACCCCACTTCAATCTGTTTCATAAACCCCTTTAGCACCTTTGCCACGTCTGGCACCATCCTGGTCCTTGAACTAGAGCGATCTAACCTCGGATCAATGACTGTATTAAAAGTCCCCCCCCCCCCCCGCGCCATGATCAGCCTATGCAAGTCCAGGTCCGGAATCTTCCTCAACACCAGCCTCAAACTCCGCATCATCCCAATTGGGTGTGTAAATATTCACTAATTTCTCCGGCATCCCCTCCAGCTTCCCACTGACCATAACATACCTACCCCACTGAGTCCACCACTATATTCCCTACCTAGCCCCGATTGAAATACCTGCCCAACCTAGCTGATCCACTACCCTCTGGTGTTTTTCCTGTAGCATTGCCACATCCACCTTCAAACTCTTCAAATGCAAGAACACGCGAGCCCTCTTGACCAGCCATTCATCCCTCTCACATTCCATGTGATCAGCCTGGTCGGGGGGCACCCCCACCCACCCAACCACCCACCCTTCGCCGATCAACCATCATCCTTCTTGGGCCAGCCTCCATTTCGCGTCCCGTGCCTCCTCAACCCGTCCTTGGGTGTTCACTCTCATCGATCTCCAATTTGTCTCCAAGCACCAGTTCCTCCCGTCAGCAGATCAATCCCCCCACAAACAAAATAACAATTCCAACCCCCCTCAACAAACTTATCACCTGCTTGCCCCCCCCCCCCCACTGCATTTCCATGAGCTAGTCCGCCCAGCTATCCTGCCCATGGCGCCAAGCATCCCTCCTCCCCGCTGAAACATACATATGCAAAACATAGCAATCCCCAACAAACACAAAGAAGGAAATTCCACCCACTAGCCCCTATTAAGAACAAAGTTAACCTGCATACAAAACTGTGCAATGGCCCAAAAATTGGTAAAAAAAACCATACATACAAAACGCAAAGAGAAAAGAAATTTAGCAACATCGGTACAGAGTTATTCGCCCCCAAGTTCAATGTCCTCCATTACCTGCCTGTCCCCCTGTCCTTAACAAAGTTCATCGCCTCATCCGGCGATCCAAAATAAAGTTCTTGACCCTCGTACGTGCCTCACAAACGAGCTGGGTACAACATGCCGAACTACACCCCCTTCTTGAAGAGGGCCAATATAAGTTTTTACGCCCTTTTGGCCAGTTCCACACCCAAGTCCTGGGTAAATGCACAGCTCGTTATCTTCCCATTTGCAGCTCATCTACCTGACCCACCTCAAGATCTGTTCCTTGTCCAGGAACCAGTGCATTTGTACCAACATCGCCTCGGCTGCTCATTCATCTGCGACATCCTCATAAGCGATCTGTGCTCCCTGTCCACCTCCAACGCCCGAGTAAACACCTTCCCCAGCAGATTCTCAAACATAGGCGCCACATATGTCCCTCCGTCTGATCCCTCTCTGCCCTCTGGGAGGCCCACGATGGTCAGGTTCAGCCTGTGCGACCTGTTCTCCAGATCCTCCACCTTCTCTTGCAGCCTTTCTGGTGGTCCCTCATCAGCTCCATCTCTGCTGCCATCGCGGTTAGCTAGTGCTCATGCTCAGGCAACGCCTCTTCCACCTTCTGGATTGCCTGGCCCTGGGCTTCCAGTCTCTGCTCCACATGATCAGTCCCCATCTTAATTGGGTCCCGGTATTCTGGTCTTTGCTTGGCAAAGCTCTCCTGAAGGAATTCTACCAGCTGTTCCGTTGACCACTGGGCCAATAATCCCAGTCCCTGAGCATTTGCCATGTTTTCCTGTGCTGCAGACTCCACTCCCTTCTTTGCCCAACCATCTCTTCTTTGCAGACTACTTCTGGTCCACAAATCCATAAACTGGTGAAGGATTCTTCGACTCTATCTCACCAGTCTCCTATTTTACCAATCACCTCCATCAGTTGGGGGAAAATGTCCCAAAGGTTCACCACGAGCGGGAGCTACCAAATAAGCGACCATGGCGCCACCAGAAGTTCCAGAATTCTCATCCTTGAATGTACTACTATCATTGTGTACATAGTGCTTACAATCCCCCCCTGTGTTCCTGTGGTCTCTTCCGCCAACATCTTCAGCAGGTTACTGGTAGCTATACCTCCAGTACATTAGGTCCATTATCTGGAAATCCCTTCTGCACTCCTCTGCCATTCCACTTACCACCCAACAGCCCACTCCCCTTCTACCATGCCACTTACCACCCAATTGCCCCCTACCCCGATCATGCTAATGACTCCTTCGTCCTCTTAATGGGGAGATGGTGAAATTGGAATTCAATAAAAATATGGAATTAAAAGTCTAATGGTGACCATGAAACCATTGCCGATAGTCATTAAAACCCACCTGGCTCACTAATGTCCTTTAGGGAAAGAAATCAGTCATCTTTACCTGGTCTGGCCTACATGTGACTCCAGAAACATGCGTTTGACTCTTTAAATGCCCTGCGGGTTCGGCAATAAATGCTGGCCCAGCCGACGACATCCACATCCCATGAACAAATTTTTAAAAATTAATTCCTTCTTTGGTTGAACATCCAACATCCATTATTGCCGCTTACCCTTCTGGGATGTTTTCCTAGGTTTGATTGGCAACTCAAGTTCATGAGTTCCTTCCACAATATTGTTAACTACTGGTCTTGAGAAATCAGCAAAATTCTCCAGAACTGAATTATTTTTGCCAAATTTATAAATCAAACTAATGAACATCTGCCTGACAAATATATTTTATTGTTCAACATGTGGTGGTCTGTTACACATTCTTTCATTTCATTGTGCAGGTGTAAAAGGTCGTTTGGCTTTTGACAAGGCGAACATGTTACAGCACGAAGAAGGCTTGAACCAAAATTCAACTACTGAAATTACCATTCTCTAAATTTTGAACTATTATTTTGAAAACCAACCATAATAGGCATCAGTAAATAACGTGCTGTATTCAATAATTTTGCTTATACCATTTCTATATTGTATAAAGATTTGCAGTCAAAATGAAACATTTATTTTTTTTGTCTTACAAGTGGTTATTTGATATTGGTGTGCAATAAACTGGTGAGATTTAGATCACTGATCCATACCGCTGCAGTGCTCTTTGAAACTTTTATACTTGCAAATATTCCATTAACTTTTATACTTGCAAATATTCCAGAGAATATTCTGCAAGATAGAGAAGAATTTGCAGATTCTTACTCTAGATTCACTTTTTTGAATTGTTAATCCCAAACATTTTGAACTTCAATACGTTAAACTGTCAGTGCAAGAATGTGGGGAAAGGCAGATTGTATTACCAAACATTCTCGCTGTTTAAAGTGGATCATTTATTCAGTTAAAGGTTTTGCAAAATTCACTAAACAAAACTTATGAAATCCTGATTTAAAAAAAAAGAAATCTCTTCAGGATGTGTACCTTGTGTTGCCCTATTATTTATTTCCTTTTCTTTTCATGTACTTAATGATCTGTTGAGCTGCTCAAAGAAAAATACTTTTCACTGTACACTTGGTACACGTGACAATAAACAAAATCCAATCCAATAAGCCCTTGTTAAACTTAAGCCATTTGTTACTTTAAAGTAGGCACCCAGAACAAATCTATGCCTCTTATACTCCTCCCATCGACAGTATTCAAATCTGGAATTGCCTTCTAAACAATTAGTTATTCTTCTTTGAGCTATCTATGGGAAAACAGATGACATTTTTGCCTAGAGTGAACTTTATGACAAAATACAGAGTGTTAGGATGTTGGAATGGAGTCTGTTACAGACCCTAGTGTCTGGATAAAACTGCTACTTGCGATTTTTTCCACCTAGTTCTGATGACTCTCAAGCTAAAGCTTCAACATGTAGAATGATCCTAACTGAACAAGGAGGATGTTTATTGGTGCTTTGTGAGGGTAAACATAACATTAACAAGTTAACAAGGAGACAAAAGGAGACTCCTAAACCTCAACATGTATTATAAAAGCTCAGAGTTTGGGTTCAGTTTGATAAGTGGTCATGTCTCTCAAATTCCATAACAGCCAAAAGTTTGGTTTGGAGATTCTCTCAGTGGTGGATTTCCATGGATGCAGACATTCTGCTGATCAAGTTGCTTGAAAGCTCAATGATGGATTTTGTATTGGAATGGTATTTAAATTTTACAAACAAATGCTCGAAGGTATTTATCCTTAATTTAGAAGAATGAACGACCAGAGTGTGATGAGTCAACACATAATTTAATTATCCATCACCCTAATATGAACATGTCTACATGTGTACAAGTATCTGGCTTTCCTCATTCCAAACTGCTTAAATAGCCATGTCTGAAAATTCTCCAATCATTTGCTAGAAGTAGAAAGAGCAGAACTTTCCCATCCAGGTTGACCATAAGAACACATGAAATAAGAGTAGACCATAAGGCCCGTCAAACCTGCACAACTATTCAATATGATTATGGCTGATCTAGGGTTTTAAATCCACTTGTCAGGTTTCCCCCATAATCGAGACACCAAAAATCTTCCTTCAGCTTTAATATATTCAATGGTGGTGCATCATTAACCCTCGGGGATAGAGAATTTCAAAGTTTACAATAATGGCAGGCTTGTAGTGGGGCTGGCTGGGAAAATAGCATGGTACCAGTTGAGAATGCTCTCCCACATTCCCACCACTGGGCAAGGTTTTCAGGGGCGGGCAAGGTGATGAATCGACTGCTTGCTACACAGAGGCACAAAGCTAATTAGTGTATTTAAGGACCTAAATTAAGGATGAATGAGAGGGCTCATTCCCATAAATGGGAAAAGGCCCTAGTTCAGGATTCTCTCAAGGTAAACATGCAGATTCAGTTGGCAGTTAGGAAGGCAAATGCAATGTTAGCATTAATTTTGAGGGGGTTGGAATACAAGAACAGAGATGTAGGACTGCGGCTGTATAAGGCTCTGGTCAGACCCCATTTCAAATGTTGTGAGCAGTGTTGGGCCCCATATCAAAGGAAGGATATGCTGACCTCAGAGAGGGTCCAGAGGAGGTTCACAAGAATTATTGTCGGAATGACGGACTTGTCACAAGGAGCGGTTCAGAACTCGGTCTGTCCTGAGGTTTTGGGGGGGGGGGGGGGGGGGGGGGAGGTGGAAAGAGAGGTCTTACTGAAACTTACAAAATTTGTAAGGGCCCAGATATAGAGTGGATGTGGAGATGATGTTTCTACTAGTAGGAGAAACTAGAATCATACTGGTGATCCTTTAAAACAGAGATGAGGAGGAATTATTTCAGCTAGAGGGTGGTGAATCTGTGGAATTCATTGTTGCAGAAGGCTATGAAAGCCAAGTCATTGAGTGTCTATAAGGCAGAGATAGATTCTTGATTAATAAGGGGATCAGGGTTATGGGTATGAGAAACATATCAGCTATGATTGAATGGCAGAGCAGTCCTGCTGGGCTGAAGACCTAATTCTGCTCCAGCATTTTGTCAGCTGCATATAGAGGCTATTAGCTCCATGGAAGTAGCAGTCCTGGGGGGTCAAAGCCTGAGACTCCATTGGGCACAGTGGTTAGCACTGTTCTTTCACAGCACCAGGGTCCCGGGTGGGATTCCCAGCTGGGGTCTGTGAGGAGTCTACCCGTTCTCCGTGTCTGCATGGGTTTCCTCCCGGTGCTCCGGTTTCATCCCACAAGTCCCGAAAGACGTGCTATTAGGTAATTTGGACATTGAATTCTCCATGTACCTGAACAAGCGCTGGAATGTGCCGACTAAGGGGCTTTTCACATCATCTTCATTGCAGTGTTATTGTAAACAATTCATCTGGAACAGTTCCACCCATCAGCGAGGCCTACCTTCTCAGCCCCTTTGAATTTTTATTTTATATTTACCCCTCCCAGTTTCTATGTTGAGACACCCTCTGGATATCCAACCTGCCTCAGCAGAGTCTACCTCTTCCTCTGGGGCTGTCAAGGCTCAGTGGTGGCCAATTAGGAGGCCATTTCTGGGAATATCATGTTACACTGTTGGAACTCCAGAAGGGAACATAGAAATCGCCCTTCAAAGGATAATTCTAGGCAATCCAAGTCATGGAGGGGAAGAGAACTTTTGGGAAAGATAAAATGCAATCCATTAATAAAATAAACCACTTCTTGAGTGGGCAATTTTGCATTTATACCCCTCATTCATACATCTTCCAGATACACCAGCGTTGTACCAATTTGGCACGGTGGATAGTGATAACATAACAGTAAGATTACTATATATTATGCAGTCTCCTGGGCTAACTTACTTCCTTTGCAGCAGGAGGTACAAGACTGGCCTGCTGACAAGTTTTCTTTTTCCACTTCCAGTATTGCTTTTAAACATCTGCATCCCTTCAGCTCTTCACGATCTTTCCATCTATTGAGAATTTATCATTTGGGATAAATTCCCATTCTACATGTGAGTGCTATATTCCATGGACAGATACTTAGAAATGGATTTACCAAACCTACGCCATTTTCTCCTAGGTCTTCTTGAAAGCTTCTATTTTTTCTTTAGCTGATCAATTTGGAAAATGTTAACTAATTCTGGTATTTTTTATTTTCAATGCATAGACTATTTTCAAGGCACTATTACACTGAGCTCATTTTAATTCATTCTTCTTCCTTACTTTCAATTCTCCAGCCATCATTCTCTCCATGCCACAACTTTATCTTGAAAATTATGGGCTTTAATCTTCAAAGTTAAAAGTAGACTTTAACACATTTTAAAAATCATTATATTCACTATCTGAATGCTCAATTTAGAAAAATGAGTGCATATTAAAAATTAATGCATAATTTGATTACCCTGTATTATTAATTGGTCTCGCATAATGATCCTGCAATATTTACCAACAGACGTTCAGCACAATACCACCAGCTTGCAGAGAAAGATCCCCAAGTCCATCTAGTCCATTCCACCGTTATGATGCCTTGTGTGTATCTACATCCCCACTGCACAATAACCTTCCACACACCCCACTGCCACAAAAAAGATGAAAAACCAGATCAAAAGCCAGGCAAATTTAGGGGAAATCTGGAAACACCCTAGGTGATCAAAACTGGTCAATGAGATCACTGACCCCAAATTCCTTACAACTTCCCCACCACCACAAAAGGCCTACTGTCCTTTGGTAAAAGAAACACCTCCTGCCATCTAATCTAGGTTTGGCCTTCCACAACTCAAAATTCTGGTCCCTAGTCTTCCCCAACATGTTTAATTGGAAGTCAACTTGACCACTACTTACGTTTTTCACCATTTATATTCATAGAATTATGGAATCCCTACAGTGCAGAAGGAGGCTGTTTGATCCACTGAGTCTGCACCGACCCTCTGAAACAGCACCTACTGAGGATCACTCCCTCGCCTTATCCCCGTAACTCTGCAACCCCATCTAACCTTTGGACTCGAGGGGCAAATTAGAATGGCCAATCCACCTAACCTTCATATCTTTGGACTGTGGGAGGAAACCAGAGCACCTGGAGGAAAACCATAGACACGGGGAGAACGTGCAAAATCTACAGTCACCCAAGGCTGGAATTGACCCCGGGTCTCTGGCGCTGTGACGCAGCATTGCTAACCACAGTGCCACCTCAAACAGATCATTTCAGTCCAAAATGTAGAATCCCAACGTTTCAGCCGATTATGATAACCATAATGCTTTAAACTGCAAATTAATCTAGTGGACCACTTCTGCAACCTTTTCTCAATATCACTCACCATGTGAGGAGACTAAAATAGGATTTATTCAAGTGAGGTAAAATAATGTTGCTGCAGGACAAAATAGTATGCCTTGCATCAGAATTATCAACTGTTTTAGGAATGCACGTCAACACTCTTGTTCACTTCAGTTATCGTTTGACAACATTATTTCACAAACTCTTTAAAGCTTTTTCCCAAGTGTACGAATGTGAAGCATTTGATTTGCCCACATGCATAATACACTGTTTCAAATTAAACATTGGGCTCATGACTTGCAAACAATCTTCTAGCAGCACATCAAGATACACTTCGAAAGTATTTACAGTCCTACTAAAAGATCTTGGCATCATCTACAACTTGCAGATCGTGCTCTGACAACCACATCCAGGAAACTAGCTAAAAAACAACCAACAGGACACCACTGGTGTTTGGTCTCTAGCAAATCTAAATCCACCAGTAACCAGTTTATGCCTACATTTGTGCAATCACTTCTCAATTTAGCACAATAACTTGTATTTGCATAGTGCCTTTATTCTAGCAAAAGGCCCAATGGCAAGTAACAGCAACTTCAATGAAAATATTTTTTACATGAAGCCACAGAAGGCACTCCGGGCAGTTACCAAAAGCTTGGTCAATAGGTAGCTTTTAAAGGAACACCTTAGAGGTAGAAAGGTTTATTGAAGAAAGTCCAGAGCTTGGGCCAAGACATCTAGAAGCAGGCACTAATGGTGCAGCAATTGAAACCAAGGAGAGCAGAGTTCTCAAAGGCTGGGGCACTGGAGCAGATAGAGATATGGAGAACACCATGGAAGGAATACAAAGAAGACGGTTTTAAAATGGAGATGCTGTTGGACCAGGAGGTAGTAACGGTCAGCATACACAGGACTAATGGGTGATGCGAACTCATGCAAGTTAAGATATGGGCAGAGATGAAAATGAAATGAAAATCGATTGTCACAAGTAGGCTTCAATTAAGTTACTGTGAAAAGCCCCTAGTCGCCACATTCCGGCGCCTGTTCGGGGAGGCTGGTATGAGAATTGAACCGTGCTGCTGGCCTGCCTTGGTCTGCTTTAAAAGCCAGCTATTTAGCCCTGTGCTAAACCAGCCCGATTTGGAAGAGCACAAATTTACATTGACTAGAAGATGGGAGGCTAATTAGGAGAGCATATAGTCAGGTCCAGAAGTAAAAAAAGGCATGAATGAAAGTTTCAGATGGGTTGAGGCAGAGTTGCAGTTGGACCATGCATAGCCAATGTTGGATGCCAGTCAGTAGTATGACAAAGTAAGGAGGGTTGCAAAAAAGGTGAAGAGATGGAGCCCCATTTTCTCAGGTACATGTGGAACCAAACATGTTTTTTTGATAGCAAGAGGCTGAATGTAGATGAGAAAAAGTGGGCCACAGATAAATCCTTGGGAGAGCTCGAGGTAATGGCGCAGGTTTGGGAAGAGATCCCATTGCAGACACTGCTCTAGGTCCAATTCAATAGATAAGAATGAAACCAAGGAAGGTAGCTTCTTACCAACTGAATGATGGGGTGTTGAAGGAGGATGGCATGCCCAAATGTGACAAAGGCTGCATGCAAGTGGAGAAGAAAGTTTATCACAGTCAGTCACAAAGCATGCCAGTTGTGGCTTTAATAAGGGATGTTTCAGCACTGTGGTAGGGCAGGAAACTTGATTGGATGGATTAAAGCATACAATTGTACTGGGAGGTTACAACACGTTCAAGAGTTTTGGAAGAACGGGATATTGAAAATTATGCAATAGTTTGCAAGCAGAGGGGCCAAAGATTGTTTTTGAGTCAAGAGACGATAATGACAGCAGATATGAAGCAAGTAACAGCATCAGCTAACATGGGGCAAGTTGGGCAGTCAAGATTGGTTGGAATAAATTCATGATATAGGAGCAGAATGAGGCCATTCGGCCCATCAAGTCTGCTCCACCATTCTATCACTGCTGATATGTTCCTCATCTGTTACCTACAATGTTACAGACCAAGAGCTGGATTGCAAAATCAGCCAGAGCATCTCCTCCCTAGAAATGTGACCTAGAAGCATAGACAATTTAGCCTCCCGAGCCTAAACACCTTCAATGTGATCATGGCTGATCCCATCCTGGCCTCAACTCTACTGTCCTGCCCCTTCTCCATAACCCTTCAGCCCATTGCCAATTAAAAATCTATCCATCTCGTCCTTAAATTTACTCACTGTCCCTGCATCCACCGCACTATGGGGTAGTGAATTCCACAGATTCACAACTCTCTGGGAGAAGTAGTTTCTCCTCAAATTTATTACCTCTTATTCTAACATTAAGTCCTCCGTTGTAGAATGCCCCACAAGAGGAAGCAGTTTCCCCACAAGAGGAAGCAGTTGCCCCCCAGTCTACTTTATCCATAGAGTTTTGCATCTGTTGGAATAGGATGAAGGGAACAAAAGGTGGCATAGTGGTATTGTCACTGGACGAGGAATCCAGAGACCCAGGTAAATGCTGTGGGGGACCAGGGTTCAACTCCCACTATTTGAATTCAATACAAAATTAGAAATAAGTTGAATGATGACCATGAAACAATTGTCAACTGTTGTAAAAATCTACCTGGTTCGCTAATGTCCTTGAGGGAAGGAAATTTGTTGTCCTTAATGTGACTCCAGAACCACATAGCCATGTGGTTGACTAAATACCCTTTGAAGTGACTTAGCAAGCCACTCAGCAGTATTAAACGGTTATAGTCAATAAGGAATGAAACCACATGGATTGCACGACATCAATTCATGTACCGGAATTGACAATGGCAAAATCAGCCCCGATGACCCTCCAAAGTCCTCCTTACTAACATGTGGGGGCTTTTGCCAAAATTGGGAGAGCTGCCTCAGACTAGTCAAGCAACAGGCTGACAGTCATACTCACGGAATCATACCTTACAGATAATACTGATCACCATCCCTGGGTATAACCAGTTCCACGGGCAGGATAGACGAGGTGGTGGATGTGATGAGTTATCCTGGGACTCCTCAACATTGACTCATGAAGTCTCATGGCATCAGGCCAAACTTGGAAACAGCATGTTTCACATGCCGCCACTGACCCCCCCTCCCCAAATCTGATGAATTAGTACTCCATGTTGAACATCACTTGGAGGAAGCAATGCGGGTGGCTAGGATGCAGAATGTACTCTGGGTGGGCGGGGGTGGAATTCAACATACATCACCCAAGAGTGGCTTTGCAGCACCAGTATAGAGCTGGCTGAGTCCTAAAGGACATAGCGTGAGTCTGTGGCATGTGGTAATGAACAAGATTCATCTCTACCTCCTCTGGAGGTCACCAGGATCGCAGACCAGTATTCAGCCAAATCAATTCACTCCATATCGAGAAATAGCTGAAGGCATTGGACAATATTCCAAGGGCCCTGACAATATTCCAGCGATAGTAATGAAATCTTGTGCTCCAGAACTTGCTGCAACCCTTACCCAAGAGCTCCAGCATTGGCATCTACCCAGCAATGTGGAAAACTGCCCAGGTATCTACAGAAAGCAGGACAAATAAAACTCAGCCAATTACTACCCCATCATCTACTCTTGATTATCAGTAGTAATGAATTATCAGTAGTAATGGAACAGGTGAACAACAGTTTTTAAAGCGGCATTACTTAAAAATAACCTAGCTCCTGACCTCATTGCAGCTTTGGTTCAAAGACAAACAGCTGAACTGGAGGAGAAGTGAGAGTGACTGCTCTTGACACCAAGGTAGCATTGTGGCATCAAGGATCCAGAGCAAAACTGGAATCAATGGGAAATTTGGGGAGGGGGGGGGGGGGGGGCTACCTCACCGCTGGTTGGAGTTGGTTGTGGCTTTTGGAAGTTGATCATCACAGTTCCAGGACACCATTGCAGAAGTTTCTCAGGGTGGCGTCCGAAGCCCAACCATCTTCAGCTGCTTCAATGACCGTGGGGATCACTGGTGATTGCACAATATTCAGCACCATTCACAACTCCTCAGATACTGAAGCAGTCCATGACCAAATACAACAAGATATACAGGCTTGGGATGACAAGGGACAAGTAGCAACCACACCATACAAGTGCCACGCAATGAACATCTCCAAGGAGAATCTAACCATCTCCCCATGACATTCAATGGTATCACCATCAGTGATCTCCCACTAACAACCAGCCAGCAGGTTACCACTGACCAGAAACTGAACTGGACTAGACATATAAACATTGGCTACAAGAGGTCAGAGGCTAGGAATCCTGCTGCGAGTAACTAAACTCCTGACTCCAAAGCCTGCCCACCATATACAAGTGTGATGGAATACTCTACAGGCCTGGATGAGTGTAGCTCCAAAGAAGCAACTGGACAGCAACCAGAGCAAATCAGCCAGTTCTGCTACCCCCCACGCTCTGAGTACCGCTCAGAGGTGCTCTCTTCCCAGCACACTGCTGCCCACACTCACCCAGAAGCTAGCCTCTAATTGGACAAGCAGCTCTGTTGCATTTTGCAGATGTACCCATCTTGCCACAGACCCGTTTGGGAACCCCTGGAATGACAGATGCTATGTCAATGCTACAAATATACATAGAACAGTACAGCACAGAACAGGCCCTTCGGCCCTCAATGTTGTGCCGAGCCATGATCACCCTACTCAAACCCACCCTATACCCGTAACCCAACAACACCCCCCTTAACCTTACTTTCATTAGGACACTACGGGCAATTTAGCATGGCCAATCCACCTAACCCGCACATCTTTGGACTGTGGGAGGAAACCGGAGCACCCGGAGGAAACCCACGCACACAGGGGGAGGACGTGCAGACTCCACACAGAGAGTGACCCAGCCGGGAATCAAACCTGGGACCCTGGAGCTGTGAAGCATTTATGCTAACCACCATGCTACCCTGCTGCTGCCATTGGATAGAGACATATCCAATGTCTCTAGAATCGAAAATGGAACTGGGAGGAAGGTAATATCATCCATTGTTGAGGTAAACAGTGAGTACTTTAAAAAAAAATCAAATTCTCAAATTTCAGTAACAGAACAAAAATGAACTTTTACGTTATAGCCGTCAAATTTCCCGGCATTCTTTTGTTGCTGTAGCGAATATGTTTGAGTCCCAAACAGCAAATTTTGTATGTGATGGGAAGGTGGTGTTTTGAGTATAAAGAGCAGTTAAGAGTGTGAAAATGAATGAAAGTATAACAAACTGTTATCAGCGTGTATTTAATGTACAAATTATGTCAAGACTAGATTTCTGACCACTGAGTATGCCATACGCATCCCATTCTTATCCTGCATGCCATCATTTAACTTTTTGCAATCATTCTTTCCAAAAAGATTTGATTTGAGATCCAGTCTCTACTTCTGTGCGGTTGAATTTAATTCATTTTAAAGGCAATCCATTAGCTTTTTGACCCGATCATAAGGTTAAAATCTTACGACATCTATGAAAGGATGACTGCAATAATTCTAAAATTCAGATCATTTTCTTCCTGCAAATAAAAAGCTGAAAAAAATAATGTAGACAAAAGCAACAGCTGGATTATGAAAAGTAAAAGTTTCCTGAAAATCATTGTTCTTCACACATTTCAAATATATTACTAAAGGTCAGTACAACACAGGTAAGAGGCCATCGAGTCCATCCTGGCTCTCTGTTGAGCAATCCAGCCAGTCCTATCTCCCCATTCTAAGCCAAGGTTAATTCAAGTGCAAATCCAATTTCCTACTGAAATCATAGAGTCTCCACTTCCACCACCCTCGGTGGTCATTGCCACTTGCAATGTAAAAAAAGCTTTTCCTAATATCACCCTTGTACCCTATTGCCCAAAATCTTATAACCTAAGTTAGATGGTTTAGTTGTTCCTTGAAGAGTGAATTAACTTAGAGGTCCCTTCCATCCCAGCATTTCAAGTAAACACATTACCTGTAGTCTCAATTGAGATGGCGATATCGAGACCCGATATCAATGTAGTGATTTGGTGGTAGTTATAGAACATAGAACATTACAGCGCAGTACAGGCCCTTCGGCCCACGATGTTGCGCCGTCCAGTGAAACCCCTCTAAAGTCCTTCTACACTATTCCCTTATCGTCCCCATGCCTATCCAATAACAATTTTAATGTGTTTAGTGTTGGCGAGTAAAAAAAAATCACTTATTGTCACAGGTAGGCTTCAAATTAAGTTACTGTGAAAAGCCCCCAGCCGCCACCCGCCCGGGAGAGGCCGGTACGGGAACCGAACCGTGCTGCTGGCCTGCCTTGGTCTGCTTCCAAACCCAGTGATTTAGCCCTGTGCTAAACAGCCCCCATATAGATTTCCTCATAGATTTCCTGGTGACTATCTTAAAATACTTTTCCCCACAATAGGAAGCTGTCTCTCTGTATCCACTCTCTCAAAACCTTTGATCATTTTAATTTCAAGAGAAAAGAAACAGAGTCTGTTCATTCTTTCCTGCCATGAATACCCTGTGATCACTGGTATCATTTTTGCAGATCTTCTCTGCACTCTTTCCGGTACCTCCCCATAGTCTTTTAATATGGTGACTAGAGCAACAAGGGATATTCTAAGTATGGTCTAACCTGGGATTGATACAGGTTCGACATAACTTCTCTACTTTTTAATCCTACCCCTCTAGCAATAAACCTTGTGTTTGGTTTGTTATTTTTATGGCCTTGGTAACCTGTTGCACAACCTTGACTGATTGGTCTTCCGAGATCCCTTTGTTCTTCTAGCTTACCTAGATAATATTCTTTCTATTGTGATATACTACCTCACAATTAATGGAATTGAGCTTCATTTGTCAATTATGTGCCCACTCTGCAAGTTTACTAATGTCCTCCTGTAATTTGCTGCAGTTTTCCTTAGTATTGGCAATCCTCCCCATGTCGTATATTCTGCAAATTTAGAAATTGTGATTTTGATTCAAGTTTAAACTGTTAATGAAAACTGTGAACAGCAGCGACCTGAACAGTGATCCCTGTGGAACATCACTTCCCATCCTCCACCTCTCTGAATAACCATCCTTTATTCCCACTTCTGCTTTCTGTCCTGATACCTGCCAACAATCCATTCTGCTACTTGTCCCCTGACTCTGCATTGTTGGACACTGAAGCTGTGGAAGAATGTAAAACGTAATCATGATGTTGACAAACAACATGGTCATTTATATATTCTTATCTACAGCCTCAATTAAAAAATTTCAAATTTCACTAGTTTAAATCTGACCAGTTTACTTTGTGGTTCCCTGGTCTGAGGATCCTGGTAATAACATTCAAAATTTGTTCGCCTACCCAAGATGACTAATCTTTCTTAAAAAAAATCTTGGAATCTTCCTAGTATTTGCATGCAAAAAACACAGCAGCGGAGGGAAACCTACTGTAGTCATGTAGAGTGGGCTGTGGTGGTGATAATGTCTAGTAATCTGGACTAATAATCCAGAAGCCCAAGTACTATCTAGTTCACCAATGCCCTTTAGGGAAGGAAATCTACCATCTTTACCCAGTCTAGTTTTATGCAACGCCAGGTCCACAACAATATGGTTGACTCTTAATTGTCCTCTGAGTGGCTTAGCAAGCCACTCAATTCAAGGGCAATTATGGATGAGCAATAATTGCTGGCCTTGCCAGCGACACATGCATCTCATGAAAAAAGTAAAAATCCATAAAAGATGATTTTCACAATGGAAAAACAAATAGAAAAATATTGTGCAGTCCATCTTAACAAGCAAATTAGTACTGTATGTGGCTACAGGGTTGTTAATGAATGCATGATAAGAGAAAGTACACATGGAATTGAAAAAGAACCTTTGTCAATGAAACAAAAAGTCCCAAATTAATAATTGTAAAGATTAAAAACCAACTAAGAATCTTCCCAATTCGTTATCATCAACTGATAATCAAAGTGGTTGCTGTTAAAAAAAAATTACATTTATTACACACTGCTTTACAACTAACTGACCAATGTTTTAAGCCTATAACTGGAGGTGAAGGTTGCAGTTCAAAATATCACATATACCATTGTGAAACATGAGATTTGCTTTCAAATTGGTTTTATTTTGAATTAATGATTTATGTGGTGCATTTGAAAGCCAGCTTGTAAAGTTGAAAATGGTCTGCAAAGTCTGTAAATGCTCAAAAAGCCCTCAGACTCTTTTTTGGTTAAATGGTTGAACAATATAAAACCGTAGAAAAATTATACAATATCAATACATGCAGAAGTGGCTAATGCTGCCGAGAAAACAGCAATACAATTATTCTTAGCCTACAAGATATTGTACAAGAAAAAGTAAAATACATGAAGCTGTTTTGTGGCAAAAAGCTAATAAAAATGTGAAACAGTCAAGTAGGAAGTTAAAAGATCACACCAGCTCAAGTAAAAAAAAGTGTACCTCAAATGTTAAGTTTATAGGTACAGAAAAGTGCAACTTTAAGCTCCCAAGTGCTTACCTGTAATTTACATAAATAAACCAAACTGAAAAAAAAAATGCTGCACAATTTGCAGTTCATAATTCTGGGAGTGGGCTGTTTAGCATTGGACGTTGTTTGGCAGCGCACTTAGGAGAGGACATTCAAAGATCAAACTTTCTAATTTACAGTTTCATTTGAAGTCATGCTGTTGACAAACACTTAGTGCAAGCAATTAATTTATAATTATAAATTAAAAGCTATAATTCCACTGAGAAATTTTTAAAAAACAAGCCTCGTGTTCAACAGATCACAATGAAAACAAGTTGGTATTTTTAAAAAAATTGTATATATTTGGTCCAAAAGTATATCGATAAAATCAAAAATAATTCCAGTTAAGTCAGACACATCCCTGAAATTTATGAAAACTAGTGTGATCTTATAGAATTTGTTAACCATTTAAAAAAACAATCACATTGCTGGGAAGACAACAGGAGAAAAAGAATCATTAGCACTCAAATGTGTTCCTACCTAGAGGCATTCTCAGCAACACCAGACATAAGAATTGTGTAAGGCCATACAAATAAAACACTGAACAGATTTCCCTGTTCCTCAGCCATTTAAAGTACAGAAAATGAAAATCTAGTTAGTTAATTACACAGACAAATACCTTTGCATAATAAGATTCATTAATGAACTACACCTGATGTCGTGTTATGGATAATACTGCTGCAATACTGTCAATGGATGTTGGTTTACATCATTCACCAAATGATGTAAAGTTATGCGGCAAAGATACTTTGTGATCAATTATAGGTGGGGCCATAGATTTCTGTTAATCCAAAAGACACACTCCAGCGCCCCTTACAAAATGAAGAGAAGATCACGGTGAATATTAATTATATGGAGGTAGCCATCACAATAATGGAATACTATTCTATCTCAATCACTGCTGCCAAATTGGATTTCAATGCTTACCAAACTTCCGGTAATCAGGGCAACAACATCTGCCACATGATGCAAAACATATGCAATATTAATAAAACATGTGCACAATCTTTTGAGAATGGATTCAAAGTTTTAAACAGTCAGCAATCAAGACTGACGCTCACTGCCAGTCTGGAGAACTTTTGAGTTTTACAATCCAACTATTCTGCAAAGCAAATCGTCTCACATGGTGGTGACAATCTGCTCAATAAAGCATCCCGTCTTTGGCCGTGCTTCAGCTTATTTTAAAAAATCTTGAAGAGTAAACTGTCTCTATTTTATCAGAATTGTTATATCAGAAAACTCAGGAAGAGTTGACAGATCTCTACATGTTAGTTTCTGCGCAGACTTGTCTTGCTCAGGTTCGGTTGCTTGCCATTTCTGAACACTGTCTGGACATTTAATAGAACTCCGGCTCATGAACAGCCTCCTGTAATCTCTCTTTTTACGTCAAGAGCTCTCTATGCCTTTCAATAGATCTGTTGAAAAAAGCTAATAAGATGAAGACAGAGCACTTTGGACCTTGCTGCAAGGCCCCAGCTTGCCTAAACTCCAAATTCAAACCTTATTGGCAGCTATACAGTGCTATGCTTTGTTCATGCACCTCAGTTGTTTTCAAAAGCCACCAATTACCAGCCAGACATAATCAAGATGTTTAGTTAAAATCTCGTCACTAGATTCACCAGAAAATTATTCGACCATTGTCCTTCTGAAGGTCAGCCCTGCTTTTACAAGCTTCAGTTCATGGATTTAAATGTATCAGTTAGAGGCATTCAGCGTGAACAGGGACAAAGGTAACAAATGGCACACTACTTTTCTGGTTTAATTGAACAAGCGGCCCTCCAGCTTACAGATGTACTAAAAACCCTACAGCTGAACAATAATCTAATAAACATAGGTGACTTCTGTCTAAGAACGTGGTTGATTCGTCCTTGCTCTATTAGAGATGGATGACAAAAAGTAGTCGCGAGTCACACCCATATTCATATCCACTGCTGCAAATTTTAACATAATTCAGTTTTGAGCAGTTCTAAATGAAGAGCTTCAATTTGCCCCAGGTGTTTAGTGGCCAACATATTAGACAATACTGATCTAAATGAACGGTGATGCGGGAGTTTCTAACAGCTTCCATCACTTTGACAATTTATCTCTTGCCTATAACCTTTGCAGAACTGGTTGTTATGCTGAATTTTTGGTTACCCTAATCCTTTCAACTTTAGACCCCATAATGATAATCAGTATTAAATATGAGTTTATTTGCTTGTTCCTTGAAAATTTGCTGGACAGTCTAGACCAAAATTCAAGTACACAACTTTTTATACACCTTCACATATTTGAGAAAGTTCATTTTTTTTTATAGCTTGAATAAAACAAAGTATTCCAATTACAAGCTGTTATTTTAATAAAGATATGTTTATCAAAGGTAATTTCATGAGTCAGTGATTACATTTGCTGCTAATGACAATATTGATCATTCCAAATTAAATTAACTTCCATACCCCGTAACTGGTAATATTTTACTGATCAGCTGCGCACGCTGCCAGATTTTAGCATCAGAAAAGTGGCTGCAAACTGCTCCCATTACACATGTTCTCCACCTTTCTATACCTTTTGCCTTTCTTTCCTAGTTAAGCCAGAGGCATGGAATGATCTAAATAGAAGATGGCAGGGTGTGTGGCAAAGATTCTTTCATATTTAAAATATGCTTTACTTAGAAGGGTTGACATCTCTTACATATTTGTCCAGAAGTTGGGGATAACATATCCACAATGCAAACTTTATTGCACGTTGAATTTGGAATTGTACAAAATCTAATTAAAGGTAATGAACTGGGGTTCTGGGATGCACTGTTGACACAACACAGTAAAATCTACAGTGGGGTTCACCTTACTGTTTTTCTGACTGGAGAAGGAAAAGCACAACTCCTCGGTAAAACTGTTAAAGATCAACTCTTTGAAACATTACATATCCCTTGAATCATCATTTTGTTTTAATTGAAAATGTACATTTTATTAATGGTCCACAATCTGTTCATAGTATCAAAATGTGCAAAATATTCATTACCACAATCTAATGGTTTAATCTGTTCAATTATTTTATTGGTATGACCATGCAGTAAAGAGCAAGAGCCAAGGAGAATTTTAATTAAGGCATGTAGCATAGCAGCTCAATAGCTTGTTTATATTAAAGCAGCTATTTAGCATTCTTGTCATTTAAGAGGTACACCAACACACCACCTTTTAATTCTTCTGTACACACCAAACTACATTATACAAGAGTCTTTAAGTTTAAAATCTTGAGGTTATTCACTCCTCACTTCTGCTGGATTTATTTGGAATAGGGCTTAAAGTTGATCACGACTTTTAAAATGCAAACTTTTCTGGATGAAGTTCTACAAAGTGCCTCAAGTCAGCCAAGAAACTGGTAATGTATAAAATAGAGGGAGTCACCAGATTAGTCAGTCACATTCCTGTATTAAGATGCAGGAGGCCAGTTGAGAGCCATACCTGAAAAAATCTCTCCAAAGTTGACCTTTACCATCACATTTAAGCACTTATAGAACTGCCCCAATTATGACAGCAGAAAAGGCGAGATGTGAACAAACCCTGTAGACAATTTTGGAATGTTTGAACTAGATCCTAAATACCTGAAATGTGACGAACATTTCAATTACACTGATTAGAAAAAAAACACTCGATATATATATATATTTATATATACACATGCCATAATAGGTTGAAACACAGGTATGCTCGCTTTTATATAAACACCCATCATGGAAATCAACCACTGAAGGCTTAACTTTTCAGTGTCTTCCTCATAACCACTGCCATTATTACCAACCAGAACAATCATGCAATTATTTTCAACTTATGCAACACATGTTCACAGTAGTAATTAAGATATACATCTTTCATCTTCCAAGCAATTTCATATTTAATGATGCTAATAGAGCCTGCATGCATTCTACTACATTGTTATTCAATGTACAACTGCCAGGATACAATATACTTCCAGACCATTAAAAAACAATTCTATAGCTTACACACTGATTTCCTATTATATATTAGTATCCCTGTATTTTGATATACATGATCCAAAAATGTCAAATCTTTTCATTTTAAGACAACAAAACTATATACCGATTACTTACAATTTTCCCTCAAGATGAAGTACTGGTACCCAATGCTTTACGGGGCAGT
Source organism: Scyliorhinus canicula (assembly GCF_902713615.1). Taxonomy (NCBI): domain Eukaryota; kingdom Metazoa; phylum Chordata; class Chondrichthyes; order Carcharhiniformes; family Scyliorhinidae; genus Scyliorhinus; species Scyliorhinus canicula. The sequence goes on from NC_052152.1 coordinate 158,852,275, forward strand.
TGGTGGTCAGCTTCCAATACCGGCATGAGGTATTTTATTTTACTATGAGCCTTTGATGAAAGGCTCTGATGAAAAATTGTATATTTTTAAGTACACTGATGGCTAAAAAAATGACTACAGTTACAAATAAATATGGAGTGAAAGATGTTAAGTTGTTGACATAACAGTTTCGATTTTATTTGTGGTTCAGCTGTAAAAATGCTGGTGGAAGTGTTTTGCATTTTGTTGTATTACCCCCATCTCCATTATATGGTTGCTAAATAGGAAAAGGCCAAGCGCCAGTTAACTTACTTTGCATTCAGATGGTTTGTGCAAACAAGAACACAAGCATTTGTATAATGCAAAATGTTTAACAGACACAGTTGAAGAGGTCTATTTTGCTGGGATACCCTGAGCAGCAGTGGAAGCTTCTTAAGCAGACCGGTTTTAACAAAAGCGACAATGTAGAGCCAAAGCTTTGCTGAGATTAATTCAATTTCACCACAGATGCAGCCCAAGTTTTGTTAGAAAATAAATTTGACTCTTGGAAAGTGTTTGGAAGTAAAACACAATTTAAACACAAATGCTACATTCTGTTTCTAAGAACATATATTGGGCATTTTTCATCAGGTTGAAAAAAATGGCACAATTGACATTAACAAAGTAATCATGAATTATATTTGCTCAGGTCACAGGACATGTATTTTTCGGAAAGTGATTCATTTTTCAATATTAAAAGAATGCAATGTACAACACCCTCCCTCCCCTCTCCTGGCACACACACATACACACAAAAAAAGAGCTATTTGGCATTTTTACTGCTTTCTCCTGAATATTCAAGGCCCTGAGATTTGAATGTTATGCTCTTGGGACCATGGAACTACAACAAACCATAGTGCATCATCATATCCCTATAATCGCACCGAGCTCCAGCCCTAGAAACTAGGTTTGCTTCTTAAGACATGGGTCCTCCAGCTTTTCAAAACATCAAATATTTTGTTTACTATACTGGATAATACATACATTTATCCGCTAGGGTGTTTGTCAATGGAAGCATGCCTTATAACAGAGGTAAGCCCCAGCTGCAAAAGCAGTGACCACACATACATTAACCACAAAAGGTTTCCAATGTAACCAGGAAGGTTTCTCCTCTGCCACCTCATCATCCTCTTCACTTCTTCCTGAATTAATCTGTTCACTTGTCTGTGTGGGCACAGATGTACTTTCTCCAATATGCCTCTTCCGAAGTTCTGGTTCTGAACTAAAAGGATGAAGCAAAAAAAATATTGAGAACAGTATAGTACTGGTTTCTACACCGGATATACTGAAAATGTCAAATAATGGGATTTTTCAGATCTGGATAAAAATGACACAATTCGCACCTATATTGCAGGATATGCAGTTTTCTGAAGATTCTTAATTTGTCAACTTTAAAGAACATAATGTACAACACACATCTAAATCGGCATTTTTTACTGCTTCTTACTGAATGTTAATGCTGTTGTATTTTGGGACAACTAGACAACAATAAATCCCAGTAAAATGAAAGTAGACCCTGCAGTTTTGCAATGATCAAATTGCCAATATGCATTTTATTGAATAATATATCCTATAAACAAACATTTGCACGATGTCAATTATAGAAACTGTGTCTCATTTTTCCCGCCAATTTATCACATTGGTGAGGGCATTAGTTCACATGAAGTGAGCATCTGCCAGAAGTGACAGGGTAGGCTGATCACTATGTCAATCAGCAGGTAACGCCGATGCCAGCACAGTCGTTCTAGAACTCAAATGTTTCAGTGAACACAATCACAGATGGCTGAATAATCTTTCAGCAGCAAGATCAGTCTCCAGGGGTCAATTGATGCACAATATGGGGCTCAAAGACTCAAGCTGTGAAAAAATATTTTTGTGTACTCTGATGTGCAAATCTAGACTCGGGAGTATTTTCCTTGTTAACCTAGTTAGGGAGCATAAGATGGGAACAGAAACTGTCAGGGAAAGGCACAAATGAAAAGTGGAGCTTGTTCAAGGAACAAATACTGCATGTCCTTGATAGGTATGTCCCCGTCAGGCAGGGAGGAAATGGCCGTGTGAGGGAACCATGGCTCACAAAAGAGGTTGAATGTCTTGTCAAGAAGAAAAAGGAAGAGCATGTAAGGATGAGAAAACAAGGTTCAGTTGGGTCGCTCGAGGGTGACAAGGTAGCAAGGAATGAGCTAAAATAAAGGGCTTAGGAGAGCTAGGAGGGGGCATGAGAAGTCCTTGGCAGGTCGGATCAAGGAAAACCCCAAGGCTTTTTACTCTGAGAAATAAAAGGATGACCAGGGTGAGGGTAGGGCTGGTCAAGGAGAGTAGTGAGAAATTGTGCATGGAGTCAGAAGAAATAGGAGAGGCGTTGAATGAATACGTTTCTTCAGTGTTCACCAAGGAGAGGGGCCATGTTTTTGAGGATGAGTGTGTGATACAGGTGCAGAAGTGGATTTCATTTGGAACTTCGCTGATAGGGTTAATATAACAGTTCTGAAATGCTCTGTGAAAGAGATGTCAACAGGTCAAGGGATGAAATAAAGGGAGTGTGTCTGACCGGCATCTGTGAAAGCAAAGATGTCAGAAGGTTATGGGATGGAATATAGGGAGTGTGACTTTGGTACTAATTAATGTTCTGACCTGCATCTGTGAAAGCAGAGAGGTCAAAAAGTCAAAGAATGGAATGAATGGGAACCGTTACTTTATTGCAGAGATAACGTAATTAAGCTCGTTTGACCAGTTGGAACAAATAAACATTGAAATGTAAAAGGAAGGGCCTTGGAATGAGATAAGCCAGATGGCCATGGGATACAAAAACCTTTGTATTAATATTGATAGTGACTTGTGCTAATGATTATGTCAAAAATAACCTCCCGACCTCGAAGAATAATTCCATATATGTACATGTTCTGGATCCTTGCCAAATCATAGGTGTATCTAGGAATTTAAGGGGACCACCCCTAAGCTGTAAGATGTATAAAAATACCGTCCTTATTCTGGGATTTTGGCACTTCTCGAAGGTGGTTACCCGACTGCTTAGAGATTTGTCCCGGCCGTAAATAAACGAATATTCGTTACTGACGTGTTCGAGTGTTTTACTTCTGGACTGACGATCAGATACGTGAAAGCGCAATTCACACAGGCAGGTAGGCTGGAGGAGGCAGATGTTCTGAGGAAGGATGTATTAGCAATTTTGAAAAACTTGAGGGTCGCCAAGTCCCCTGGGCCACATGGGATATATCCAAGGATTCTTTGGGAGGCAAGGGATGAGATTGCAGTGGCTTTGGCTTTGATCTTTGGGTCCTCACTGTCCACGGGGATAGTGCCAGAGGACTGGAGAGTGGTGAATGTTGTTCCTCTGTTCAAGAAAGGGAATAGGAATGACCCTCGTAATTATAGGCCAGTTTGTCTTACTTCGGTGGTCGTTAAGTTAATGGAAAAGGTCCTGAAGGATAGGATTTGTGACCATTTGGAAAGATGCAGCTTAACCCGGGATAGTCAACACGGATTTGTGAAGGGCAAGTCTTGCCTCACAAATTTGATTGAATTCTTTGAGGAGGTAACTAAGTGTGTAGATGAAGGTAGAGCAGTTGATGTTATATACATGGATTTTAGCAAGGCGTTTGATAAGGTACCCCATGGTCGTCTCATGAAGAAAATAAGGAGGTGTGGGATAGAGGGAAATTTGGCCAATTGGATAACTAACTGGCTATCACAGAAGACAGAGGGTGGTGGAGGATGGAAAATTCTCAGACTGAAGACCAGTTACCAGCGGTGTACCACAGGGATCAGTGCTGGGTCCTCTACTATTTGTGATTTTTATCAATGACGTGGAGGAGTGGGATGAAGGGTTGGTCAGTAAATTTGCTGATGACACCAAGGTTGGTGGAGTAGTGGATGAGGTGGAGGGCTGTTGTAGGCTGTAAAGAGACATTGATAGGATGCAGAGCTGGGCCGAAAAACGGCAGATGGAGTTTAACCCCGTTAAGTGCGAGGTGATTCATTTTGTTAGGAAAAATTTGAATGCGGATTACAGGGTCAACAGCCGGGTTCCGAGGAATGTGGAGGAATAGAGAGATCTTGGGGTTCATGTCCACAGATCTCTGAAGGTTGCCACTCAAGTGGACAGAGCCGTGAAGAAGGCTTATAGTGTGTTAGCGTTTATTAACAGGGGGCTTGAGTTTAAGAGCTGCGGGGTTATGCTGCAACTATACATGACCATGGCGAGATCATATTTGGAGTTGTGCGCGCCGTTCTGGTCACCTCATTATAGGAAGGATGCGGAAGCATTGGAAAGGGTGCAAAGGAGATTTACCAGGATGCTGCCTGGTTTGCAGGATAGGTCTTATGAGCAAAGGTTGAGGGAGATAGGGCTTTTCTCTTTGGAACGGAGGAGGATGAGAGGCGACTTAATAGAGGTTTAAAAGATGATGAGGGGGATAGATACAGTGGACATTCAGAGACTATTTCCTCGGGTGGATGTAGCTGTTACAAGGGGGCATAACTATAAGATTCAGGGTGGGAGATATAGGAAGAATGTCCGAAGTAGGTTCTTTACTCAGAGTGGTAGGGTGTGGAATGGACTGCCTGCTGTGATAGTGGAGTCAGACACTTTAGTTACTTTCAAGCGGTTATTGGATAGGCACATGCAGCACACCAGAAAGACGGGGAGTTGGATAGCTTGATCTCGGTTTCGGACAATGCTCGGCACAACATAGAGGGTTGAAGGGCCTGCTTTGTGCTGTACTGTTCTATGTAAACCACCACCAACTTTGACAACACATTTTACCTCAGGACTTAACAAATCTGTCCTCTTTCTCTCAATAAAGTTGATTCATAACAAGCATTGCTGACAAATCTATCCCTACGTTAAAGGGGTGCAAAGACCCGAAAAGCCTCACATATGTGGTTTAGACTCTTAGCTGCCCCATCAAGGGCAATTAGGGATGAGCAATAAATGCTGGCACAGCCTCAATATCCACATCCCATGAACAAATTTTTAAAAAATGGGGGAGTGACAACTAAACCGAACTTTACTCTCCACTGTGAACACAAAAGTATTTAAAAAAAGAACTGCTGGATAATAATTGGGAGATAAGGCAGGTCAATATTTCCCCTTCTCAAGGATCAGACTGAAGATTGAACCTGTGTCCGTCTTGATTAGTCGGACTCTTTTACTCACTGCATCAAGTTGTTGGATCAACATGTTGAACCATTCTGAATAACACCAAGTAAACTTTCACTTGTAAAAAGAGATTTGTAAGTGAAGGAATTTTAAAACTTGGATGAGTAAAAGACATTTTCTTTTTGCCTGGCTTCAAATTGCCGCTAAGGCTTAATTGTCAGCTCAATAAAATGGGAATTTCTACAATTTAAATACTGCAAATGGAAGCGAGTATTTGGTCCAGTCATACCACCCATGCTTAAAGCAATTGTGGCACGAGTAAATTCCCCAGGCAATTGCACTAGATTCCCCAGAATTACTGTTTAAATACAAATGGCAGGTGGATTATTTTCTCAGGTGGAAAAGCAAGTACAATTTTTGATTTACAGGAGAACTGTAAATAAATAAAATAATTTGCCTTTAAATGACTGGTTGTTGAATGCATCAATTTTATTTTGGACTGAAATGCAATGCATAGTGAAACTAAGTTTAATTGTCCACACCTCAACTGGGAGTGAAGACTTTCAAACAATGCTGTTGCAGAGCTATTGATTCACAACTAAATTCAGGAAGGTCAGCTGGTATCCTCAAAACAGCTTTTACGAGCTTCCTTTTTAGTTAGCAAAAATGTACCATGCACCAATAAGTTTAGACTTCTTCCCCCTGTAAACTGCTGCTTTCAAATTTGAATAATGCAATGTCAGAATGCACTCAAAATATACAATGATGACGTAACAACTTTATGCACTGGAACACGGTTTTAAATGGCTTTAAACCGGTCAGGGTAGTTTCATCCTTATAACTACCTTTCTGTTCTCGACCTGTTAAGTTGGATCTTCATGCCATCGTGGATTTCTTCCATGTTTTCTTTACACATTCTCTCATCTGGGTCGGCAAAGCCTATCCTATGATCCGGCGTTTTACCATTGGGTGTCTCAGTTGCCCTTTTTGGAGGCCGTGGAGGTGGAGGACTATGCTCTGGAGGTGGGTCAAGGTCTTCATTGGACAGCTCTTTCCATTGTTCCTTAAATTAAAACATGTTTTAAAAGGTAACCAAGTTGGTTGATCAAATTATTTTCTCCCTCTACCTTCCTCTTGGTCCCTTCCCCACCTTATGTTGCATAAGTTTCCATCGTAACAGACAGCTATTCATCATGCTTGAACGTAGGCAGCTGCCATTAGTGGATTGGGGATAGTACTGTTCAGCCTAATCCAGTTCTAACCAGATAAGCATGGACATGGAATTTCAAACAGAATGAGATCACTGCTCAGGAATAAGGTGCAGAAACATGGTTTATATTTTTCTTCAACACCACTCAATAAACAAGGCTAATTTTAGTGCTTCCACTAATAGCTCAGCTGATAACAGCTAACTACACATTCACTAGGAATTGAGCCCAGGACCTTGTGGTCTGCAGGCTCCAACCACACCAGTTAACTAACCCACCCATCCTTCTAGAGAATTTTCAGTCACTCATTTTGTAGTTTTCAAATAGAGTGCCATATCAGTATAACCCCAGGCACAGATCAGTATCTGCTACAAAACCAAAATTAATTTTCCATTTCCTATGCCAACCACTGCTGTGCCTGAAGTGAGACTGTTAAATTAGATCCATTTCATGTCAAGGTTTAGACAGTTGTATGCTTTGCAAACGTATTTAGGAAAACAGCTGAGGCCGTTCACTCATTTCTCGTAAGAAATGTTGAAGCTGGGAGAGCGAGGCAACAGATATATATAGGGACATAGGACTTCGAGTAGGCCATTTGGCACTTCGTGCTTGCTCGACCATTTCATAAGATCATGGTTGAGTTGATTGTGGTTTCAACTTAATCCCCTTGTCTATCAAAAATCTATCCAACTCAACCTTGAATAAATGTAATGACTAGCCTCCACTACTCTCTCGGAAAGCGAATTCCTCAGATTACTGACCCTCCAAAGAAATTCCTTCTCATCTCCATCTTAAAAGGGAGACATCTTACTTTTAAACCATGTCCCCTAGTTCTAGTCTCCCTCAAGAGGAAACATCTTCCCCATATCCACATATCCAGCCCCTTCATGATCTTGCATGTTTCACTAAGATCTCCTTTCATTCTTCTAAACCCCATTGGATATAGGCCTAACCTGTTCAGGCATTCTCCAAAAGATCATTCAAAGGATGAAGGCCTTATATGATCATTTCTTATTCTTGATTGGATTAAAAATGACACAAAGAGGTAGAATTCTGGTTAACATTGTGATATTTTGGTTTAGAAACCAATGATAAATTCTGTAATTAGAACCAGCTTGGGCTAGTACAGTAGAAGATTGTGAATTCAAACCCCACTCCAGACATGAGCACACATGTCACTGCACTAAGGGAATGCTGCATTGATGGAGGTGACTTGTCAAAGTGTCTATTCGGTTGTGTGTAAAGAATCCCATGGCACTATCTGAAGACATCCCTCAACTAACACCATTAAAATAATTATCTTTTTGCTGTTTGTAGCACCTTAATGTGCATAAACTGTTTTTTGTATTTATCCCCATAACACTCCAAAAGAATCCTGCTGGGTGTGAAACTCTTTGGCCAATTGTGCCCTGTGTAAAGTGCTATATAAAAGCAATTTAATTATTTTCTGTAAACAGACAAATCAATGAACAAAACTGAAGTACTTACTTGTACAGAGGAGTCTCCCATAATGAATTTTGCCCCTTCGATAATAGCCATATAGGAGAAACGCATTTGATCAGCTGTTTGGATGAGGCCCATACGATATTTCCTCATTTCTAATAAAACTTGTTTAACATTCACGGACAAAGGATCTTTCCGCTTGCCCATCTGCAAATAAGTCAAACATTGGTATCAAATCAAGAAAATCACAGCTGTGTCACAGTTCCAGTCATGCTTGTCTGACCTCTTTGGGACACCAAGTATCCTCACTGCTTTGCATAACAAGTGCATCTGCACAGGTGTTTTAGCGCATGCGAGAGCACGGGTATGTCTGTTATGAGGAGTGATTAAGTGAAGAAGGTGAACCACTTGAATGCAAACAGTTACACAAGCTCAAGTGCGTTGGTTAATGTCCTATACAAGAACATTCAAAAAATTTGCATTCAGTCTTTTTCTCAAAATTAGTCTCTATATCTACACTAAATGTGACACTCCAAGTAGTAACTGATAAGTCATGCTATTTGTCTGGGATCTGGAGCATAGCTGGAAAAGAACTGTTGCAAGACAAGTCTGCTAACATGTCCTGTGGGAAAAGTAATTTTATTTCTGAATTCCTAAAACAAATTAGACGGCAGCAATATTCTTGTAAACTTGACTATTCATCAACCACCAGTAACAAAGAGTGATAGCTGGATTGACCATCTATTTGTAGGAATAAATATTCCGTAGCCAAAATACTGAGCTTGCAGCAACATTTTCTTCAGAGCTAATTAAGAAAACAAATGAATATCCTTTGGTAAAAGTCTCAAACAGAAGAAGTGAATCTTTTGAGCAACAGCTGTTGCTCAAGTTGTTTATCTCCTTATTTTCTCTTGGGTTTCTTGAGAGCTTTTCCTGGATGATAATTATATCCAGTACTTTTTCTGAGAATTAAGTACAGTGTGCTGCTAGGAAGTCTGCTGTTTATGCCAATTGTGGCCAGAAAGAGAACTAGATCATTGGACTAATAAATTTCCTTCTACGTGCGCAGTCATAATCACTTGGTTTTCATTGAAAAGGCAAAACACATTTTTTAAGATCACAACAAGAATTATCAGTTTAAAAAAGTCAGTACAAAATATTAAAATCTACTTACCAGAAGAAGACAAGTATCAACCAGAGAAAAAGTGCCAGATCGTCCTATTCCTGCACTACAATGAACCATAATAGGTCCATGCTCTGGGTTCAGTGAGCCAGATTCTCTCACTTTGAAAAGGAAGTTAAGGAAGGAGGCAGGAGATTCTGGAACTCCAAAATCAGGCCATGTGGTATAATGAAAGTGCAAAATTTCCCTGGTTTCTTTGGTCTAAATAGGCAAAATGATAATGGAGGAATAAATATGTCATACTGTTCCATATGAAATGTTTTCCATTAAAAGCTTTTAGACTTCAACACATACATCTTCCAAAATACAAACTTATTTTTGGAAATATCTAATTTCTTATGTTAATAGAAGTCAGAAGGAACTAGGAATAAAGTAAGTTAATGAATAACAGATCATAGTAACTTGTGAAAACCATGCACTTCCCTTCAGGCAATTCTCGATATACGAATCATTTGCATCAGGAACATTTGCTTTAATATTTCAATTATATTGATCACACTAGCTTTAGAAATAAAACTCCCATTAGACACATGCCAGTGGATATTCAGTGCACTGCACAATGCCAATTGCATTTCAACTAAACACCACAGATATTCAGACACACCAGCAATAACATTACATTCAAAATCACCTTTTAACTTTGAAATATGACTTCGACAACAGAATGAATTGTTTAATGTTTAATAAATTGAGGACTCAGCATTGTATTAAGCTACACAGGTCAAGGGGTTCCATGGCTCGATTTTTACTCTACACAGATTAATTCTATATGCACTTGAAGTGTTAAATCTGTTTCTCTCGCCACAGATGCTGCTGAGTTTATCCAACATTTTCTGCTTTTATTTCAGATCAACATCCACAGTAGTTTGCTGTTATTTTAGTTTTCGACTAGTTAGGACAATGCAATTGGTTTTACCCATTCTACCCAGCTAGGAGGAAAAGCAAAAATCAGGATTTTCTATTCAGACTGTTAACTAATATCCCATATTGGAGAGTAATTGTGTATGGAGGCAACTGAGGGTGAGGTTAGCTGTGGTTCCCTTCTTAGTTAAACAGATCCTAACCTTCACCATTGTGCGTCAGTGGTGCCTCAGTAGTTGGGAGCTCCCGCACATCTGAGAGAAGATTGTGAGTTCAGTCTTACTCCAGAGACTTGAGAGCACAAAAATCCAGACTAACAACTCATTGAGGGAGTGCTGCACTGAGTTGTCACCTCTTGCAGAAGTTAAACAGAGCTGAATGCAAAATATCTAATAGCATAATTTGAAGGGAAGCAGGGGAGATATCCTAAGTGTCGAGGCCAATATTTATCCCTCAATCAACATCACACTGCAGTTTGTGGGACCTTGCTCTTCACAAACTGGTTGCTACATTTGCTACATTAAAGTACTTCAAAGTACTTATTGGTTTGGATTTGTGCATGAAAATGCCACCCATGGACATGTACCACAGTGACAATTAGCATCTTTTGGAGAGATTCCATGGCTTACTGCGTCAGAGCAGATTCTGATAATCAGATAAGAAATCATAAACATCCAGCAGGAGTGCTTCTCCCTTCCAGTTACCATATCAAAACACAGATCGGGATCAGTCTGACTGTACATTGCTGCCTTTTAGTATTATCAAAGTAGGAATATAAATGAATGTAAAAGCACAATTTTAAAACCAAGTTCGAACTATTAATGCAAAACAATTCGCCATCATTAGGATCACCCATAACCTTGCCCAACTCCACCCTACCTCATCTACTGCTGAAACCTTCATTTATGTCTTATTAACTCTAGACTTGACCATTCCAATGCAATCCTAGCCATTGCCCACATTCTATTTATTAAACTTGGGTCATCCAAAACTCTGCTGCCTATGTCCTAACGCAGACCAAATCCCATTAACCCAGAACTGATCAACTTATACTGGCTACATTGGCTTCAGACAAGCAACAGATAGATTTTGGAAGTCTCATTCTTGCTTTCAAACACTCCCATGACCTTGTCCTTCCCAGTCCTGTGAAACCTCAAACCCTTCCAAGCCATCTGTGTTCATCCAAGTCTGGCCTCAGGCCTCCCAGATACTAAATGCTTTGCAATTGGAGGCCACGCTTACAGCTGCCTCAGCCACAAGCATTGGAATCCCCTTACTAAGCCTCTTTCCTCCTCAAACAGTCAATTACCACGACAAGGTGTCAGACAATGACCATCTCTAATGAGAACCAAATCCTCTACTCTCCATGATAGTCTACCATCACAGAATCCCCCATTAACACATACTGCGTGGGTTTCCACTGACTAGAAACTTAACTGGACCAGCCAAATAAATAATGTGGCACAAGAGTAGGTTTTGAGGCTAGCAATCCTGTGGGCAGTAACAAACCTCTGACACATCAAAAGAAGCTTTCTCACCATCTACAAGGCAGAAGTCAGGGTGTGATGAAATACACTCCACTTGCCTGGATGAGTGCAGCTCCAGCTTGACACCATTCAAGGAAAAACATCCCTCTCGATTGTTAACCCAATCAACGGCCTTCGAACATTCATTCCTTCCATTGTGGGTGTACAGTGAAAGCAGTGTATAACATCTACAACATGCACTGCACAAACTAGCCAAGGCTCCTTCGACAGCACCTCCCAAACTAAACCTTTATGACCTCAAAGGACAAGAGCAGCCATGCATGGGAACATTGCCTGGGAGTTCCCTTCTAAGTTACACATCATCCTGATTTAGAACGATATTGCCTTTGTTTCACTGTCACCGAGTCAAACTCTGGATCTTCTTCCCCAACAGCACTGGACTGCAGTGGCTCAAGAAGGTAGCGCACCACCACCTTCGAGGGTGTTTAGGAATGGGCAATAACTGCTGGCCTTGTCAGTTATGCTTACATACAAGAAAGGAACATTTAAAAAATCATTTGTTTTGAAGTGTAATCATTCCAATAGGCCAATACAGCAACCAGTTTGCGCACAGGTAAGTATCACAAATAGTTACTAGATGAAATGACCAGCTGTTTTGACCATGCTGCCAATGATGGATGTTGACCGAAACAAAGAACCTCCTGCTCCCCCTTCAGATTGCCATGGGAGCTTTTGCATCACTTGAAGCTGCAGATAGAACTTCAGTTTGTTGCTTCATTCATTATATGGCAACAATGTGCCCATGGAACATTTGTCGTTTCTGCATTGAGATGTCAGTTAGGTGATATGCTCAACTTGGTCATGGAATTTGCACCTACAACCTTGAATCAGGAGAGTGCTACCAACTAAGTCATTATTTGTGAATTGAGCCAACAAACTGAAAAAGGTTCCAATTTAATTTAAGGTCTGGAATTTCTGCTGATCTGCAAAACCATTATTTTCTAGCTACGATTAATGGAAAAATGGTATCCACCCACAGTAATTTTCATTTCTTCACAGAAGGAACTTGTCTTTGCATAGATGGCATGTAGAAACATAAAATGGTTACAGTGCAGAAGGCAGCAGTAGGAATTGTTACTTCCTTTGAAATTTGGCATTCTTACATCTATCCTGATAAATGCAAGTCGAAAAGCTGCAGCAGCATGCCTCTTTTTTCAGCAATTCAAGTTTTGTACTAAGTGACTATTTAAATAAAGGATCAACTGCTTCATTACCCAAGATTTGTCACTGCTAATTTACTTAGATTTCAAAGTTAAGCTAGATACTCAGAATAATGTTTTAGGGAGTAATTTTTTTGTGGGGTCTTTCTGCCTTTGCCTATAAAAATACGAGTACACTTCTAAAGTAACTAGATGGACGCAAAACAATTTGAGGATACATTAAGGTTATGAAAGGCTCTATAAATATTCAAATTCTTTACAGATTATCTCTGACTGAAGAAATAATTTCCACCAAGTGACTTGATTATTTAAAATCTCAAGCACGCATTCCTTTACTGTTTCCTTCATACCTATTCATTCTCCCATCCATGGACATAAGAAATCCTTTTCATTTGGTGATCTTGAAGGAGCAAAACTATAGTTTAAAGTTTGTATGCCTTAAAATACCATACAAGTGCATCTAATATAAATACTTCACTAACATTTTATTTAACTTTGGTTACCCTTCTCTATGGAAATTAAGCCACTGTTACCCACTGGGAGTTCCACATAATGGAAAGAGTTATATTTCAAAAACTGAAATTCCCAAATTCAGCATCTGCATGATGCACTTACTGCAAGGTTTTCCACTTCCAATTGCCGTACTGTGTAGTATGATTTTACATCCTCAGAAATCAATGTTAATTTGAATTTTGTATCTGCAAATATTATGTCCACTTCTTCTTTACTTGGCCAATACCGTGCACATTTGACCTGGAATTGAAATAATATTTTTAAATAAAAGTTGACTTTATCTCATAACATTAATGTTTTCTGCTATTAAAAGTGAACCAACAAACTATTCATGAAGGGAGCAAGGAATAACCAGGTAGCTATAGACAGGTCAACCTAATCTTAGCAATGACCAAACTTCTACAGAGCATAATATGGGGTAAAATTGATACTCAATTTGGGAGAAATAGTTTTAATTAGGACAGCAAACACCGACGTGTGAAATACAAGTAAATTTTGACAAATTAAAGAATTATGGAAAACTAAAATACATTGATGAAGGAAATGCAGCAGTTGCATAACCATGTGGTTTGACAGTAATACATAGGTGGCTCTGGAGTAGAACCTACTTGCATATTATTTGAGAATGTGAGAAATGGTTTACAAATTGGTCTGAAAAACTAAACTAAAAATGGAAACTGATGCAAACCATGTTGTCCAGTAAGAGATCAATGTTAGGTCATTTTACATTTGTACAATTGCTCTGGACTGGAGAATATTAAAATTCGCAATCAAAAAAATTGGCTGACTACAAGACAACATGGGTTAACAGATTTAGGGAGATGCGAAATTATTTAATGCAGAAAACAGAAATGATAAGTGAAGAGCAGAGATTTAATGGTTCAAGTACACAAAAAAATTCAGAAATAAGAGTACTGGATGATTTGGCAGTGCTACAAAAAACAGGATTCATAAATCTGACCAGATGTCCCAATACATATAAACCAATACATATCGCTTATTGTCACAAGTAGGCTTCAATGAAGTTACTGTGAAAAGCCCCAATACAAATCATTGGTTAAGATTAAAGTTATAATGGTGCGTCTAATTTTGAGCATCCCACTTTAGGAACGGTGGCAAACCCATGGGAGAGGATGGGGGGAAAAAAAAGGTGCACCACAATGTTACTAGCAACAAGTGATTTTACTATAATGAGCACTGATAGAAAGTGGGACTCTTTTCATTAGGGCAGAGTGTATTGGTAAAAAAATGATAGATACTGGTAATCAAAACAAAGAGTCTTTGCAACCCAAGTAGTGAACTATTTCTACTGGTTGGGGTGTTGGCAACCAAAGGCAGTCAGTTCAACAACATACTCTTGGGGGGGGGGGGGTTTAAACTAATTCAGCAGGGGCATGGGAACCTGGATTGTAGTTTTGGGGTACGGGAGATTGAGAGTATTGAGGTCAGGAGCACAGATTTGACTTTGCAGGAGGGTGCCAGTGTTCAGGTAGGTGGTTTGAAGTGTGTCTACTTCAATGCCAGGAGTATACAAAATAAGGTAGGGGAACTGGCAGCATGGGTTGGTACCTGGGACTTCGATGTTGTGGCCATTTCAGAGACATGGATAGAGCAGGGACAGGAATGGTTGTTGCAGGTTCCGGGGTTTAGGTGTTTTAGTAAGCTCAGAGAAGGGGGCAAAAGAGGGGGAGGTGTGGCGCTGCTAGTCAAGGACAGGATTACGGTGGCGGAAAGGATGCTAGATGGGGACTCTTCTTCCGAGGTAGTATGGGCTGAGGTTAGAAACAGGAAAGGAGAGGTCACCCTGTTGGGAGTTTTCTATAGGCCACCTAATAGTTCTAGGGATGCAGAGGAAAGGATGCCGAAGATGATTCTGGAAAAGAGCGAAAGTAACAGGGTAGTTGTTATGGGAGACTTTAACTTTCCAAATATTGACTGGAAAAGATATAGTTCGAGAACATTAGATGGGTCGTTCTTTGTACAATGTGTGCAGGTGGGTTTCCTGACACAATATGTTGACAGGCCAACAAGAGGAGAGGCCACATTGGATTTGGTATTGGGTAATGAACCAGGCCAGGTGTTAGATCTGGAGGTAGGTGAGCACTTTGGAGACAGTGACCACAATTCGGTGACCTTTACGTTAGTGATGGAAAGGGATAAGTATACCCCGCAGGGCAAGAGGTATAGCTGGGGGAAGGGCAATTATGATGCCATTAGACATGACTTAGGATGTGTAGGTTGCAGAAGTAGGCTGCAAGGGTTGGGCACACTGGATATGTGGAGCTTGTTCAAGGAACAGCTATTGCGTGTTCTTGATAAGTACGTACCAGTCAGGCAGGGAGGAAGGGGTCGAGCGAGGGAACCGTGGTTTATCAAAGAAGTGGAATCTCTTGTTAAGAAGAAGGAGGCCTATGTGAAGATGAGGCGTGAAGTTTCAGTTGGGGCGCTTGATAGTTACAAGGAAGCGAGGAAGGATCTAAAGAAAGAGCTAAGTCGAGCAAGGAGGGGACATGAGAAGTCTTTGGCAGGTAGGATCAAGGAAAACCCAAAAGCTTTCTATAGGTATATAAGAGATAAAAGAATGACTAGGGTAAGAGTAGGGCCAGTCAAGGAAAGTTGTGTGTGGAGGCTGAGGAGATAAGCGAGATACTAAATGAATACTTTTCGTCAGTATTCACTCAGGAAAAAGATAATGTTGTGGAGGAGAATGCTGAGACCCAGGCTATTAGAATAGATGGCATTGAGGTGCATAGGGAAGAAGTGTTGGCAATTCTGGACAAGGTGAAAATAGATAAGTCCCCGGGGCCTGATGGGATTTATCCTAGGATTCTCTGGGAAGCTAGGGAAGAGATTGCTGATCCTCTGGCTTTGATTTTTATGTCATCATTGGCTACAGGAATAGTGCCAGAGGACTGGAGGATAGCAAATGTGGTCACTTTGTTCAAGAAGGGGAGTAGAGATAACCCCGGTAACTATAGGCCGGTGAGCCTCACGTCTGTTGTGGGTAAAGTCTTGGAGAGGATTATAAGAGATACGATTTATAATCATCTAGATAGGAATAATATGATTAGGGATAGTCAGCATGGTTTTGTGAAGGGTAGGTCATGCCTCACAAACCTTATCGAGTTCTTTGAGAAGGTGACTGAACAGGTAGACGAGGGTAGAGCAGTTGATGTGGTGTATATGGATTTCAGTAAAGCGTTTGATAAGGTTCCCCACAGTCGGCTATTGCAGAAAATACGGAGGCTGGGGATTGAGGGTGATTTAGAGATGTGGATCAGAAATTGGCTAGTTGAAAGACCGAGGGTGGTGGTTGATGGGAAATGTCCAGAATGGAGTTCAGTTACGAGTGGCGTACCACAAGGATCTGTTCTGGGACCGTTGCTGTTTGTCATTTTTATAAATGACCTAGAGGAAGGCGCAGAAGGTTGGGTGAGTAAATTTGCAGACGACACTAAAGTCGGTGGAGTTGTAAACAGTGCGGAAGGGTGTTGCAGGTTACAGAGGGACATAGATAAGCTGCAGAGCTGGGCTGAGAGGTGGCAAATGGAGTTTAATGTGGAGAAGTGTGAGGTGATTCACTTTGGAAAGAATAACAGGAATGCGGAATATTTGGCTAATGGTAAAATTCTTGGTAGTGTGGATGAGCAGAGGGATCTCGGTGTCCATGTACATAGATCCCTGAAAGTTGCCACCCAGGTTGATAGGGTTGTGAAGAAGGCCTATGGTGTGCTGGCCTTTATTGGTAGAGGGATTGAGTTCCGGAGCCATGAGGTCATGTTGCAGCTGTACAAAACTCTGGTACGGCCGCATTTGGAGTATTGCATACAGTTCTGGTCGCCTCATTATAGGAAGGACATGGAAGCTTTGGAACGGGTGCAGAGGAGATTTACCAGGATGTTGCCTGGTATGGAGGGAAAATCTTATGAGGAAAGGCTGATGGACTTGAAGGTTATTTTCGTTAGAGAGAAGGTGGTTAAGAGGTGACTTAATAGAGGCATACAAAATGATCAGAGGGTTAGATAGGGTGGACAGTGAGAGCCTTCTCCCACGGATGGAGGTGGCTAGCACGAGGGGACATAGCCTTAAATTGAGGGGTAATAGATATAGGACAGAGGTCAGAGGTAGGCTTTTTACGCAAAGAGTGGTGAGGCCGTGGAATGCCCTACCTGCAATAGTAGTGAACTCGCCAACATTGAGGGCATTTAAAAGTTTATTGGATAAGCATATGGATGATAATGGCATAGTGTAGGTTAGATGGCCTTTAGTTTTTGACTTCCCATGTTGGTGCAACATCGTGGGCCGAAGGGCCTGTACTGCGCTGTATCGTTCTATGTTCTGTACAAAAGGTGAACAAAGAGGCTGAGGGGAGATCCAACAGATGTGCTATAGATGAGGATTATGAGAGATTTGGTTACAGCAAGTTGTTGTTCAACTGGTGTAAAAAGATTAGGGACACAGATTCTGGACCCCATGAAATCTCCTGCCATCAGGTCAATCAAGGGCAAGGAAGCCTCCTACTGATTACCACCTAGCCTCCCCCTCAACTAATGAATCAGTACTCATGTTGATCGCCACTTGGAAGAAGAATGGAGGGTGACACGGGTGTAGAACGTACTCTGGGCGGGGGGACTTCACTGTCCATCACCAAGAGGGGCTGGGTAGTACCAATAAATGACAGAGGGGGTCGGGTCCCAAAAGACATAGTAGGTTTGCAGCAGACAGAGGGAACTGGCATGGTGGGGGACGGGGGAATGACCTAATTTATCTTGTCCTCGCCAATCTACCCGTCACATATTTATCTGAATGACCGCATTGGTAGTGTGAACACTGCACAGTCTTTTGGAGTCAGTCTCACCTTCACATTGAGGATGCAGCCTCCATCGTGTTGTCTGGCACTGGCACATGCTAATTGGGATAGATTTCTAACAGATCCACCCATGAGACACAGTGAGCCATTGGAGGCAGCAGAATTGTATAAAACCACAATTTGTAATCTCACAGCCCAGCATATCCGGACTCTATCATTACCATCAAACCAGGGGATGACCCCTGGTTCAAAAATAGAATGCAGGAGGCCTTGCCAGGGACAGCAGCAGGCTTACCTAAAAATGTGTTAATCTGGTGAAGCTACAACACAGGACTACTTGCATGTCAAAGAGTGAAAGCAGCATGTGACAAGACCCAGCTAAGCAAGAGATCAGATCCAAGCTCTGCAGTCCTACCACACCCAGTCGTGAATGATGGAGGACAATTAACCAACTAACTTGAGGATGCTTTATAATATCCCCATCCTCAGTGATGGGAGAGCTGAGGAGTGCAAAGATGAACACTGAAGCAGTTGGAACAATCTTCTGCTAGAAGTATCGAGTGGATGATCCATCTCGGCCAATAGTAATCTGCTCATTGTCGCTGAGTTTGTGATTCTGCCAGGGAACGCCGCTCCTGATCTCATTACAGCCTTTGTCCAAACATGGACAAAAGAGCGGAATTCGAGAGGGGAGGTGGCTGCTCTTGACATTGACACAGCATTTGACTAAGTGTGGCATCAATACTCTCCACTTGCTTGAATGAGCACAGCTCCAACAACACTCAAGCTTGGCATGGTCCAGGACAAAGCAGCCCTCTTGAGTGGCATGCCATTCAACACATTCACTCTCTCCACCACTGGCACCAGTGTGCACCATCTAAATCATGTACTGCAAGGAACTCATCAAGGCTTTTTGAATAGCACCTTACAAACCTGCAATCTCTAGCACTAGAAGAACAAACGTCACAACACCCTGGACTAGTGCATGGTCAATTTTAGCTCCACCAACACAAGAGAAATAAGATTTGGTTTCAAACACCTGAAGTCCTAGGTTGAGCCCAATAAACTGCAGGCATCAGGTTTGTAAATTTAACACAAGTAAACTTTTATTATGTACAATATTAGAATTAAAACAAACAGGAAATGTACATGACTATCTAATAACCCCCCACACAGACTCCCTCCTCCCCTCTTTCCCCCCACTGTCCCACACACCCGGGAAATGGAAAGAAAATCATAAAAAAGATCTTTGGTTCACTGGGATGACTTTTAGTTAATGTTTTTCTGAGGTTCAGCACTTCAGTTTTGATACTACTTCCTTCTAAGCTAGAGATGGTTTTCTCTGGCAAGGTTGTCGATCTTCTCTGTAGACTTGGTATCGTTCCAAGTTCACAGCAAAGGATGGTACAGACACTCACTGTTTTTATAACAATAAAGCAGTTCTTTCGCTTCACTAAATGAGAGAGAAAGCACGTTCCTTTCACTTCCAAAGTCTAAACACTTTTGCCCAGTTTTCCCAGAAAGCATCACGTCGGAACCAATCGCTGCCTGTCAGGCAGAACACTGTCTCTGGCCAATCCATCGGTTGTCAGCAAACCGGTCAATTGGATTCCCTCCAAATCTAGTTCCCAAGATCCACCCTGTGCCGAGCAGTCTGGCTACTCCTCAAAAAACAAAACCTGGGAATAGAATGTCCTGGCACTGTGGGTGGCATAGTGGTTAGCATTGCTGTCTCACAGCACCAGGGACCCAGATTAGATTTCAACCTTGGGCGACTGTCTGTGTAGAGTTTGCATGTTCTCCACATGCATGTCCACCGGTTTCCTCAGTCCAAAAATGTGCAGGATAGGTGTATTGGCCATGCTAACCCGCCCCTTGGCGTGTCCAAAGGTGAGGTGCGGTTACGTGGATATGGGAATGGAGTGGGCCCGGGGAGCTCTTTCGTAGGGTCGGTGTAGACCCGATGGGCCGAATGGCCTCCTTCTGCATTGTCGGGATTCTATGATTTTATGACAAGTAGGCTGCTTCAACCTGGTCTTCTGCTTAAAGGCATATTCTGATTATGAGTCCACCGACCAAAATAATAAAATGACAAAAGAATTGGGAACAAAGGAAATAAACAGGAACGATCAAGGGCTTCAGATGCATTGGAACACCACCACCTGCAAGCTCTCCTCCAAGCCACACATAAACACACCATATTGACTTGGAACTATATTGCAATTCCTTCACTGTCACAGGCAAAATCCTAGGAATCCATCCTTAACAGTATTGTGGGTGTACCTTTACCATACTGACTGCAATGGTTCAAGAAGGCTGACTGCAGTGGTTCAAGAAGGCCGTTCACCACGATCTCCTCAAGGACAATTAGAGAGATGCTGGATTAGCCAGCAAGAATTTTAAAAATTAAGATTTAGGGCAAGACGGCGAAGTGCTTTGATATGAAGAGAATATTAAAATTTGCAGACCATACAAAAAATTAAGAGGATTAAGTGACTCCAGGAAGAAAAAAAGTTGTGTGATTGTGGAAGGAGAAGCAAGAGAAAATATGGCAATTATACCGGAATTTTTAAGCAATCAGTGCTTACCTACCAACTAAATTTCTGGCGTATCCCTCACATAGTACAATGTTCATAAACCTCCAATTCCTCATCGATATCTCGTGAGGATTGGAAAATGACCCTCAGCACTTCCTCCCTGGCTTCCTGGGATATAATCCATCAGCAGTGACAATTTATCCACCTTCCACGGATGCCAATCCTTCTAGTACTTGCTCACTCTCTCATTATGCTTACTATATCTAATATTTCACACTGCTCTTCTAACTCGAATGTCTACATCACCTCTCTACAATAGTGAAGGCAGGAGACAAAGTACTCATTGAGGATGCTGCCATCTTCAGCATCAACACCCAAGTTACCATGTACACCTCTACTTTCTTGCTATTAGATTTACGGGTAAAATATCTGCGGGTTATCTTTGATTTTACCTGCTAGTATTTTTTGTATCCTCCTGTTGCTTTCCTAATTTCCTTTTTTACTTCACCCCTATACTTTTCTAGACTTGACAGTATTATGCTTTTTATGACCGTCATAAGCTTTCTTTTTCTGCTTCATCTTACCCTGCATGCTGATGGATAACCAGGGCACTCTAGATTTGGCAGAACCATCTTTTTCCTTTGTGATTCATGTCTACACGGTGCCTTTTGATCGCACCCCTGCTCAAACTAATATGACACGGTTTGCCCTTCCAGTAACTACAACCAGTTCACTTTCAGTTCACCTCTCAGCCTTATAAAATTTACCTTCCCTTAGTCACGTAACACATATGTAATTCCCTCTGAATCCAGATTTGATAACTCATGCCAACACCCAACACGTGAGCTGCAAACTTCCCTCAATGATATACTCTATTTTTCCTTACTCAATTATTTTTAGCATAGGACATTCAGCAGCTCTGCTTTTGAAATACAGTAATTCGCTGCAATTAATTCATATTAAAAAAAGAGGCTTGAAACTCGTATGTTAACTGCAAAAAGATCAGATAGTGAAAAATTGTGTTTATGGTTGGGGTTGAGAATGGACCAGTGTGCGTTGAGGGAATAATTGCCTGCAAGGGAGGAGAAGATGTGCTTAATGATGGCACCGTGTTGGAGATGGCACATGATTTGTTGGGAGGCTGGTGGGGTGGACGGTGAGGACAAAGGGAACCCTATTGTGGTTCGGGGGGCAGGTGGGGGGGGGGGGGGGGAAGAGAAAGAGACAACAAGGAAGGGAAGGGAAGATAATGGTAAAGAAGGAGGCATAGTCAGAAGATAAGACTTGAGAGATTGAACAGTGTCCTTATTGGAAGTGTGGTCCAAGTTGCTCTGGAGGTTGCTGGGCTTATAATAGACATTTGACCCAGAAATTGAGATAAAGAAGGGAAGGATCAGAAATGAACCACATGTAGGTAAAGGACAGAACTGGTAACAATGTTGATACAATTTTCCAGTTGAGGTGACAGCAGTCAACGTGGCAAGAAAGTAATAACTTCCCATATGAGCCACTGATCTCAGCTTCTTGGCCTCAAATTGCTCACCTCCCAATACTGCAGTCGTCTTCTGCCTACTTAAGATTCACAAATGTAGATCCATTTTGTCAACTGTTATTGCTTCACAGAACTGATTTCCTCCCATCTTGCCAATTTGTTTTCTCCATGTCCTGTTTGATCTTACCTATCTCAATAATCCTTTGGCCAGTTGTTTTTAGGTTTCCAGTTTACTGGCCCTAAATATCAGCATATTATGCAAATCCAATCCTTCCATATTCCCGCACCCATCCAAATCAGCTCAAGGGCCCTTGCTTTTATCTTGAATGGATACCCAGTCTCCACTCACTACCATCCAGTTCTGCCTGGCTGCACAACTTCATACATTGAAGGACTATTGACCCTAATAATTTCACCCAAAAAAGTATGGGTTCCAGGTGTGCCTGCCTTTTTGTGGGAGAGGTGGAAAATTCTTTGTTATATTCCTACTTGGGTCCTCTTCCTTTTTTAAATGCACACTGAGGATTATGTGCCATTTCCTGTTCTTACCCCAAATTGGAAAATTTTATCAACTCACTTGACCTCGTCCTCACTGTTACAGGTACATATATAACAGTAGTGGTCAGAGTGATTTTAACTTCTGGCAATCAGATGTATGAGTGACACGTGACACTGGTGGGTGGGGTGGAAGAGGATGGACACGGAAGAGAAGAGTAATTTACAAATAAAACTATACATCTTCCATTTCTATACAAACTATACATCAAGGCATTTCTGAAGCAATTTCGCTTTACCCAAGATTATCTTGTGTTGGGTGAAAGTCAAGATAGATGCATGCAACTATGCTCTATTATCATGGTGCATTAAAACTAGCACATGCTCTGGTAAAGTAGTAAATTTCTTTACGGACAATGTCATTCTCTAACAAACTCAAACACTGCTGGAGTCAGTAAATTTCAATGTGCAGGAGTTAATCTACAATCCCAATTACCGTTCAATCAAATTAATGGTTTCATACCGTTCTTGACAACTTCTCTGTGCAAAGGCTTATTCAATGAATGCAATTATATTAATTTACTTACTGATCCCTTTTCAATTACTCTGTTGAGCATGACAACGCCCCTAGACTTCTGCTCCCAAACCATTTCCCAGAAATGACCACAAGTATGTGGAAGAGGACCCTGTCAAAGCAACACAAATTAATTGATCCAGGCTGCTATTGTGTGTGATTAAGTACAGTGCAAAATCTAAACAATTGTGTTACCCAAAATCATAGTTACCAACTCCTTATAGAACTCTCAAAGTCAGTAGGATCGGAGTTGGCAGCTTCAACTGATTAATAATTAAGGAAAAAACATAAGTAGTAAACATATTCAATTTAGCAAATTAAATATAAAATGAAGAATCTATAGATTACACCCATCAAAATGGCAGACATTCTATTGAAAATATATATGCCATGAAGGAGTTCTGTGGCTTAGATGGTTATTTTCATTTGTAGAATTTTTTCAGAGCCTCAAAATTTCCATTCCAGGCAGTTTGGAGGATGAGCGAGGGCTCAATTGATATCAACTGAGGAATTCCTTTAGTGATCCTTTCCATACCTCTGACTGGTAATGAACATTTTTAAAAACATATTTCCTTTCCACACCTCGAAGTGAAGTGCATCTGTAAATTTAGTCCCTTTCCTAGTGAAAAGGGATAGAAGATAACATTGGCCAAATCCTTAATTAGAAATTAAATATTTAACCAGAACACTTTTCTACATGACTACACTTTAAAAGTATTCAATTCATAGAATTTAGTGCAGAAGGAGACCATTCGGCCGATCGAGTCTGCACCGGCCCTTGGAAATAAAACCCTTTAAGCCCATGCCTCCACCCTAAGCCCGTAACCCCACCTAACCATTTTTTGGACACCAAGGAGCCATTTAGCATGGCCAATCCACCAACCTGCACATCTTTGGACTGTGGGAGAAAACAGGAGCATCTGGAGGAAATCCACACAGACACAGGAGAACGTACAAACTCCACACAGAGTCATCCAAGGCCAGAATTGAACCTGGGACCCTGGAGCCGTCAGGCAGTAGTGTTAACCACTGTGTCGCCTTATAAAATGGGCTGTGAAAGGTGCCATATATAAAATATTTTTAAAGCTATAAAAGGATTCAAACTTCACAGGCCCACTGAAAGTTTTGTGCTAGTTGATTTAAAGAATAATGAACGAACATTACAGATTCAGAATATCCAACATAAACAGCTCTATTTGTTTTTAATGGTTGGGTTGCGGGACAGTGGAGAGGATTATTGTCTGGAGGCTCAACAAGTTGTAGTCTCCAATTAATTTGCAATGGATGCGCAACATGCAAATCAATAACAAAGGCTGGAATTCTCCAGCTGTTGGGTGTTCTCTTTTCCCGCTGACAGCGCAACCCCACCCACAGGTTTCCTGGCACAATGGGATGGCTTCATGGGAAATCCCATTGACAAGCGGCGGGGAGAGAGAATCACACCACCAGCAAATGCCACATCAGCAAGAAACACCCAGCTCGGGTTGGGGTGGAGAATCCCACCCAAAGTCTATATTAGTTGATGGCTGCTCTTCTTCCAAACAAACAGATTACATGACAATTTTGCAGTATATATATATATGAGACAATGAAATAAAATTGAAGCATTTAAAAAAAAAAATCAAATATTTCAATTTGTGTCTGCAAGAGACAATTGTTTGGTCACAATGCAAAAATCAATGCTGTTTAATGCAATATGGATTTCTAATTTCTGAATGTATCAGATACAGGAAAATATAAATAAATACTTTAATGTGAAGGCAAGCTAGAATTTTAGATTTGGCAGTAGGAAATGCTGAAAGCAATTTGACAATAGAACATTTGTCCTTGCATAATGTAATAGGTCTACCAAAATTTCACCATGGGCGGAATACTATAGTTGCCCAGTGATGGGTTTGCAGGTTGGATGGTGGGGCTGCAAAATTCCCCACATGGCCTTACCACCCACCCCAACCTGTTCACAGTTTTGCAGGGGATGGTCAAGGCCTTAGCTAGTCTGCCTGCCCACCCCTGCTCCAATTAATGGCCTTAAGGGGGTAATTAATAGTCACTCCTACTCCCCCACCCATTGCATGCTCCTTCCCCAGCCAGCTTCTTAATCAGGATCTCTAACCCCCATCTCCGAACCTCCCAGGCCTCACCTCATCACAGAAGTACCTGCACTCGACTTGCCTGATCCAGGACTCTGGGACATTGAAGCTAGGGAATGCTTGTAATCCCAAATCTTGGTCACTGCTGCTACTGGTGCTGCGGTGTCTACAGAGCTACAATCAGATTAGCTAGCAGTTCTCCAAAGTAGGGCTTCCTCCCGAATAAGGGGTGGGAAGTCGCATTTTCAGTCAATTAACGCTTGCATTAAATAGCTGTAGGACAGCTAGCATCAGTGGGAATGCATGATCCTCGGACTTTGGGTGACAGGGTGAGAATCCCTGTCCAATCAGTACTTTAGGGTGCCAGTAGATTCGACAATTGAATTTTCATATTTTGTCAAACTTCAGATTTAGATGTGTTCAAAAAAGGAAACAATTCTGGAGGCAAAGGTGATAGTGGGCCAGAAAAATTTTCTTTGCAACCTATGGAGCTCCTCCTGTTTGATACAAGGCCCAGAAATGATGGGACTAAGTTTTCTCCCTGTTGCTGAAAGGTATCAAATCAAATGCATTTAGATAATGTTAAAGCTGACTAAATCATATTGGGTAAAAAAAAAGAGGAAGATGTTTAATTCCTCAGAATCATAGTCCCTTAATTTGAAGCTCAAAACAATGCTTCAGAAATTAATTGATGGCTTAACGCCAATAAAACATTAAGATAAAATAACAAGTAATTTGTCAAACAAAAGATTTTCCTTTAACTCTGTGAAACTCTTAAAATTGCTCACCTGTGTTAGAATATAACTACTTTGAGCCTCTTCCATTTTAATCAAGCTTGCATTGACGTAGTCATTATCACCTTGCTGTAGCTTAATTCGACTGTGATCAACTTTATATTTAGAAAAAAAGTCAGTGATGAGCATTTTGACTATATGGTTGATAATGCACTCAAGCACCCAGAGTTCAAACTATCAGTAACAGGAGGACACATATATAACAGATTTAATTTTTTTGTGATAAATGTGCAAACTGCATTCTTCAGAGCCAAACATTTTACCCAGATCAACAATAAATAAACAAGAAATATCTTTTGGACTGTGACAGTTCAGCTTAAAAATGGTCTGAACATGGCTCTGGCTGGATCAGATGTAATAAAATGAAACCAAGAGTAGTTTAAAAAAAAACTAACAGGGAAGCCAAACCCTTCTGACATTTATAAATGTTGGTAGTTTCATTATGTGTACAATAAGCGAAAGAAGTGGTTAAGAAACACCCCCGTTTGGGTCATCAATCATACTGCATTAAATATTAATTCAGCATAAAATAATGAAACACACACACTTCTCTTTTTAAGTCTGTAGGAATGGCTTTCCTGGAAATACAAGTAAGTTATAAATAAGGATAAATAAAGGGAGGGATATTCAGTGACCAGATTAGAGTTAGCATTATTGCTTCACAATGCCAGGGTTCAATTCCTGGTTTGGGTCATTGTGCAGAGTCTGCACGGTCTCCCTAGGTCTGTGTGGGTTTCCTCCGGGTGCTCTGATTTCCTCCCACAAGTCCTGAAAGACGTGCTTATTAGGTGAATTGGAAATTCTGAATTCTCCCTCAGTGTACCCGAACAGGCGCTGCAATGTGGTGACTAGGGGACTTTCACAGTAACTTCATTGCAATGTGTTTTTGTAATAAATTTAGAGTATCCAATTATTTTGTTTTCAATTAAGGGGCAATTTAGCATGGCCTACCCTGCCCATCCTTTGGGTTGTGGAGGCAAAACGCACGCAAACACGGGGAGAATGTGCAAACTCCACACGGACAGCAACCCAGGGTCGGGATCTAACCTGGGACCTTGGCGCCGTGAGGCAGCAGTGCTATCCACTGCGCCACCATGCTGCCCTAACTTCATTGCAGTGTTAATAAAAGCCTACTTGTGATATTATTATTACACAGTATAACCCAAGTTTTAAAATCTGACCTGTTACAATATAGGGCTTCTCTATCTCAAAACGTCAAACTATTCTAAATCGGTGAAAATCTGGATCTTGACGATTGTTATCATCGAGAGAAAAAAAATCAGATGCAATTTTATTTTCTCGAGGAGGTGAAGTTTCATTTTAAATGGGCTTCTGCGTTTCATGATCCAAGGCCTTTGTTACAATTGAGATTCAAAAGATTGTTATGCTTTAGACTGTTATGAATACAAAGTAAAATGAATCATAGAATTTACAGTGCAGAAGGAGGCCATTCGAGTCTGCACCGGCTCTTTGAAAGAGCACCCGATCCAAGCACACACCTCCACCCTATGCCCATAACCCAGTAACCCAATCCAACACTAAGGGCAATTTTGGACACTAAGGGCAATTTAGCATGGCTAATCCACCTAACCTGCACATCTTTGGATTGTGGGAGGAAACCGGAGTACCCGGAGGAAACCCACGCACACACGGGGAGAACGTGCAGACTCTGCACAGACAGTGACCCAAGCCGGGAATCGAATCTGGGACCCTGGAGCTGTGAAGCAATTATGCTAACCACCATTATGCTACCGCGCTGAAGGTGGTCATCTGGAAGGGGGAAAATGATAAAACAAAGAGAGAATCCCAAAAGTCCCAGAAAGTGTTGAAAATGTTGGGTTGTAAACAGTGATGCTTTAAACTGTCCATTTACTTCCAAGCCGGAATTGGGTCTCAACATTTCTACCTGGATACAAAGTCCATGCAATTTTTGGACGGAACTCGATAACCACTTGGGCTTAGATGGAAAGGGTCCAAGATATCCCTGAACACATTGAGACAAGGTAGTCTCTCAGGATACAGGACATGGAGGGCAGGTAGCAAGATGCAAGAATGAGGGTGGGAAACTTGCTGTCGGATTGAAAAGCCCAAATTAATGAGTTAAAATGAGGCTGGAAGATTAACCTAGTTTTCAGTAGAGGAAGAACTTCTGATGGAAGGAAAATAAATAAAAGCAGGTGTGTGTGTGTGATGTGGTGGGTCCCCTGGGGAAGGGGGTGGAGGTCACGTTTGTGCAGGGTGTCAAGTGCAAGGCTGGTTCAACTTGTTACTCTGAGTTAGAAGTTTTTTTCCCCCTGTTTCGCTCTTTCAGAGTAACTATCAGGGTAAAACTGGCAGAACCGTCTGAAGTTGGTGATTTAAATCACTTCGGCCAGCCCAGGTAGTTGTCCAGAGGAAGTTAGCTCTTCTGGGCAATTGCTGGGTAGACCTTTAAGGGGGAACGTCCTGGAGGGATTCTTAGGGCATCTTGGGGGTATCCCCTAAATGTAACGCTGGGGAAGTTAGGGGAATGCATTTAGTCAATAGTTCTTTGTCTTTTATTACAGTAAAAAGTCTTAAAACATCTGGTCAGGTCATCCTTTGAGCCATTAACTGGAAATTAGAATCAGAATTATCCATCTCTATGGCGATCACTATAAAAACTATTCTGTTTAATCCTGCATTTTATGTACCATTTTTTTTGTGACCTGGACTTCAAACCAGAATGCAGTCAATTAGGTCTGTGGTCTTCCTGAAAAGGTAAGCATGTCTAAGAACTTGAGAAAGTAGGTGGCTAAATTCATAAATATCTCAACTGTTTTTAAATCACTAGTTGATGCACTGCCTTCGATTTTTTATAAATCTTTTTGCTACTTTCCTGCTATTCTTTAGGCCACCTCAGTAAATCTTCTGCTCCCTCATTCGGCCTGGGGCACAATTCGTCACAAACTTGTCAAATTATCCCAGCTTTTATCTCTGCGTACTTTGAGCAGGTTTCTCTTCCTTCCTTCTGCCTCTCACTTCTAGATGTGTTCCATTTGCATTTCTCTCAATTTCTTTTTAAACCAGAGTGCTATATTTCTCTACCTTTTTTTTTTGATAAAAAAGCTCAGCTACTCAACAAAATGGCAATGAATGGGGGATGAGCTTAAGGTTAGTATGGATCAGGCAAGAAAGGAGTACCAATGAACTGTTAGACCACAAGATCAAATAGAGTGCGTCAGGAAAGGGTGGGAGACAGACACGTAAATGGAGGAGTACACGTCTGCGAGCACTCATGGGGAATTAGGTTTAGAAGAGGCTGGAGTGACCAGGAGAAGCATCAACTCTTAAAAATATATTGTGGAAATGAAACAGAAGGAGGACCACAAGTGAACATTAAATATGAGTCAATGTTCATGGCATAGGCTCTCACATTCACAAGTATTCTGGACACTAGCCAGACAGTACAATTATCAACATAGATTTTAATGATTACAATCCTCTTCTGATCAGACTATCTATCCAATCATTATTCTTTCTTCAATCTTCCATTTATATATTAGTTTTAATGCTACATCCAGCATTCTATTACAGTACTGTTTCAACATATGCTTTGAAGATCAATTGCACATTTACCCTCCAGTCTAGAACCCATATAATATCAGGAGAATTTTTAAACTTCCAGATACTACTGTGCTATTTTGTTTTGATTGGAGTTTACGTTCCTCTCTAATTTTCAGCGCCAGGGACCCAGGTTCGATTCAGATCTCGGGTTGTCTATCTGTATGGAGTTTGCACATTCTCCCCATGTCCGCATGGGTTTCTTCTGGGTGCCGGTCCAGTTTCCTCGCACAGTCCAAAAATGTGCCAGTTAAGTGGATTGGCCATTATAAATTGCCCCCGAGGGGGATTGGGCCTGGATCGGGTGCTCTTTCGGAGATCGGTGCAGATTCGATGGGCTGAATGGCTTCCATCTGCACTGTTGGGACTCTGTGATTATATGATTCTCCAAAACATCTTTTTGGTTAAACTTTTGTTCATCCCTCCAAAGCTATCCCTGGTTAGCATCTGTTTAACATATGCCCATTTACAAGTGCCATGGGACATTTTCCCCATAAGATTTGTAACAATGTAACTTGGTGCAGGAAAGAGGGAGAATACAGTAGCCACAATTCCAATTCCATTAATAATATCTATCTTTGAGACAAAATGAATGCACAAGCTCCTTGGATACGATATCTGGAAGAGGGAAGAGAACAGCAGCTTTCGGTTGTAAAGAAAAAAGTTGTCAGTCTACAGGATCTTCCTGGAGGAAGAAATTGTTTGGCTGATGAAGACGAGAATGATAATACAATGTGGTTCAGACAGATCTAGTAATTGATGCCTAGGCAATTTATTTCAAATGTATTAAGAGTTTGAGCCCTCTGATTTGAGGGAGCAAAGTTGGTGACCAATACAGGAGCTGACCATATGTGATTGCTAGGAACAAGGTCAGTCAAGGCATGGAAGAAATTAAGCAAGCTGACAGTGGCCAAATTAGCTTGGCCAGTGGAGGGCTAAATGCAAGGATGGGTCACGTCTGAATGAGTCTGAAAGGAAAAGAGGGGGATTCTTTTTCATGGGCAGATGAGAATTTTCCCATGAAAGTACTAAGTGAGTGATGTGCAAGATAGAGAAAACAGAACTCATTTGCCCCAACGGGCAAAGAGGGCCTTAAATTACCTAGTTAAGTAGTAGATTTTAGATGAAAGTGTGACTTGGAGAAGGGGATTGATGTAGATTGGGGGTGGGAAAGGAAGAACGAGTTGAGCTGATACGACTTATTCATGAATAAGTGAATTCTTATCACTTGGAACAAACATGATCAGGGAATCTTACATTTACTTTCACATGAGATAGTACAGGAGTCAATATTATGGACTAAACTTTACGCAAATAACTTTTCATGAAATTGTGAACTACATTCTTTAAAACACTGACAAAAACCACAAATTTGTAAAAATATTTCATCAAATTAATTAACTGTAAACCCCTGGCCCAGATTATGAGCTGATCTGGGCAATAAGACAGTTGGAGTATATTTAGCAATTCAGTGGAGGCTATCATATTTTTGTCTGAAAATATATGCTGGTCAAAAAAAAAATTCAAATAAGGGTTGCTTACTTCACACATCAGTTAGAAGGCAATTGGTAGTTTGGAGAAAGAAAATGCAAGAAATAAAATCAATTTCTCAACACACTTTTGAATAGTAAGAAGTATCCACCATCTAGCCTAGGACAGACATGCAGTCAATAAATGCACAGCTTTTACCAATAATTAAGTGCAGCACTTGCTGGTATTCGTTAGCATGCAACATAGTTTGACCCCTACTATTCAATTAATGTTTAACATTGCTGAAATGCTTCGCATCGAGAAAATGCCATTCCAGCAGGAAATTAAAATGTAATACATGCACACCTTTTGCAGCAATCAAGACCTTTTTCCTTGTACTTACATGGGCTGACGTCTCTATATCTGTTTCGATTTCTGTTTTCTGGAAGCTTGGCGACTTTACAAGGGAAGTCACTGGCTTGATGTCGGATATCCTGGAATTGCAAAATGGGAAATATTGTAAAGAGGTAAGAACATCCCAAGATAACTACATTCTAATAGCATAATTAGATTGCACAATTGCATTAAGGAGACAGACAAAAACTGGCAAACCACTGGCCAAGACAATGACTTAATTAAAACAGTACGGCAAACAGCTCGAATCATGCCTGACTTTCCCTGCAGTTTTGTACTTTGTACAATCATTCTTCTCTCCACATCCTCACTTCTTAAACTCTTGCTCCCCCAATCACGGAGATTTTATCTTCCATTCAACTCACCCTGGAAAGAGGTACACATCGCTGTTTCTGAATTTTCTTGCCATTTTCCTTGAAATCCAACTGCAGTGTTTTGTAGACACGTTCCTAATATTTCAAAACACTCCGAACAGGAGGCATTTTCATCCACAGCATACAAAGTTGGATTTTCAAGTAGAGAGAGAAGAGAAGAGACTGGCTGCAGGGAACCCGAACTGTCCTATAAAATGTGGGCTTGGGTAGTATGCAATGAATGATTTCATACACCAGTGGAGTAAAATTACCAAACAGATCTGTCCTGCCAGTGAGTTAGATTTGTTTGGCAGTAAAAGTTGATTCTAGTTTGATATTTACCTTTTCACCACAATATTTCCAGATATTTTCACAATTTTTGCAAATAAGGGAAACCCAAATTGTCCCTTTCAGGGAAGATATTAGTTAACAATATATATCTCAGAATCTACAGTGCAGAATGCGGCCATTCGGCCCATCGAGTCTGCACCAGCCCTTGGAAAGAGCATCCCACTTCAGCCCACCTTCACCCTATCCCTGTAACCCAGTAACCCTAACCAACCTTTTTATATCCTTCTATGGAAATAGATTAGAGCAGAGAGCACATAAAACCAGAATGATTTGCTTTCTTTTTCAGGCTTACACTTTCAGCATCACAACTGAGTCTCCATTCTGCAGTATGGCGAGAAGCTTCAAGGAAATAACAAATCCAAACAAGTCTAAAAATATACTGGTGTGTTTGCAGCCAGTGTTAACTTGGCACTCTCTTCAATTTATCTTGCCTCTCTCCAGAATCAACTACCGATAAACACTTACCTTCACACTCAACTTCACTTCTGCTCACAAATGCATTCATTTGAAAAAAAACACAAACCCCATTACATTTAATTGTAGCAAATACAATAACTTCTGTGAGCAGAACTAGAGGTGCTATTTAATCCTTCCTATCTGTAGATATGAACACACAGCTATATATGAAAACAATGTAAAATATGTAAATCAAACGTAGAATAAAGGAAATTAGTCTAATAAGCAGCAGGTTATTAGAACAGGTATCTATCAAATGCATGGCTTTCGAAAGATTATTGGTTGCATAGTTTGCTGATTGTTCCTTGTTGGCTGCAGCACTCTTATACTGGTGTACTGATCTCTAAAGAAAATGGGTGCTGCTCACTGGGTTTAATGGAAGTTCTTCATGGTTGGATATCGTGCCAATGATACTGCCTCACAGCACCAGGGACTCTGGGTCAATTCTGGCCTTAGGTGTGTGTGGAGTTTGCATATTCTCCCCGTGTCTGCGTGGGTTTCCGCTGGGTGCTCTAGTTCCCTCCCACAATCCGAAGATGTGCAGGTTAGGCGGATTGGCTATGATAAATTGACCCTGTGTCCAGGGATGTGCAGGTTAGGTGGAGTTATGGGGATGGGACAGGGGAATGGACCTAGGAAGGGTGCTCTTTCAGAGGGTTGGTGCAGACTCAGTGGGCCAAATGGCCGCCTTCTGCACTGTAGGAATTCTATGGCTCTATAATCATACATGAACAGTAGCCAATGGGATAAATATAATGTAACATCATGGGAAAGCTTTAAGTCACATACCATCATTCGCAATCACTGGGTCAAAATTTCAGTAGAATCAGAGTATAAAGCATGAAACAAGTTCCATTAAGCATAATTTATGCATTATGTAACCATTATCGCACCAACTTGCAGTTATAGCACACTATAAATGGAGTAAAATGTTCTAATGCACTTCTAAAAGAGGCCGAGTCACCTAACCCCAATGATACATTTTAGGTTGCAGGGAGAAGGGTAGAAACTTCAGAAGTGCTCATTTTCTTTCAAAATTATTAGCCATTTTGACAAGCATTTAAATAAGATCTAGTATGGATCTGATAAAGGTAAATCACATTCAACCATCTTGATTTGAGTTTCTTTGATGAGGTCGAGAGGGCAGTGAAGTCACAGATTTCCAAAAGGGGTTTGATTAAGCTATATGCAACATTGAAGCCAAGGAGACAAAAGGGACCTTAACAGTGTGGATACAAATTGGCCACAGGACAGAAAGTTGTGGTGATGGCTGTTTTTATGGATTGGAGGGTTTAATGCAGTGGAGATCTTCAATATGAAGTTATAAGCACCAAATAAAGAGAGATGGGAAACCTTTTCCAATAACTGAAGGGTCAAGAAAAAGAGGTCACAGGTTTATAGCGATTGGCAAAAGAATCAGTGGTAGCATAGAGGAGGGGAAATATATTTTTTTTAAATGCTGCACTGAGAGCTTAAGAGTTGGAATACACTCAGATAGGATGGTTAATACAGTTTCAATATTAGTCCTCAAAAAGGGAATTGGATAAACATATGGAGGAGAAAAAATGGCAAAGTGAAGGGAAGATTGAGACTAACTGAAGAGCTCATTGAAGGAGCTAGTTCAAGTTTAAGGGACGGAATGACTGCCTTCTGTGCTGTGCTATTGTTTACGTTTGTAGGAATATTAGGTCACATTACTGAAAGTGAGACATTAACAGAAAAAACTAAACCCCATAATCTAGTTTTCCACAATTACAATAATTTTGGTTTTAGACATAATATTTGGTTTCGGCTGTGCTGGAATTGTTGCAATTGCAATCATTGAATTTTTTTTGATATATTTACTTTAATGGCAGTGGATTAGTACCTGTTAAAAACATTCCCAAAGCCAGGGTGTTTTCATTAAAAATGTTGGCATCACGCTCCACTCTGGAAACTGGAGTACATAATTTAACCTGGCACTTCAGTACTTGAGGTAGTTCTGCAATGATGGAGGTGGCATATTTTCTAACAGAAACATTTCCACCTCTTCAGGAGGGCATTAATGATCCCATGGGACTGACAGCCCGTTCTGGCTAAAATTTAGCTCTCGAACTACATTTAAAAAAAATAGATTTCATTGTCATTTGTTGAACCTTGCTGTGCACTGGATGTCATATTTCCACATTATAACCGTGACTAAACTTCCAAGCACTTTGTTAGCTGTAAGTGCTTTGGCACATTCTGAAGTCATGAAAGACAGTGGGCAGGGTTTACCTGCTGTTCACGCAGGCGGGAAATTCTGGTTCCACTCCAGCGCACTGGTTTCCCAGCGACGAGGCATGTGGTCAATGGGAAATCCCATTGACAACTCAAGACTGGCAGATCCCTGTGGCAGGCCATGTCCACCATCAAAAAACATGTGTCGGAGTGGTGGGTAAATCTTGTTCATTGCATATATAAATGCAAGCATGAGATTCTGGAATAGACTATCATGCAAAAATATGAAGGATTCTGGTAAAGTAAACAGAGGCAAGATTGTTTCCAATGGAAGAAGAGTTGATAATCAGAGGACTAATTCACAATATAGACATATTGAATTTATGCTGGAAGCCGATTCAGTGACATTCAAAAGAGACTTGGATAAATACTTGAAGGGAGAAAAACAAAATCCCTATACGAAAAGGGGAATGGGACTAATTGGACAGCATCTAAATGCAGCACAGAATGAGACTTCATTCTATATGTTGTATTCTAATACGGTTCATCATTCAGTTTACCTGCCATATGAATAAACAGCAGTACCATATTCTTTTAAATTGACAAAATATATACTTTTAAATATATTTTATTCCAAACATTATCAAATTCTTCAAGTTTGACCCCAACAACGTGGAGAACGGAAGAAGTGCCACAACCAATGCCCTTAAGCATGACCCTATGCAAGTGCTTTCCTCCATCTGACTGCAACCCGCACCAGGCTCCTCAAACCAACTTCGTAGTTGCCCAATGTTTGCCGCCCAGTAATAGAGCATCAGGTTCAGTATGGCCACTCCACCTGATTGTCGTCTTCACTGCAGGAAAGCTCTTCTAGTCCTAAAAGTCTTTCCCATCCAAACAAAAGCAGAGATTAGTCCATCAACCCTAGTGAAAAAAGATTTAGGGAGGAAGACTCTGGAACACGAATAGAAACATCAGTAAAAAGGTTCATTTTGACCATGTGTACTCTACCAGCCAAAGTTAGTGGGACGGCATCCCACCTCCTCAGGTTCCCCTTCACTTTTTCCACCAGAGTAGTCAAGTTCAGCTTATGCATCAGTATCCAATTGTGCACCACCTGAATCCCGAAACTTAGTCTTGGCCAGCTTAAAAGGCAGCCTCCCCAGATTGGTCCTCTTCCCCAGGGAATTTACAAGGAACATATCGCTCTTGCTCATGTTCAATCTATACCCTAAAAAAAAGGATCCAAATTTTTTCAACAGTTCCAAAATTTCTCCCATACCTGTGAGAGGATGAAACATATAACAACACATAGTCAGCTAAAAGGGACACTCTGTTCCTCACACCCCTTGCTCAATACCTTTCCATTCCCAGACGATCTAAGTGCAATGGGCAATGGTTCAAATCGCTAGTACGAACAATAGTGGAGACTATAGGCACCCCTGTCGCGTGCCCCTGTGTAAATCGGAAATATAGTGAGCTCACAGCATTGGTCCAGACACTAGCTGTGGGAGCATTATACAGCAGTTTCACCCAGGAAATAAAAGCAGGACCAAATCCAAATCGCCCACGACCTTAAAGATGTAGCTCCACTACACACGGTCAAAAGCCTTCTCCGCATACATGGAGAGGATTACTTCCGGCATTTCCAGTGAGGTGGTGGCACAGCGGTATTGTCACTGGACTTGTAAACCAGAAACACAAGGTTAAGGCTCTGGGGACTTGGGTTCAAATCCCTCCACTGTAGATGGTGAAATTTGAATTCAACAAAAATCTGGAATTAAACGTTTAATGATGACCATGAAACCATTGTTGATTGTCGTAAAAACCCGTCTGGTTCACTAATGTCCTCTAAGGAAGGAAATCTGCCATCCTTACCTGGTCTGGCCTACACATGATTCCAAACCCACAGCAATATGTCTGTCTCTTAACTGCCCCCTCAAGGGCAATTAGGGCTGGGTAATAAATGCTGGCCATGAGTCAATGATGCCCACGTCCCATGACCAAATGAAATCCACCTGCTCCACAGAGGGTGATATGACCACATTCAAAAGCCTCCTGATGTTGGACGACAACTGTCGGCCCCTGACAAATCCCGTCTGGTCCTCGGAGATTACTTCTGATAGGCACCCTCCATGTTTCACCAGAACCTTAGCTAGTACTTTCACATCAGTGTTTAACAGTGAAATAGGCCTATAAGACCCACCCTCAAGGGGATTTGTAGTTTTTCGGGATTAAAAAATTGAGCCCTGTGTAGAGTGGCAGGCAGCATCCCTCTAAGCAGAAAGAGTCGTAGAACATTCCCAGTGAGGTGCCAACAAGGCCCAGAACAGTTTGTAAAATTTGGCTGGAAAACCATCCGGCCCTGGTGCTGCCCCCGATTGCATGGGACCGATACAGTCTTTAACTTCCTCCAACCCCAAAGGTGCCTTCAGCCCCTCTCCCTTCACCCTTCCTGCCACTGGGAAGTCCAATCTGCCAAAAAATCGCTCCATCTCCGAGCCATCCTCTGGCGGTTCAGACTTGTATAGCCCTCGATAAAAAAACCTCAAAAGCTCCATTAATCTTATCCGGGGCAATAACCAGCTCTCCCCCCTCATCTTTAACCTGAGCTATTTCCCATGTTGCTGCCTGCCGTCTCAATTGGTGTGCCAATAATTACTACCTTTATCCCCATATTCATGAAACGTACCTTGCAAACGGCAAAGCTGACTCGCCGCATTCCCCATCAATTCAAACTCAAACATTATTTGTCGCCTCTTTCTCTCTGCCATCAACTTGACGTAGACGTAGTGAAGTACTGCTGATCCAACTCTGCCTTTTAGCCCTGCCAGCCTTAACCTTGTGGGCCCTATATGATATAATTTTGCCTCGGATCACCTCCCCATTCTGGTTGGAATCTACATAATTCCCTATGGCCAAAGTCACCCTTTCACAAAACCCCTTATCTGCCAGGAGTGATGTGTCCAGCTCCATGGTGGGCGCTGGGCTCGACCCATCTCAAATCACATATCCACAGTGTGGAGCATGGTCGATAATACTTTCGCTGATTACCCAACTCCAACACCAGAGTAACGCCTTTTCCACTATGAAAAGAGTAGACTCTGTGCGCCTGAGAGAAGGAGGAAAACTCCCACTCCCTTGGGTAACTAAATCTCCATGGATCCCCCCCTTTTCCATGAACACAGCCAACTCTCTTGCCCTCTCAGCAGCAACCAGAGACCTGGGAGTTGACCGGTCCATTCTTGGGTCAAATACACAAGAAATCTTCCCCCATAATCAACTGGTGTGAGTCCAGATCAGAGATGGTTGCCAACACCCTCGCCCCAATTTGGTGCATAAATGTTCACTGATACCACTGGTGCACCCGCCAACACTCCACTCACCATAACATATCGCCCCCAGGGTCTTTCAAAATTCTAGCTGCCATAAATGCCATCCTCTTATTGATCAAGGTCGCAACTCCTCTCGACCTGGAATCAACATTTGAGTGGAACACCTGCCCCGCTCATCGCTAGCCAGGCGGCCTACGTCCAGCAAGTCCGAAAGAGAAAACAAAAACAAAGGGAAATCCTAACTAGAAAGAGCCAGGCACCCATTTACCCCAGCCCCTCATCCAAACCAAAAATGCACATTCGGCAAAACAGTAAATAAATAAAGACTCCACACCCCTAATTGACCAATAAAACAATTCCATAGCATCATGTGCGAGAAGAAGAACACGGAACCCCAAATAGCCAAAACAAAAACAGTAACAGGAACTATATACACATGAAACTGTAAAACTCCAAAAAACATCCCATAACCACAATCAAATCTCTCCTAGTCCGCTCCTCCTCACAAAGTCATTCGCCATTCACCTCCTGTGGCGTATTAAAGTAATGGCCTTTGTTTTTAAACACAGTCGAGCTGGGTACACCATACCAAATTGCACCTCTTTTTTGTAAAGTACCACCTTGGCCTTGTTGAACCCAGCTAGTCGCTTTGCCAGTTCCAATGTTCCAGAATCCAATCCACCCCAATGTCCTGGTAAATTTGAACACCGTGCCCGTCCCAATATCTTTCCTTTGCCTATTTCAAGATCCGCTCTTTAACAAGAAATCTATGGAGGCGAACTACAACTGCTCCTGGTGGATCGCCGGATTTTGGTTTCTTGGGAGGGTTATAACATTAATCTATATTGTCACAAGTAGGCTTACATTAACATTGCAATGAAGTTACTGTTAAAAGCCCCTAATCGCCAGATTCCGGCACCTGTTTGGGTACACGAGGGAGATTTCAGAATGGCCAGTTCACCTAACAGCACCCAGTTTGGGACTTGGGGGGGGGAGGAAACTTGAGCACCCAGGAGGAAATCCACGCAGACACAGGGAGAATGTGCAGACTCTGCACACACAGGTGACCCAAGCTGGGAATCGAACCTGGGATACTGGCACTGTGAAGCAAACAGTGCTAACCACTGTGCTACCCCGCGATTTAGAAAAAAACCCTCCCCCACTAATTTACCAAGCACCTATGCCACAAATTCTGTGGCATTCGTGCCTTCGATGCCATCTGACAGCCCAACAAATCAACCTTGACTTGTAAAACCTTTTGTGTCTTCGCCATCAACTTAACCTCAGCCTCCAAAGGGGCAATCAGTCGCTAAGATCAGTGACCGCCTCTTCCATCTCACGGATCTGCGTGCCTTGTGCCTCAATCTGCTGCTCCACACTCTCCAAGGTTAAGCGAAGGGGGCCACCGCTTCCTTGAGAAACATCTTCTGCCATCAACTGCCTTTGTTGATGAAACTTGTCCGGAAAGAAGTCCATCAATTTCTCCGCTGGCTCCAGGGTGGGTGTCAACAATCCAGAGGGCTCCACCATGTTTTACTTCCCCTTACCACGAGGTGCTGCCTTTTCAGGTGAGGTGCTTTAAGTGCCTTTTGCCTGGTTTTACCCCCTGCAGGCATTCCACACCGAAGGAGACTAGTTAAGGGCAAATTTGCCTTGCTTTTTAAAAAAACATTACACCCAATAATCGGGTGGCAAGGGTCAAACGGGCATCGCTGAATGGCCCCTTTGTACGCAACCGCTCACCGCGTCGCCGCACCCAGAAGTCCCTAAATTGACAAAATATCTTAACAAAAGAAAGTTTACTGGGTGTTTACTTGGTACAGAATTATTACTCAATAGTGGGAATATGGAAAATAAAAAACTGCATATGAAAACTAGCCTGCTCATTAGAGTTGTACAAAATAAATGGGATAAATCGGTGCATCAGAAAGATTGATAACTGGAGAAGCTGGCAGTGGTACTCCGAAATAGTAATTTGCATTTTCTCTTGACAAATGCAGATTACTTGTTGAGCTTTTTAAAACATGTCTGTGCTTAACTTTCAGGGCTTGCATTTATTTATACTGTTCAATTTGACAATCCAAAATTGCTGCTTTGGTTGCACGCTGCTGTATTCACTACTATAATTCCAGTCAAAGATGTAACAAGGTTTTGTTTCCAAATCTACATAGCTGAGCTTGAAAACTGGTAACAATTGGGATTCAAAAGGTTTGTTTAATAACAGTGTAAATAACCATTGCACCAGAAGTCAATATTCTAAAGCTGGCTGAACCATAAGTAAAACTTCCACAATTACCTTATTACTACGAACTAGAGTAAAGAGTTGCAAGACTGTGGAGCAGAGCTATGCCATTCAGCCCCACTTTCACGCCTTATCCCCATAAGGCTTAATTCCCTTACTGATTAAAAATCTGTCTATCCAACATACTGAAACATACTTAACGATCCAGCCTCTGCAGCGAATATTTCCTCCTCATCTGTCTTAAACAGACAACCCCTTACTCAGATCATGCCCTCTAGTCCCAGACTCTCTTACAAGAGGAAACATCCTCTCAGCATCTACCCAGTCTTCAGAATCCCTACAGTGCAGAAGGAGGCTATTCAGCCCATCGCGTCTGCACCGGCTCTTTGGAAGTCCACCCTGTTCAGGCCAAATCCCACATCCTATTCCTACAACCCCACCCTATGGGGCAGCTCAGCATGGCAAATCCACCTAATATGCACATCTTTGGACTGTGGGAGGAAACTTTAAACTCCAATTATGGGCCCAACCTACTTAACCCACCCTCATAAGAAAATCCCTCCATCCCTTGGATCCTACACCCATACCCTAGTGAGCCTTCTCTGGGTTGCCTCCATTGCCAGTTATCTTTCTGTAGATAACAGGGACAAAAATTGTTCAGTGCCTTGTGGACTTCCCTATTTTTATACTCCATTTCCTTTGCAATAAAGACCAATTATCTGCTGAACTTCCTTGCATGAAATCTAATATTTTTGAGACAATTTGTAGTTCTGGAAAGATTAAAGTTAACTGTAGAAAATGGGACAAATGCACCTAAAGCAGCTTGAAGACTATACACAAAGGGTGGAACCATGATGACTTAATGGGTTAACAGCAGGTGGGTGCTTATTTAGCTGGGGAAATGGAGGCCAGGAGCTGGATTCTCCATTTGGGAGGCTATGTGCTGACGCCGGCGTGGGAACAGTGGTGTTTCACACCCGAAAAAATGGCACAAGAGCTGCACCGATCCTTCGTTTGGTGGGGGGCTAGCAGCCAGAGAATTGCCGGGTCCGTGGCTGCGCATGCAGCCCAGAGAGTTGTTTGGAAGCTATAGCTATAATCAATTTAAAAGCAGTGAACCCTGGAAAACTACATCATCCTAAAGATGGTTGGAGCTTAAGAAAGTTTTAGGATTTCAATTTCTCTGTGTGTTTGCAGGGAGAATATTTATCAGCAGAGGTAAAGGTGCTGCTGTTAACAGGCTCCAGGTAGCAAAAGGAATTTCTGTTAGCTGGCTGTGTAGTTGGGGCTCAAGTTCCAAGGGCTATGACAGTTTTGTGCAGTTAGTGTTCAGGAGAATTCCTGAGGAGTGGAGAACACGGCAGAAGATCACTGGCTCCTTGTTGGAAAGGGCTAGAGTCAGGAGAGCCATTTATAGTTGATGCAGCTGGAGAAATTGGAGCTTGGTGAAATCCAGGGGCAGTGCTAACACAGTAAAGCCAGTGAAGAACTCAAATTGTGCAAGTAGCGGTTAGAGTGCAGACTCGGAAATCTAGGGATCTAATGGAACGGAGTCGGGCACGCGAGGAAGGGGTGAGAGTGAGGGGGAGAGGCGATGTCCTGATGTCTGGTTGGGAGAAATCCATGGCATCTGCCTTAGTCGCATTTGCTATTATTGTATAGTGGCAAAACTACATTCATGTATAACTCATTAACCCGGAATGCTGGCGTACAAGTTAGATATTGTAAATTGCTTTTAGCTTTCTGACCTGGTATTGTTGATTTTTGTTTGTTCAAAACCCATGGAATCTTTATTTTCTTACTATGTGCACTGAATCTCAATAATTATACTTTAAACAAAACGTTGCTGGTCCTGAACTAGATAATTTCAAACAGTTGGGGGTCTGGTCCAGGATCATATATGCACTGTCATGATTGCTCCTTAAAGAACAATTACTTAAATGGCTACAAGATCCTGCAGCATGCTGGAACTCTGATGAAGTGTGGAAGAGAATGGCAGGATTTGTGTTACAGCCTTATCTGATGGCCTGTGTTGGAGATGTCTGAGCAGAGAAAAGCACTTGCTCTGAAGTGAGTCCAAAAATCACCATTGTCATGACCACAAATTCCCTTGCAACAGTTTGAGCAGAAATAGCAAGAAGCAACTGCCCTCACATGTGACTTGGGCGATCCACGAGAGAGGAGCTTAATTGTAAAGCAAAGCCTTTATGACCTTTAGATCAGAAAATTATATTTTTTCAGGTTGATAAGAGAGCCTGGTTTACACAGGTAATTAACTTGGTAGCTATGAAAGGAATTTAGTAATATTTGATCACGTTTGATACTCTGGGTCTAAAGCTGTCTTAAAGCCTCCATGCTCACACAACTAGCAGAACAAAAAAATACAAGTTCCGAGGCATTTCCGTGTCACATCCTGTAGATTGCTGCCAGGATAGCCTTTATTTGTTTTAACCTCTTGTACAGTCCTTTCTGAGAAAACACGAGCACTCTTGCCAGAAATGTGGTTAACAAGTGCTGCCAAAACATCACTGTTGTAGTTAACACATCATGTTACAATAGTACAAAGCTGATCAAGTCAAAGACATCTTGGAAGTCTAAAAATGTCAGAACTCAATAGCTGTTCTAGCAATCTAGTGAAAAACAGATGTTTGACTGAAGCCCGATGGGTATTTAGTTCCCTTATTTGCATTATTTAATGTAAACCGTTAACTTCTCAGATTTTATTATCCTACACAGGCAATGTATATATGCAAAACTTTTAATCCCACAAGGTATCTCATCTTGTGGTTGTCACGAAGATTGTCCAGGTGGTTGACAGTGAAGGTTGTTACAGGAGGATTTATAGAAGGATTGGTCGGAGGGGCAGATCAGCGGCAGATGAAATTTAACCTTGAAACGAGTGACGTGATGCACTTTGGAAGAAGTAACATGACCAGGGAGTATTCAATGAATGAAAGGACACTAGATAGCTCAGATGGATCTTAGGGTGCTTGCCCACAGATCCCTGAAGGCAGGAGGACAGGTTAATAGAGTAGTTAAGGCAGAACACGGGGCACTTGCCTTTAGCAGTCTGGCATAGATTATGGAGCAGGGAAGTTATGGTGGAACTGTACAGGACTTTGGTTAGGCCACAACTGGCTAACATGTGTCCAGTTCCACACTATGTATAGAAGGATATGATTGCACGAGAGAGGGTGCAGAGGCGATTCACCAGGATGTTGCTGGATGGAGCATTTTAGCTATGAAGAGAGGCCAGATAAGATTGGGTTGTTTTCTTTGGAGCCGAGAAGGCCAAGAGAACACCTGATTGAGGTGTACAAGATTAGAGGTGTACAGGGTAGATAGAAAACAGCTATTCCCCTTAGTTGAAGGGTCAATAACAAGGGGGTATAATTTTAAGATGAAAGGCAGAGGATTTGAGGAAAATCTTTTCACCCAGGAGGGTGGTGGCAATCTGGAATGCAAGGTAGTTGAGGTGGGAAACCTCAATCTTTAAGCAATACTTGGATGACCACTTGAAATGTCGTAACATTCAAAGCTATGGGCCAAATGCTGGGAAGCGGGATTCGTGTACATTAGTTTAATTTTGTCGGTGCAGGCTAGATGGGCCAAAGGGCCTCTTTTGTACTGTTTGATTCTATGAACTAAATTTAACATCCTCAATCCTTCTAATTATTTCAATCATATTGTCTCATTATTGTGCAGAGCAAAAGTCAAATGTTTATCCCCATCAACTGTGCCTGTGTGAAGACATTACCTGCTGTAGATGTCACATTTTACAAGCCTGTACTGTGTCAACAACTATTCAAGTTTGTAAAGACTGAATACGCTCCAGTGCTTTACAACTTTTACAAATTTGGGAACATGAAATAAAAGCATTTTCCTGATATAATTTAGAATGGTTTTGGTAACACTAATTTAACCTAAATTTCTCTTCAGGAAGTTGCTGCAGAATGATCAATGGAACATATCCATATTCAATGCCATGACACTTGCTTCCACTTCGATCTTCCCCTTATCTCAACCACTCATTGCACACCAGTTCTTCTGATGCTAAAACTTGATCTGGGGTGTGTAGGGCAGAGAATGTGAAACCAGCACAGCTATGAATTCTGGCCAAAAAGAGAGGAGCAGTTTGTGAGGAAGGAGGAGGATGCAGCAGCTCAAAGTCCCAAGAAATCATGGATTTGATAACATTTCACTGACACACAGACACTAGCAAAAGAATTTAGTGCAAATGAAGAAAAAAATAAAAGTGGATCCTTAACACATCCTTTTCATATTCAAGTTCAGA
Organism: Scyliorhinus canicula; assembly: GCF_902713615.1. Classification (NCBI taxonomy): domain Eukaryota; kingdom Metazoa; phylum Chordata; class Chondrichthyes; order Carcharhiniformes; family Scyliorhinidae; genus Scyliorhinus; species Scyliorhinus canicula. The sequence goes on from NC_052152.1 coordinate 158,896,815, forward strand.
TATTTTCTTGTGGCTGATTCATAGAATTCTACATCCAGATTGGTGTAAAAATGGCTGATGCATGGGGTCAGTGGCAAAGTAATTAAAAGTATTTGGACTAGAGCTAACTGTATTAAAGTCAAAAGGTTGTGTATTCAAGTTTTACTACAGACAGGCAAGGAAAGGTTGCTAGTGCAGCGCAGGGTTCAATTCCCGTACCGGCCTCCTCGAACAGGCGCCGGAATGTGGCAACTAGGGGATTTTTGCACTAACTTCATTGAAGCCTACTTGTGACAATAAGCAATTATATTATATTATTATAGATAGTACCATGGTGTGAGAGATACATGCCGCCTGTTAGAGTGGATGTTAATGCAAGGCTCATATTGGCTTTCGTGTAGATGTACAGCAGGGGTGGGCAAACTTTTCCGTGCAAGGGCCGCATTCAGAAATTCACAATTCACAAAGGGCCGCATAGTATATTAAGTAAAATAATTACTTCACCCGGTTATGATTGTGGGCGCGTCATATAGAACATGGAACAGTACAGCACAGAACAGGCCCTTCGGCCCTCGACGTTGTGCCAAGCAATGATCACCCTACTCAAGTCAACGTATCCACCTATACCAGTAAGTAACCCAACAGCCCCCCCACCCATTAACCTTTAAAAAAAAATTTTTTTAAAAAAAAAAAATTTTTTTAAAAAAAATTTTTTTTTTTTTTTTTTTTTTTTTAATGACTTGGTGGGCCGCAGAAATACCTTTGGCGGGCCGCATGCGGCCCGCGGGCGTTTGCCCACCCCTGATGTACAGGATTCCAAGACAGTCTTTGAAGAACATGACAGATCTTCTGGCCAGCATTTATCCCTCAGACATCATCATTAAAACAAATTATCTGGCAATTACAGAAGGGATGTTTGTTGAGCTGAACAAAGAACACTACAGCAGAGGAACAGGCCCTTTGGCCCTACAAGCCTGTACCGGTCATGATACCAACCTATTGGCTACCGGTCATGATACCAACCAACTGGTTACATAAAGATTTCTAATTTCCCTTTCCTCCATTCAATGTCTTTAAAACTTTCTTCATGGGATATGCCCATCACTGGCAAAGTCAGCATTCATTGTCCATCCCCAATTGCCCATAAAGTGGGGTGAAGCACTTGCTTGAAATCACTACAGTTCATGTCATCTAGGTACACCTGAAGTGCTGTCATGAAAGGAGTTCCAGGAGTTTGACCCAGGTGACAGAAGAAATGGGGGTATATTTCCAAGTCAGGATAATGTGCAGTTTGGAGGGAAATTTGCAGACAGTGTACCCATGTACCTACTGCCCTTTTTAAAAAAAAAAGATGCTAGAGATTGCAGGATTGAAAAGGTGTTGTTGATTAAGTAAGTGCTTTGGGATATGAAAGGTACATACATAATCGCAAGCTCTTTAAATCTGCGTTTATGCTTGCTGCATAAAACACTTAATCTATGACAGGGCAAATAGTTAGCAATAACATTAAGAATACGATTAAAATTGCAGGGATTATGTTGCAGAGCATAGTTCAATGCGACAAATGATATCAGAACCCTCATTGATGCGGGTGTAATTCAGCTAGCTATCTGGTATCTTAGGCCAAAAACAGTAAGGGCAATGACATGGAAAACACTGGCCGCATAAGTAATCAAACCATTCAAGTAAATTATTGACTCACATCTCGGAACAATGTGCAACGTGCCTGTAGTACAAGGTACGGAGGTGTATTTCTTCATCCTTCTAGTCCCAAGTCAATCGGTCTACCCTCATGGTTCCATTGTACTCAAGATTAATACACAAATTTGACTAGAAATAGATTGTAGTTTAAAAATGGAGGAATTTTCTTGCTGGAAAAATGATAATGCGATTTCATATCATAGATGACAAGCTTGACTTATCATCTGTTCATTTTAGTGGATGACAAAAATATCTATACTTCACTTCTCTAAATGCACAAATATAGAAATTAAGGCAGTATGCTGATCTGCGGTTTTCTGCACACAACTGCCACTTTAAATATCAATTACATTTTTTCAAAGCATCGTAGCTAGTGCACACATGACTTCATCCAATCATTTCAAATTTTCTTACTTCTCAGACATAATTTGGTACGCTGGCTAAAACGATCTTCAATATGTGCCATTCTTCAAAAGGATAGATTATCAGGCAAACTGCTACTTCCGTCCAACAAGTGATAACATGCAAACATAGTAACATGAACGAACATATTTTTAAAATTGCTTCAATGTAAATGCTGGAAGTTAAAAATTGTTTCAATTTTAGATTTCAAATCAATTCCATACATAAGCAGTACAGCATTCAAGATACAGATCTCAGCAAGAAAAAAAATGATGAAGGGAACAACGGTCACCAGACGAAGAAGTGAAACAAAATCAAAAGGATGACTCGGGTGATTTGACTTGGAACAAAGAGTGAACAAGTTCACATCCCATACAAAAAAAAGTTGTCTCTAAGAAGTAAAAAGGAACATGTTACTGTGCAAAGGGCAGTTTAACAAGATTCCTTTAATGCAAAGTTTATTTGACAAGAGTCCACAAATTTATAAAAGCATAAAAAAGGGTTGAACGGCTATTTTATGATTCATGAGACAGGAATTCAAGCAAATTTAAATTGAAAGTACTGACCATATTTTGAACACTGCCCCAGATTGGAATTGATTTGATCAAGTATCAGAGCTCTCTACATTTGAGTACAAACAGATTGCAACTGGAAAATAAAGTACCAAACCTGATAAAACACACATGCAATTTGACTCTCCCCTTTGATGCTGAGCCGAACTTCAAATCCCAACTGTTCCACCTTCACAACATCATTCCGCCAAATCACTCATTAACAAAGGTCATCTCCTAGTTCAAGTTCTCCGATACACTTTTGAGTTCATATGTTACACACTACCCAAGTTAAAACATACTCAGGCTACAACTTACTGATAACTCAACTCGCATACATTCTAATCCCACTAAGTCCTGCCACCTTTTTACTTATTGCCCATGCCACCCTCTCTTGGCTCTGCATTCCAATGCACTAAAATACAAAACCATTGCCCACATTTAGACACTTCCAGGTTACAAAGGGATGGAGTGAAACACTACCAAGGAGGGCTGCTAATTGTGTTAGAATTGTGCATTTTATTAAATCTATTTGTGTGCAGAGTGTGATCTCACATTTTTGGTGCATGAGAGGGGAAAGTAATATTGCACATTTGGAAGAGGGCATTAGTATTGCACAAATGCAGCTCAGATTAGTTTTAAATCATAGATACATGATGCATAACTACAAAAGAAAAACTAAAAATTTGCATTTGGGATATGGGTCTCTATTGCCGATTCCTAGGTGAGAATGTGAATGGAGCTCATCACGTTGTGGAATCATCACAACAGCTCCACTACTGATCTCATGGAGACACGGTCATTGATGGAGCAACAGAAAATGGTTGGGTCAAGGATGCTGACCAAAGGAACTCTGGCAAAACCCTGCAACAGTGATGAATGACCAGAGACAATCACATTTCTTCATATCAGACATGACCTCAATTATTTTTTCCTTTTTAACCCCAGTTGGTTTTGCTTGGATCGTTAGTGTCATACTTTATCAAATGTTGCCTTGATGTCAAGACTTGTGAAAAGATGTTTAAAACAAGTTGTTACATGTACCAAAAATGATATTCTTGGCCTGAACAGGCATTTGGATGCCCAGTACGTAACTGTGTGAGAGGTTTTAGATTTTAAGTTTGGCTCATAACATAACACATTTTCTTTTAGAATGGTATTTAGGTGAACACGTGTAGTCACGTGGTCCAAATTTACAGTTTAACATGAAGATGTGCAAAGTGGTTTAGTTTTGGGGAGCTCCAGATTTTTATTTTTTGAGGGGGGGGGGGGGGGGGGGGGGGGAAAGAGGAGGTGCTGGTTTGTAAAGAAAGATTCAACTGGAGGGCATTCAATGTCACTTGGGTTGAAGGGGAGTAGTAAAGGCGAACAGATCCTGGGAGTGGCAGTGAAACAATCATTTTTGTACTTCTTTCAGTTTAATATATCCTGTTATCCTGTACTGTAATTGCTGCTCATTGGGGAGGTCAAATGCAGATTAGGAGGATCATCTCCTGTCTACAGCTGCGACCCTAAACTTTTAGTTCTGTCATTTTATATTCTACCCTATTTCCACTCTGACCTCTGCTTTCTACATTGTTCCAATGGAATCCAACCAGTTTAGGGAAGAGCGCTTTTTAAAAATAATAGGTATTTTACAGCCTTCCAGATTCAATACAAGAGTTCAACAATTTCTGATCATAACCTCTGTCCACACTTTATTGCCTTCCACCAATGCATAGGGCTTCCCTGCCTCTGTACTTGCTTGAATTTAATTACATCTTAAGCTTTTTCAAGTCCTATCAATGGGCCATTGGCCTGAAAGAATAGTTCAGATTTTGCAGTCTGATTCAAAACAAAGCTAACCTAAAAGAAAGCGGTCCACAAAGATTTAACAATCCCTGTGTGCCTCTTCCCTGATGATGGTTTAAATCCAGCACCAAGTCAAGGAGAAATGTTGCCCTACAGCAGTGACGTGAGCAAACAAGCTGCAAAACTAATATCCTTTACTTTTCATTTAAATTTTCAGATTATGAATTAAATGATTGGATTAACAGAATTAGCAAAAACCAAGATAAACACATTTTTAACAGTGATTTTTTAAAATGCATTTCTTTGGGGAAATTTGACATTACAATTACTGCTAAAACATTTGTGGAAAGTTAGTACACCATTAAAAATACATACATCCTCTCTCCCAAGGCTTTCAAACAGTGAGACTAACAGCTTAAGAGTGGAAGCCTCTATATTTTCATTCATGTACACACTCCAGCAGTTCAACAGTTTCAGTAGAGCAATGCCTGATCACTGTCTTCCACCATTGACTATTTCCACCATTGTTGTTGACAGTATTTTGCTTCGGTACTGCTCTGCCATTTCATTCTGAACTGTGACTTAACCTGCCCTGACTTAACCTGCCCTTCAAATGAACCTATGGATAACCACATGGAAAACAAATCATTGCCCACAACCAAGTGTTTGATCATGGCATCAGTTCTTAGCACTACTGTCTCATCCCCAGGGACCCGAGTGCAATCCCATCCTTGGGTGAGTGTGTGGAGTTTGCACATTCTCCCAATGTCTGCTGGGTTTCCTCTGGGTGCTCTGATTTCCTCCCACAGTCCAAAGATGTTCAGGTTGGGAGAGGTTATTGGGATAGGGCAGGGGAGTGGGGGCTAGGTAAGGTGCTCTTTTGGAGGGTTAGCACTGCTGCTTTACATGATGGGCTGAATAGCCTCCATTTGCATTGTAGAGATTCTAAGAGTTACTGCTAGAATCAATAAGATTTTATGAAAGGGAAAGTGTTCAACAAATTTATTAAAGTTCTGTGAGGATGCAGCAAGATGGATAAAGGAAAACCAGAGAAGCATTGTGCTGGATTTCCAAAAGGCATTCTTTAAGGTGCCATATAAAAGCTTACTACAGTACACAAGATATGGTGTTATATTTGTTTAGATGGAGGATTGGCTAACAGGAAACAGCGTCAGGAAAAGAGTAATTTTCAAATTGGCAAACTGTAACTCGTGAGTGCCACAAGCATCAATGCTGGCCTCAAATATTTCTAAGACACATAAATAACTTGGATGAAGGGACAAGGTGTATTGCAGCTAAATTTGATAAAAGAATCATAGGTTGAAAACAAATTGTGGAAGATGGCGCAATGAATCTGCAAAGGGATATAGACAGGTTAAGTGATTGGGCAAAAATCTGATAGATGGGAGTATGTGGAAAAATTAGCAATTTTCATATCCTTTGTTTTTTAATTTTTAAAAAATTTCCTCATTGGATACACACACAATCTTGGAGTGCCGCGTGCAATTCTGGTTATCATATTATAAAAACAGCGGTGAGTGCGCTATCAAATAGCACAAACTCAAACAGCCTGCATGTTGATGTTCAATTTGGGTTCTGACAGGGTCACTGAGCTCCTGATGTAATTACAGCCAGAGTCCAAACGTGGACAAAAGAGCCGAATGTCCGAGGAGAGGCGAGTGACTGCCCTTGATATCAAGACTGCATTTGACTGTCTGGCATAGAGGAGCCTTAAAAAAAGTGGACTCAGATTGCAAGAGTTTCTAAATATCTGCAATTTAGATACAAGTTATAATGGGAAATAGGGATTCCCTGGATCATGGAACAAATCTTGGCTGGATTGATGGTAGCATATATAACACTGGCCATTGAAGAAAGGAAGAAAAGAGAAAAAAAGGAACAACAGGCCCATTAGCCTGACAGTCATTAGGAAAACACTGGGATTCAATATTAAGGGAGGTGGTAACATGACACTCGAAAATCATGATCGTGTAAAGTCAATAGGTTTTTTTTAAAATACGAAAAGTTCAGCTTCAGCTCCACCAATCACAGAACCACTCGCCCAGCTTTGCTTCTCCTCCAATCATATTGGTCTCTCGAGAAGCTCCAAGAGCAAGGTGAGAGGGAACTTGCAATTGGAGCAGTGAGCCTGGCACAGTAGTTTGGAGGAGCAGTCCTCACAGATTCAGTCTCTACTAATATTATAATAATAATAATCTTTATTAGCGTCACAAGTAGGCTTACATTAACACTGCAATTAAGTTACTGTGAAAATTTCCTTGCCGCCACACTACGGCGCCTGTTCGGGTACACAGGAGAATTCAGAATGCCCAACACACCCAACAAGCACGTCTTTCAGGACTTATGGGAGAAAACCAAAGCACCCGGAGGAAACCCATGCAGACATGGGGAGAACGTGCAGATTCCGCACAAACAGTGATCCAAGCCGGGAATTTAATCCAGGTGTCTAGCGCAGTGAAGCAGCGGTGGAAAATGTTAACTTCCCTCATTTTTCACCCCCATCATTGATTTTTTTTGGGGGGGGGGGGGGGGGGGACAGAGGGTTAATTAGCCTGTAGCTCATGTATCTTGAATTCTGCAAACCACTAAAGAAACATTAAAGAATAAAGCTGGACAGACCTCTGCATTGGCCTACACAACAGAAACGACAAAGATACACCCCACTCAGTTGACCCCCAAGCTGTCGGTCAGCCTATTTAAGTAATCGTCTGACATCAATGGATAAGGATCTAGAATAAGATTTGTCCCAGACTCCTCCATCACTAACCCAGAATATGTCACGTATCAGTGGTTGCAGTAGAGAATTGGGAGGAGTGATCCTGGGAGTCATCACCATAGATTCTGGACACAAAACCTCAAGGTAAAAGGTCAAACATGGGTGGAATTACTTAATTACAACATATTACCCTCCTTCAACTGATGAAGCAATCCTCCTTGAACATATTTGAAAGAAGCAGTAAAGATAGCAAGGGTATAGCGTGTACTGTGGATGGGAGAATATTCAATACCCAAAGTGACTCAGTCACAACACTGCTTACTGAGCCCTGAAGGACATATCTGCAAGACTAGATTTGCAGCAGGTGGTGAGAGGTACAAGAGGGGGAAAAAACAGTTTGACCTCATCCTCAACAATCTGTCGCAGATGCATCACTCCATTACAGCAGTGAGCATTACACTCCCATCTTCACATTTCATTTTAACTGTCTTTTACCATTTATTTCTTTCTTAATATATATTTAATTTCCCCCCCCCCAATCTTATCCACCTTTTGTAGCCATCTGGGGTGGCCACGTCCAGATTCCAAAATGGATGCCTGCAAAGAGTACAGGGAAAATTGGCCAGCCACAGGAAAAACAAGCAGGTGCAAGGTTCCCTGTGTATTAAGATTTGCAGAACCCAGACAGAACCGAAACCAATAGCCATCTACATACTAATGAGTGATCCCCAGAAACAATCAGAAACATTGAATCAATCGGGACCAAACCAAACTCCTCGGCGCCAGTGGGAGCTGGTACAAAGGCAGGCCAACGGACACATAGGGCCCACCCAATGATCAGGGAACAACTCTAGTATTGGAGAAAATCGATGAGGACGATTGAGACATGGTCCAATTAATTGGGATAAAGTCCGGGATCCGCCCAAAAGGGCGCGAAACCGCTGGGGACTATAAAGTAGAGTCCCAAGTTCAGTTCGCTCTCTTGGCAGCTCTCAAAGAAGTCTTGACCGTGACTCTCAGCGAGGAGAGACCTACCTAGCAGCTGCATCAACCAAGTAAGTCTCAAGTCAACGCACGATACGAGATAGACGCTCCTAGCTACTATTCCGTACTAGTTTGAAGCCAGCAGATTCAGAACCGGGCAATGGCCATTGTTCCTCTGACCTGGTGGGCCATTCGAAAGCTAAGTATTGGCGGTTAGTAGCAGTGATAGTTTAGTAAGTAGAGTTTATGCATGAGTGGTGATTGACTGTGTGTATAATAAATGTGTATTGATTTGAAACTTACTAACTGGTGTATTGAGTTATTGATCAGCACTTGGCTTTGAACCTCGTGGTGGTATCAGAAAGATACCTGGCGACTCTAGAGCAAAGGTTATTAAAACAGAGCAATTAAGTAAAAGCATAATGAGCAACACTTTCCTTCACCTTTCTCCTCTTTGCTTCTGCTTCCCCTTCCCCTCCCCCCACATCTACAGTTCATCCTCTGATGTTAGTTTCCCTGCTGTTTGACCTTTCACATCTTTTGTTCTCTCTGGGGACTGCCATTAGCATTCTTTCCCCTGGGTTTCTGTGGCCATTAGCACCCGGTTTCCCTGGGTTTCTGTGGCTATGACTAATCTTTTATTCTCACTCCACAGTATAAATATTTCCCACTTTCTCTGTCTGTTAGCTTTGACAAAGAGTCATCGGACTCAAAACGTTAGCTCTTTTCTCTCCCCAAGGTGCTGCCAGACATGCTGAGATTTTCCAGCATTTTATTGTGTTTCAGATTCCAGCATCTGCAGTAATTTGCTTTTATTCACATGGAGGATATCTTCCATTATGTTGCATGAGTCTACAGCCATGCAAAAGTGAGGCACTGTGAGCCACCAGCAGCAAAACTGTATTTGACCACAGTCTAACACCTCAGGGCCTGTCATTTCCTTTTCTCAACAATTACGATCAATCCAGGGGACCAATGTTAGTTCAGTTAAAAAAAAGGAAAGAATGCCACAGCAGCAGACATAAAAATGATATAGGTATAAAAATGAGATGTCTACACGGTGAAGCTATAATGCACGACTACATGATTTTTAAACAGAAGGAATAAGCTATAGACAAAACAAGCGATCCCCCAACCAATGGAGCAGATCAAAACTCGAGTCTTGCTATATACTGTTGTGAATGGTGGTGGACAATTAAACTAACCAGAGGACAAGGTTCCACAAATATCCCTCTCCTCAAATGTTGGGGGAGATCCATCATGTCAGTGCAAAAGACAAGCTAAAGATTTACAACCATCATCAGCCTTCAGCTTCAGATGTCAATCTTCTGCCAATTCAATATACATTAGTGTTATGCAGTGAATACATTCCTGCTGGTTATGCATCATGTGATGCGTAATGAAGCAGACTTTGGAGCGATCACCAACTTTGATTGTATGAGCAACATCTCTTAATAAATAAAACTCATCGTGTTTTGCACAATTGCAGAGTGTGGGCACCTCCATATATTTACAGAAGAGAAAACTAGGGACTAGGACAGAGGCAGGAAAATTCACTGAAAAATAATTTGCTGATTAACAGTGGGACCATATCAGGAACAACAGCAGATTCTTGGGACTGGACATGCACCCAGACAGACGTGGGGCGAAGTGTTGTTGCCAATGCTGAAGCTTTTTTTAAAAAAATTGATTGCAACTTTCATTAAGACGACTGACCTTTGGGGATAACGTGCTTGCTGTTGAAGTGAGCGGGGTCTGGGCTGTAGGGTCTGCGCACATGGTGAAGTGAAACGGGCTGCAGGGGGGAAATGGGGATTTTGAAGTCTGCTGACTCTGCACGAGTCACTACTCGGAGAAAAATTGGAACGACACTCAGGCAAAATAGGAAATAATTTCTAGTGTTCATTAAAAAGGGTTGTTTGTGCCATACTTCTTCCTTCTGATTTAAAAAAAATGGGAAGTGTAGACCCTAGGAGCCGGGATCCAAAAACGGCAGGAAAAATGAGCGCCAGGGATGCGCTGTGGACTATATGACACGGAATTCATGTAAGGAAAGATTCTAATTATTTCTTACAGAAAATCATACACCAGAGGACCCACGGGGCAGCACGGTAGCATTGTGGATAGCACAATTGCTTCACAGCTCTCGGGTCCCAGGTTAGATTTCAGCTTGGGTCATTGTCTGTGCGGAGTCTGCACATCCTCCCCGTGTGTGCGTGTGTTTCCTCCGGGTGCTCCGGTTTCCTCCCACAGTCCAAAGATGTGCATGTTAGATGGATTGCCCTTAAGTGTCCAAAATTGCCCTTAGTGTTGGGTGGGGTTACTGGGTTATGGGGATAGGGTGGAGGTGTTGACCTTGGATAGGGTGCTCTTTCTAAGAACCGGTGCAGACTCGATGGGCCAAATGGCCTCCTGCACTGTAAATTCTATGAAATGTAGCAAGATTCTTCAACTCAGTAGGGTTTACAGAATTTAGTTCACCCAACAAAACCAGATGATAATGAAAATCTTAGAGGACACCTCTCTAAACCGCCACTGATTGCAGAAGGTTTCAGTTCTACAGCCGCAGTCAGGAAGAAGGTGAAAGCATTTTATGGTCACAATATCTTTAAGAAGGTTAGTTGGGCGGTACATGGCACAGTGGTTAGCCTTGCTGCCTCACGGCGCCGAGAACCGGGTTAGATCCCAGCTCTGGGTCACTGTCTATGTGGAGGTTGCACAGTCTCTCCGTGTGTGGGTCTCACCCCACAACCCAAAGATGTGCAGGGTAGGATTGGCCATGCTAAATTTCCCCTTTAAAAATATAATTGTGAATTTGTTGCAACACATGATACTCTTCGTGACAGGCTGGTTTGAGGACCCCTTAGTGAAGCTATTCGGAGGATATCTTTTACCTCCCAACAACTGGAAAGTTCATGTACAAAGTATATATGAAAGTGAAAGTTGCCATAGTTGCTGAGGACCATAGGCTGCTCTTCTCTTTTGAGATGGAGCTGATTTAAACTTGAGATTCACCACACCTCAGGCAAGGGGCAAAGTTGCAAAGGCAGGGCCTTCATGGTAACTTCCGCCAGTGGGGGGGAAATGCTGAAGTAAAACAAATACATGCAAGAAGGGCCACACTGCCATGGCATATTGGGCTTCTCCTACACCACGAAGGTCCAAGAAGAAAAACAGTTATACAAACTAAGCAAACGGACAAACGGCAAAGTTGTCCGTGGAAACTTTCCTGCTCCATTCGGTATAGCATGGATGGCCAAGATCAGGCTTTACTGGGAAACAGTCAATCAACTTGTAGATTCAAAGTACAACTTGCAATGACTTCTGAAGGACAAGATGTTTGAAGATTCGCTAGACTCTAATGACCGGAGTTGAGGTACACCTATAAATCAATCCACACAGCACAACCAAATGTCACAATGCTAGAACTGTACCATACACTATTTGGTCTAAAGTTTAGATAGAAAGATTAGTGCAAACAGAAGTCATTGAAACTGCTGCTACAAATGATTGGGAAACACCAATCGTTCCTGTATTGATACGGGATGCTCAGTGATAATTTGTGGAGATTTTAAAACTACCTTCAACCTAGTACTGTGCAAAGATCATTATCCACTGTTGCTGATTGAAGACTTGTTTCCTGGATCTTCTGGAGGGCAGAAATTATAAAATTGATCTTTCACGAGCATATCTGCAAATGAATGTGGCCACATCTCACCATGGTGACACAAAGGTCTCTTTCGCTACAGAATATTTCCTTTGGAATAACATCTGCACCTGCTCTTTGTCAAAAATCCATGGATCAAATCCTGTGGGTTAAATGGAGCGCATTCAGATAACATACTCCTCACTAGTTCGAGTGAATAGGAACACTTGGGAGAATTTGAAAGCTATGAAATGAAAATCGATTATTGTCACAAGTAGGCTTCAATTGAGTTACTGTGAAAAGCCCCTAGTCGACACATTCCGGCGCCTGTCCGGGGAGGCTGGTACGGGAGCTATCTTGAAATGGTTACCAAGCCACAACCCGAGTGTTAAAGAGAAAAAGTGCATCTTTTACCAAGTGATCCATAAATTACCTTGGTCATATTAGCACCAAAAGTGGCTTACACAAGGAGACGAAGACAAATGCCAGTAACTTAGAAACACCATATCCTCAAAATATGACAATTAAGGGCATTTTTAGGATTGGTCAATTATGGTAAATTTGTGTCAAATTTAGCAACACGATTGAAGCCTCTACACTTTGCTATGTGCCAAACAGACATGGCACTGGTCAAAAGAATGACAGAATGCACACAATGAAATTAAAGCTTTACTGAAGTCAAAGCTGTTGGTTCATTATATTTCCATGATGAAGTTATAACTCGCTCGCGATCCCTCACCCTATTGGACTGGTGCAGTCATCTTGCACATTATCCCTTCAGGGGGGAAACGACTGAAAGCATTTGATTCACACAAGTGAATTACACTCAGCAAGCAGCTTTGAGCATCATTTCAGTGTAAGATGCTTCCACCAGAACCTTCATAGGTACAATTTTACTTTGACAGATCCTCGGCCCTTGGCTAAAATTTTGAGCCGTATAAAGGTAAAGTCGCCATAGTCCCAAATGACCATAGGCTGCTTTCCCCTTTGAGGGGCAGAGCTGACTGGTGGTGGTTTAACCAGAGGGTCACCATACCTCAGGTGTGGACCACAAAGATGATCATTGATACTGTCAGCACACACTTACGATATTCAATGCCATAAGTCAGAGCAACATGCAAATGCTGATGCTCCATCACGATTGCCATTATAAGTATAGCATGCTCCTGAAGAATATTTATTAGATGCTCAAATTGAAGAGAAAGTTGGGCAATGTCAATCTTGTGCAAAACTAAGGGACACTCCATCGTTACACCCATGGGAATGGCCAACAGTCATGGCAAAGAATACACATCAATTATGCAGCTCCACTGGAAGGTCACATATTCTTTCTGATTGTGAACGCACATCGAAATGGCCAGAAGTCTCGATACTGAAGTCACCAAAGACTTGAACAGATCATTGAGAAACTAGATTAAATATTCGCAAGATTGGAAAACCGGAGCAGATGGTCAGTGACAATAATCTTTATCGTCACAAGTAGGCTTACATTAACACTGCAATGAAGTTACTGTGAAAAGTCCCTAGTCGCCACATTCCAGCACCTTTAGGGTACAAAGAGGGAGAATTCAGAATGTCCAAATTACCTAACAGCTTGTCTTTCGGGACTTGTGGGAGGAAACTGGAGCACCCGGAGGAAACCCACGCAGACATAGGGAGAACGTACAGACTCTGCACAGTGACCCAAGCCAAAAAAACAAACCTGGGATCTGGCGCTAGTGGTATGTAATTTACTTCAAAAGGAGTTTGAGGACTACTTGAAGGGGAACCGTATCAAGTCAGCTGCATATCTTCCAGCAACAAATGGATTGGCCAAACATTTTATGTAATCATTAAAGCATCAAAGTGAAGGACCAGGGACATCAAGAGTAGTAAAAAATTCCTAATATCTGACCAGAACACTGTGCATGCTACCACGCAAAGTTCACCGGAAATGTTGTTGTTCAAGAGGAAACTCTGAACACAGCTTGATTTGTGAACTCCACCTGATACTTCAGAGATTGTAAAACAACAAGCAGCACAAATTGCTCAGAAAGAGGAAAAACTCTATAAAGTAGTGAGTATTTAACCAGGGAGAGGAGTGCAAACTAGGAGTTACACCACCAACGAGAAATGGATACCAGCTATGATCCCAAGCAATGACAGGTCCAATATCATGCACCATGCGGACAGATGATGAAAGTGTTTGGTGACATCATGCTGATCACTTACATGTTGTATAAAGTGAGTTTGCAAAAGCTTATCAAGACGTTCTTCTCTTGGAAAATCTAGAGAGTAATACTTCGGAACAGAGACCCAGAGACAGTGATGAGTTCAGATTTTGTTGAGGACTTTTGAATATCTATAGTGACAGATACTGAAATAGCTACCCAAGTACCACAATCAACAGAAAACTCAGAGGACACTTCCGAGGTCTTAAGTAGGCAAGTCCAAGAACGCCAAATTCTACCACAGAGACAGTCTTATTAAATAGTATATATACATAGAAATAATGCACAAGTGGATCTGCTGTATAAATGTTCATCATTGCCATTACACTAATAAAGAGGCAAGGGTGTTATGTATCAGAGAATACATTCCTGCTGATTATGCATCGTATGATGTGTAGTGACACCAGCAGAGTGTTTGCATGGGTTTTGGGCATATCAACATCTTTGATTGTAAAAGCAACATCTCTTAATAAATTTGTTTTACAAGAATCTAGAGTGTGGGCACTTCCATAGCGTTTTTCTTTGCAGCACAAAGAAATCTAACAAAGAAATAGCTGAATGCACTGGAAATAGCATAGACTAAAGGCCTCAACAACATCTGGCTGTAGTACTGAAGGCCTATGCTCCAGAACCAGTCATGTCCTTTGCCAAGCTATTTCAGTATAGCTACACTAACATTTAACAATGTGGAAAATTGCCCAGGAATGTCCTGTTCACAAAAAACACACAAAATCCAACCTGGTCAATTACTGCACCAATCTCACATTCCATTACTTTTCTGATGATTGAATCATTGACAATGCTAACAAGCTGTAGTTACTCAGCAACTGATGTTCAGTTTGAGTTTGGACAGTCAGCTCCAGAACTCATTACAGCCATGATCCAAACATGGACAATAAAGCTGAAATCCAAGGGGTTAGATGAGAGAGACTGCACTCAATACCAAGGCAGCATTTGATCAAGTGCTGTCATCAAAAGCCCAAGCAAAATTTAAGTCAATGGGGCTCAGGGGACAATTCTGTTGGTTGGAGTCATACCAAGCACAAAGGGGACTGTGGGAAGTCAATTGTCTCAGCCCCAGGACATTCTCAGGGTAGTGTCCTATGCCCACCAAGTATTACCATTGCCAAATTTTCCTCCAATACCATCCTGGAGATACCATTGACCAGAAACAATGTGGCTAGAAGAGCAAGTTAAAGGTAGGAA